>NW_020955470.1:1959846-2060058 GCF_003031625.1 Empidonax traillii | reverse complement strand
AAAAAAAAAAAAAAAAAAAAAAAGGCAACCCTACACAAAAAACCGACAACCAAACCCACCAAGACGCCAGCCGCCATTTCGCGCAACAACAGGCAGAACCCGAGCGAGCAGCCCCAGCCAAGCGCCCTAAGGAGAAAGAGAGAGAAAGAAACAAGAGACACAGGCACAGAAGAGTTAGACAGGAAAAAATACCCACAGACTCCGCCATGATCACAAGACGTTTAATCGCCTCCCCCCCCCCTTAGACTTAATGCCCCATTACAGCCGCCTCCTCTGCGTCCAACCAGCTAGCAGATCCCTTCACCTCGGCTCCCTCCTGCCGCAGCAGCAGCTGTTTAGAGCCCCAAACTCTCTGTGCTCAAGGTGTGGGGGGACGCTAGTCTATGGCGCTGCTGCTAACTGCTTCTCCAGTCACCCGAATGTTGCGGCTCCATCGAGGCAGAGTAAGAGCTGCCAGCCCAGCTTTTATCTGGTGCCCCGAGTTTGCGCACTGAAGGAGGCTCGCTCAGCCCCTGGTGGGCGTCGAATGAAACCCCAGCCGCCGCCTCCCCTCCCTCAATCAGCCGTATCGCTGGAGGGGCTGAAGTCGGGCAAGGGAGACAGGGCGGCATGCGGGCAGACAGGGGAGCTGGGAGGTGATATGGTGGCAGGAAGAAGGGCTCGGTACAAATGGCAGAGGCTGCGTCTGCCCCGAAACGGTGAGCGAGCTCCTGGCTTTGCCAGCGCCGCTGGTCCGGAGGGAAGCACGCTGTTCCTGCTCCCTGAGCGCTGTTCCCTAAAGGGCAAATGAGGCTCGTTGGCTGTTCCGTCTCGTTCCCCGCAGAACAGAAATCGCGTGCTGTCCCACTCGCTTTAAGGAAAGAAGCGCTCTCCCACTTGCCTTATACATGAGTCCTAAACGCTTCGGGGAAGATTCTCAGCCTCGAGTGTCTTACTGAGAGATTGAGTCAAAACCTCCTGAGCGGGTCTCGGACAAAGCACCCGCTTCTTGCTCGCCCCCCTCTTCCCCGCCCCTCAGTAAGTTCCTCTGCCTGTGTGAGATCCGGCAGGTCTGTCCGGCTTTTCGCGCAGCTTGTGGCGAAAATGTGCTCAGTTTAAGGTTCAGAAAGAACACGCATGCCGAGAGCATCGACGGTCGTGAGGAAGAAGCCGGAGGTCGGGGCGGGGGAGAGCAGCCGAGGAGGGAGTTTAGGCGTTTGTTCATCGGAGGATGCAGCTCTGACTCAGACATCCCCGCTCCCGCCCGCGCTCGGCCCCACAACAGGCCGGAACGGAGCCCCCGCCCCTCCCGCGCGGGCTGCGCCGCCGGGGCTGCGGATCGCCCCCGGCGCCAGCCCCCGCTGCAGCCACCCCTCCTCCGCTGCCCTACTTCCCTCCTCACGGCCCCCCTGCCCAGCCCCTGCCGCAGTCTGGTGCCGCGGCCGCGCCCAGACCCCCCGAGACGCTCAGTCGTGTTGCAAAATGGACACTGAGGGCTCGGCGGGCGCGGGCTGCGCTCCCGGCCCGTAAGCAAAATGGCGGCTGTTTGGCTTCGCCTTGGTAACCCTGCCCCTGTCAGGCGGGGCGGGTGAGCCCCGTGCAGGGGGAGGGAGGGGAGAGCGGACGCCATTTTCCCAGAGAGAGGCAGTGACATAGAAGGGAGCGTAGGAGGCTGGAGGGAGGGAGGCACGGGAGCAGCGGCGGCAGCAGCGGGGTTTGTACACAGGTCCTAGGGCAAGGGCGCCTCTGAGCTGGTCCCTGTAGGGTTCTGCGCACTGAGCTAGGTTTGGGGGGAGGGGGGGTCTCCTCTTTCCCTTTTCTTTCTTTTACTAGAGCCTGCTGAGGGCTGAGTCCTGACTAGGGTAGGGATATCCGCAGTGGGGCTGTTGCATTGTTTTGGTTGGGATAGAGAAAGGGCTCAGCTGAGGGGTCCTGCTGCCTGGCCTGTGACCATTACAGGTGAGTCTTTGGCTTTTTATCAGCATATTCTGCTGTGGGTGCTTTGGGGGAGGGGGGGGTGGCAGAAAGGGGATGAAATGCGACGGGAACGTCTCATTACCCTCGGTGCGAGTCTAACTCCTTCCCACCATGAAATGTGTTTTAATTTCTGTTTAAGTTGCCTTGAATTTGCTTCCCTTTTGTGGGGTTTGGTTAAAAAATGGCAGGCTGTCGCTATATCTTGTGAATATGGCGGGTTACTGTAACTGGAGGAGCTGAGGAGAATTTTTTGGCAGTTACGCCAGATTTATGCATTATGCTTGGAAAAGAAGCCAAAAGGAGCTATTATGTGACAACATAGGCTTCCTTGGGCTGGCGGATTTCAGAACGGGTTTGTGCCTTATTGGGACTGCGTATTGAGTTTTACGAAGCTTGGGGAAGCCTATTCTTTTCCTCCATCCTTTATATTTTTGCTTTGTGGTACTAAAATGGCTCGTTATAGGCCTAATCTCTCTGCCTTCCACACCCCCGCCTCCCTGCCTCCCTCCCTGTTAATATCTCCGCTTCGTGGTGTAACCTGGACAAACGGAGAGCAGTCCCCAGGAGTTTCTGTGCCAATTTAAAAGGGGATCATTCTCCCCACCCCCTTTCTCCAGGCTGTAAGTAGTTACACTGGTGCATCCCTTTCTTGCTTTAGTTTCTGCAGCCAGTGTTCATGTTCCTTGGGTGGCATATATCAGTCTCTCTCTCGAAGCGATAAGTGTTGGTGGGTTAGACCCTATTGCTGCAGACATAGGGGAGGAGAAACAAACGGTTCACTGTGTAGTACTAAATAGGGTAGAGAAACATAATATAGCCTGATTATAAAGGTCCTGTATTCCCCCATACTCGGCCATTAGGGAATGTGCGGTGTTTGAAAGCCCTGAGGTCCCCTGAAATACTACATACTACGTGTCGTCAAAAGCAGAAGTTCAGTGCTGCATCTAGATTTAGGAATGTTTTAATCTGTTTATTTACAGTACCTTGAATAATAATGAAGCGTTTTTGTTACTCAGGGCTCAGATGGGTGAAAAGAAAGAGATATCCATGGGTGCAGTTACAATGCATGATTAATTGATTATCATCACTATACTTTTAAAGTTACTTTTAAAAAAATGTGGAGCAAATTTTTTAATTTCCCTCTTTTGTCCTTTAGAGATTCTAAAAATGGCGGCCTCAGGCTGATGTTGTGGTAATCTAATCAGCTCGGGTCCTCCACACCCCATGCAGTGCGTTTGTCTGCAGCATATTAGAGTCTTACTATGTTTAAATGAAAAGGCTGTTCCGTTCAAATAACGTACAAAACATCTCTTGACTTTACTACGATTTAAAAATGCTGTGTTCCAGCTGATTAATTTTATTGGTTATGTGTGTGAAAGGCAAGTGAACGAGACCACTCTGTTCTGGGAGAAGGGGGGTGGAAAGAGGCAACAGACTCAGGCAGCTCCTTCGAGGGGTGTGTATTTGTTGCTGTAAGGTAATATGTATGTCAGTTTAATAATTTGGAAAAACTCCTGCGTTTTTGATAGACACTGTACATCTGTCCGTCCTATTAATGACACAAAATCAGTAATATTTATCAACACATATAGTGGATTAAGATCACCAAGACAGTCAGTTAAATTCTTTGTGGAAGCACATTTGTGAACGTCATGTTCACCTTCCAGGAAACACCTTAGCTGGACATCAGTGTAGTAATTCCATATAGTCGTAGTGTGAGAATACAAAATTGCCTTAATACTTAAGGGAATAATACATGCGAGATTATAAGATGTTACTTTATTAAGACACGGAATTTACCGTGTGATCTTGGCATTACGTTTTCTCTTCAGTTTATTTTGTGTATTGCTGTATAGATTGTGTATGTGGTAATACACATCCAAATGTTAAGGGAAGGTGCGGTTCATAAGATCTAATTTTTTTCCTAAATGAAATATGAACCTTTTAGTATCACCACTATAAATATGTTTGAGTGGGGGGAAGGGAGGTCACAAGGATTTATTATTTGGTAGTTGGTGTAGTGTACTCTGATACATAGTATGGAGGCTGCAACTGTATGTTTTAAGAAACAATAAAAAAAATTTTTCACTTTTTTTAATGCCTATCTTTAATCTCATCCTTAATTTATTGAGATATGAATTCCTATTCCAATATAGCTTTAGAACCTTCTGGATTTAAGCAATCAAAAGTGAGGCATTGAAATGGAAAAACTGTCTTCAATCTCTGAAGAATTTTAATTTAGATACCATTTAGAAGCACTGATGTGTGGTTTAAAGTGTACCTAAAGTTGAGCAGTAAGATAATTAGACTTCTAGGGTGTTATTAATGCATGCCTTTAGTGTGTTTGGAGGCCAAAGTCTAAGGGATTTTGTTAATTCTCCAGTAATGCATTCTGCTATCGTCTTTATTTAAAAAGATATGATTTTTTTTCATAAACCATGTCTTCCTCTGTTTATTTAAAAGTACATATATAAAAGTCTAAAGAGTGTATGGGCCTTTATGGAAACCTGTTGCCTTTTTCTTTCCTCTTCCTAGGTTGAAAACTCCTGTTCTTGATTTTTTTCTGATATTATGACCTAGAGGGCTATACAGCTCTGCAGCTCCTCATGGCTTCAGTCGTGTTCTCAAGCAGACATCTGATTCACAATTAGGAGAAAATAATTTTGTACACTTTACAAAAAGTGTTGGGGGGGGTAATGAAATAAACCCAAAAATACTAATTTTCGGATTTTACAGCTTATTTTATAGATTGCCAAATTTTATGCACTAGAAACCTCTTGGGAATTTATAGAGATCTTCAGAGTTTTCCTGTGTGAGTTTTAATACGTCAGTTTGCCTTCGTGACTCAGTTTCTCCATTTGTAAAAACAGATCTGTGATTTGTTTGAAGGAGACAACACTACAAAACAAATTCTACTTTATTTTGTACTCCACTGATGTTTGTATGTGTATATTTATAAATAATGACGTACCCTGCCTGTAAAACTAATGTAAACTTCTTGAAAGAGGGAAGGTTTGAAATCTAAATGTCATTTGTTTTTTTTTAAGACACACTTCTGTTTCACAAACATTTTGTTACAAATGCAATAATATGGACTGGAGTTATGAAACGCTTATGTATCTTGAAGATATTCATATCTGAAGGAAAAGTTTGCTTAACTGTCACTTAGCTTTTTGGGTGAGCTTTTTTTACCATCTGGGAAATTCCAGAGGGGAAATAATACTGACTCTTTAGACTAAATCTAGGGAAAGTTTCTCTTAGAACCTCTTCAAGTTATTTTGAGGTAATGCAGCTCCTAATTTCTTCTTGGGCAGTTTCAGCACACACTACTGTTAGTATTCTATTGGAGAGCAGCAGGAATACAGAAATCAGTGTGTCACTTAAGGCTGTACTGTTTCTTCAGTTCTGATCTCAGTTTGATTTAAGGACAGTCCTAATTTTGCATGCATGCTAATACTAATTTTAGTAAGGACTATTTGTGGGACTGATTTAAGGAGTGGTGTATGTAATTGTGGAATCTTAGTATTGTTCTAACTAGATTAATGTAAATGAAGATTTAATGAAAGTATTTTGCTGTTGTCATGTGACATTTTAACAAAATCTGGTGGGAGGGATGCAGATGAGTGAAAATATAAAATAGGGTCGAATTTAGATTTTTGGAGTGATCCTAAAGAAGTACATTTATGTTATTGGCCTTGTGACTTACATACCAATGACCATTTGTGAATCTCTCAAAAGCAAATTTTGTTGGACAGTGTTTTTTGAACAGGTACAGTGTTTAAATGTTTTCCACTGTGCAAATACTAGTTTTGATTTTGTTTTTAAGAATGAAACTTAAGATCTCTCTGTGAAAAAAAAAAATTTAGCAGGTGTAGAATGTGGATTAAGAAAAAAACACCTTTTTAATTCTTCCAAATTCTGGATTGTTTAAAATAGTAGTGGGCTTTTGAATGGTGCAAGATGGATATTTATATCTACTTCAGTGTTCACATTTTCTTAGTAACCAAAGAATTGTGCCACAAAAGTTAACCTAATCTCTTTGAAGGTTCAGAATTCTGCTCATGACCTTCATACTACAGAAAAAACCTTCTACAGCTGTGTTCAAAGAAAAACTGTTGTTACCTTTAAGCCATAACAAACAACTTACTTAAAAGGAACCTTTTCAAGATTTCATATATGAGCGAGGAGATATTGAGATTATTTTTATTTTCTTTTGTAGATATTAATGTATTAATGAAACAGGCAAGATTTTAAACTCTGCTGGTGGTTAGAAAATTTTAATAATTAAGATTATTTGTAAGTCTTTGAAGGTGATTTTATTGCACAAAGTGTTTTTTTTTTTTTTAACATGCCTGACTTAAGTGTTTGCTTATTTTTTAAAATTAAAATATTGATACTAATGATGGTTCATCACAGTGTCCATTCAAGTTATGTGTTTCAAAAGTGCAAGTGAAGAATATATTGTAATAGCACAGATTGCATCCTGTGCAAGTGAAATGTGTTAGTTTTGCATATTATATTGCAAGAGTGCTATCTCATTTCATAGGATAGCTCATGCACTGCTGAGATGGTGATGCAGCGTTGTAAAATCTAGGTGAGACTTGGAAGGGCCCAGCAGTTCTGCAAATTCAGGCACTTGCCAAAATAGTATCGTTCCTAGTTTTAGAATTTAGTTTTAGGTTAACATTTTCAGTAGCATAGATATTAAAATTTCATACTGCAGGCTTAGGTTAAGGAAAGTTCTTTCATTTTTTTCTCATTTGCAGTTGTGTTTTTTGTATTTTATGGCATCATAATCTAGGTAATCATTTACTTCTGTATCTTCATCACAAAAATAAATTGCCATCACGTTCAAAGACGAGATGATAAAACTAGATTTTAATGACATTATTGTACTTAAGAAGGAAGATCTATAGTCTGTCGTTGGTCCCCTTATCATAGAATGGTGTGAGTTGCAAAGGACCTTCAAAGTCATCTCATTCCAGCCCCCTTGCCCATGGGCAGGGACACCTCCTACTAGATCAGGTTTCTCAAAGCCCCACTCAACCTGGCCTTGAACACTTCCAGTAATGGGACATCCACAATTTCTCTGGGCAACCTGTTTGAGTGTCTCAGTACCCTCACAGTAAGGAATTTCTTCCTGACATCTCATCTAAATCTCTCATCTTTTATTTAAAAGCTGTTCCCCCTTGTCCTATCTATCACTGTCTACCCGTGTGAAAATCACTCTCCGTCTTCTTTCATAAGCCTCCTTTAGGTATTGAAAGGCTTCACTGAGGTGTTCCCAGAGCCTTCTTCAGGCTGAACAAACCCTTCTCTCTCAGCCTGTCTTAATAGGATTGATGCCTAGGCCTCTGAATCATCTTTGCGGCCTCCTGTGGATCTGCTCTAAGAGGTCCACATCTTTCTTGTGTTCTCGACTCCAGAGCTGAATACAGTGTTCCGGTGGAGTAGAGGGGCAAAATCATCTCCCTGGGCCTACTGCCACACTGCTTTTGGTGCGACCTGGGACACTTGGGTCATGTAATGCTTCTCTTCAACCAACATCCCCTAAGTTTTTGTCCTTAAAACTGCACTTGATCCATTCTCTGCCCGACCCGTATTGGTGTTTGAGATCGCCCTGACACTGGTGCAGCACCTTGCACTTGGCTGTGTTGAACTTCATGAGGTTCACGCAGGCCCGCCTCTCCAGCCTGTCAGTGTCCCTCTGGATGACATCTCTTCCTCGCACATGTTGACCACACCAAAGAGCTTCATGTGGTCAGCAAACGTGCTGAGGGTGTGCTCAGTCTGTATTGCCAACAGAGTAACTGTCTCAGTATCAATTTCTGAGGAATGCCAGCATGCCACTCATCACGGGTCCCCACTTGGACACGGAGCTGTTGACAGCTCGCAGCTCTTAAGAGTGCAGCCATTCAGCCAGCTCCTTGTGCACCAAAGGGTCCATCTGCCACATTCATGTCTCTCCAGTTTAGAGTCGAGGATGTTGTGTGGATCAGTGTTATGTATCAGTCATAGAAACTGATGAAACAGCCTGTACTCACCAGCTGAGAATTTTAAATGGGGTACAGGATAGTAGGTTTACATCTTTTTTACCCTGTGTAGTCATTAAAATGGGTCTGGTGTTCATTACTCTTTACCTCTACTAATTTGAGAAGGGCTAAAGACACTTTTTAACAGTCTGTGATGCTCTTGGCTTGCCTTGAGTAGACAAAGGGACCTAACTCCTAATTAGAATGGTTATAATAAGGTTTATTTTAAACCATATCACAGGACAGATGATATTCCTTGCCTAGACAGTTAATCCTGTTTTAACTGTTGTTCTAAAGAAACTTTTCCAGTAAGGAATGTTTTTAGTTGTGAGTGCTAAACTGAAGGTGAAGACTTAAGAGTGACAACTTATCTATAGCTTTTGAGGAAGGTTCAGAGAGATTACACCTCTTGTTTGGTTTCCAGTCATTCTAGAACAGTGAAAGAAATCTGAAAACATTATATGGAATTGATAAACAATACAGTAGTTATTTTACTGGTTATAAGGATATGGTTCCTCTCTCAGATGCTTTACCAAGTAATTCAGCTAATTATTTTCTTTTTTTTTTTTCCTCTTTTGCTTTGGGTAGAAATGCTTGATGTGTATGTGTAATATCATTATGCAGGATTTTTATGAATGACTGTGATGCTGGTTTTTGTAATGTTCTCTACTGTCTTACTTTCCTGTCACATCTGCTGTGCTAAAAGACAAAAGCCAAATGCTGCATCTTTTTGTCCCCTTCTGCATGGCAGTAGTATTGAAAATTAAAAGCTGTGCATTGAGCTTACATTGCTGGACAGAATTTCTTTGTGCTTATTCAAAGATTTTGTATTTCATATCTCTGTTACTACAATTAAAAACACATACTGTAATCTCCATTGGCAACACAAAGCTATAAAATTAAAATGCATGGAATCTAAATTACTTGACCCAAATAATACAATTTTGCAAGGTATTTGCAATTGGAAATAAATTGGGTTTTGTTTTCTTGAAAACAGGAAAGAGCTTTTGATCTTACACTTCTGTATTTTTTGTCTGTCCTTGAACATGTTTTAGTTCCCCCCAGTCTGTTCTCTCACTACTTCTTGCCAATTTCCTCCCCAAATTTTTGTGAAGAACATTGAAATACTGCCAAGTTGTTATCAAAAAATACAATCCAGGTTGAACTCTGGTTAAAATAACACAAAAGTGTTCTTCTAACTGCTTGAAAAAAGTTTGTGTTTGAAAGAGTGTGACTTTCTGACTTGCTTGTGTTTAGATTCCTAGGTATAAGTGTAGCAATTAGGTGAGTGTCTACAAATTGCTTCCACAAATAAAAGTAGAAGCACTGTTGAGCTGTTCATGTAAATCAAATGCTACTGATAAAACAGGGGAACTGCTTTTTGGAATCTACTTAGATGAAAACATGTCAAAACAGAAACATGCTCAGCTAAAATGTCAGACTTGAAATAAAAAATTTACTTCTTCTGTAGTAGGTAGCTAATAATTACAGTAGACTCCCACATCTTACTAAGCAGCATAGACAAAATAAATTAATTAGTGTATTTGATATCATGAAGCTGGCAAAATATTTAGATTGTTGAAGGTAATCCAAATATGTATTTTTAGCCACATGTTTTTCCACCTCAAAAGCCTTACTTCTTGAGGGAATATTGGTGACTGAGTGCTTCCAGTGATTGAATCACCATAATATATTTATTATATATTATACATAATAAATATATTATCATATTTAATAAAAATGAGTTTACTTAACCCTTACAGTTGTAGGCATGACTTACATTCTTACAGAATGTGGACTGAATATACTTGCATAAATGCTTTATATATTCAGATGTTTGTCAAGATTAATAGCTTAAGGTAACAGCTGTAAAGGTTTTCTTGGTGAGTAATTGGTAAGTCAGAGGCATTTTGTCTAAGTTTAATCAACAGCTTTTTATCATTTTCTGATAGAGGGAGGAGTAAAAGTTTGAAGTAAAATAGCTGACACAAAGAATGACTTGAAACCAAGGTCTTTTTACTGGGAAACTACTTGTTTTCTTAACTTTTGAATTGTTCTTTAAAGGAATTTTACATTTCTCAGTGATATACTACAGCATGCTAATGTCAGGTAGCTAATATATACTTCTCTAAGCAATAAGCAATATTGCTATCAAAAAGTATTTTTTTTTTTCTCTTCTCAAGTGCGGTACTTGTTTTGGATTTTACAATTCCTTGACTCTCCAGCTCAAATAACTGATTTTTGAGTTAAAAGGTCTTTGTGTGTATCGTTTATTTTACAAAGTACTGCAGGTCTTTAATAAACTTAAAGACATCAAGCAGTTGGCAGGTAATTGTCAATCTTGGGCATTGAGTTCTGTAAATACAATGTCTAAAATCTCTAAGCATGGCATTTATATATCTCTGCTTACTGCTTCTTTGATTTCTGTTCAATAGACTAATTCTTACTCTTTCTGTAACTGCTTTTACCTTTATTTCCCTTCTATCACTCATTCTCTTTCTCTTCCTAGTCCCATATTTTGTCTAACTTCCACTGAGAGAAGAAAAGGAGTGAAGAGAGAGAAGAGGTAAGGGCAAGTCTTCCATGTTTTAAGGGACTGGCATAAACATTTGAGGAAGAGACATCGTTTTCCATCATCACAATGCACAAGACCAGCACTGCTGGACCAGATAGTACAAGGAAGGTAGCCTACCTCCAGTGGAAACCAGCTTTTCTGTATGCAGAAACTTAGCTAAACTGGCAGAAGGAGTCTGGGTTTATACTTGAAAGGGTGGCTTCCTTTTCACAGACTGGAGTCTGTGTAATGCATCACCTGTGTACTGAAGAGTTGGTACTCAAGGCTATTACGCGTAACTTGGGTACCATGGAAGAACCAGGGGTTTTTGTTTCTTTGTTCTAAATCCCAAACTCAGGACCAGCTCGTGAAGTTTAGCTGTCATTCCAAACGTGACAGAAGTCTTCAAATTTAAAGTCCTGCATTTGTCTCACAGTTTTCATAAGTAGGCCAAAACAAGTTGCCCAGAGAAGCTGTGGATGCCCCATCCCTGGAAATGTTAAAGGCCAGGTTGGATGGGGCCCTGAGCAACCTGATGTGGTGGAAGGCATCACTGCCCATGGCAATGGGGTTGGAACTGAATGATCTTTCAGGTCCCTCCTAACCCAGGGTGTTCTGTGATTCTGTGCTAATGAACTCGTTAATTCACTGTGCTTGCTCTTACTCTGTATTGGCACTGTTTCAAAAGCAAAGTTGGAGGAGGAGTCTTACCTTGTAGTTGGTTGTAGTAGCAGTGTTTCTTAACAAGTTCGTCTGATAATAACTAGGTCTGTGTCATACAATCAGTAACGTAATAAAACAGACATTTGATAGGGTTAGGAACTTAGTACCACTGAAGCTTAATGAAAATCCAAAAAGGGATGGGGGCATCTCTGAGCAGTGTCCTGGGAGAAGCTGGGAGATGAAACATAATCATTTTACCCCTTATCTGTCATGTGTGTCCTTTCAAACCAGGACATAACAGGTGGTTTTTTGGGGTTTTTTGTGTGTCTGACAGGGCACTTGAGAAGGAAGTTAGATGAATGTGTGATTGCTGACTGTGTAGGTTGCTGTGGACAGCATAGGAGGTTACTGAGGGCCTTGTGAGTGAGGCTAGAAGCAGTTAATGTTGTGATGAGGAAGATGAGGAGGAAGATAACTGTGAGAGGTATAGAGAGAATATTAGGTCAGTGGGAAAGTTTGGGCACAAACTACAAAATACATGGGAAATCAGATTTTTTTAGGACAGGTTGTTCCTTCTGTATGATTTGCAGGAGTTGGTCATTAATAGGTCCTAATTTATATATTTGAATGTGCCTACTGTGTGTTATTTTCTCTCCTCCCCTTTCTTTTTTGTCTCAGCACAAATTAGAAGTAAACTGCTAACTTACCTGTTGTCACAGAAAGCAACAAACAATAGCAAAGGTCTGAATTTGGACTCAGAGTTGTTTCTAAGCCCACGTAGTTCATACTGCAGCTGCAGTGGTGTAACACTGGGAAGTTGGATATCCAGCCTGATCTGTTAGCAAAATCTATACAGTTGTGGAGCCTGTCAGGGGAAACAGAAAACTTCCTCTGGGTAAGATTAGTCATTTATTCATGCATTCTGCTTTTAGGTCTGATTTAAAGATGTTACCTGCTTAGAAACAGACAGCAATGAATAAATATTGGTTACTTTGATAGGTGTATTTATGCTGTCTATATATATGCTGCACATATTTTCCAGATTTGTGTGCTGCTACATGGATATATATATACACCTACATGCACTCTGTCCCTCGCTATTTGAAGGATATTTAGAGGATACCATTAAAATGTCAGTTTCTATCGCTATTTTTGCAAATAGCACAACTAGTGTGTAGACATGAATGCTCAGAGCAGTAGCAGAAAGCAGCAGTTTAGCAAAACATTCAGTTTTATTTAGTAAAATCTTAATGTTTTGCTCTCTTTCCTCCCCCCCCCCAAAAAAAAAAACAGTTTAAATAAAAAAAACAAAAAGGAACTAAACAAACAAACAAAAACCCCATAGGCAGGGAAGCCAAGTAGGAAAGCTCAGATTGTTGGCTCTGTGACAGTTCAGGACAGTAGTTTTCACACTGTGTGGACTCTGACAAACTATTAATATGTGCATTGTTACTTAAATTTCTCCTGTGTAGGTTGTGCTAGGGCATAGGTGTCCGTCCATTCCTGTGGATTTCATGTGGGCAAGGGTGGTTCCCAGGATCACAGGTTAAAATTGTTGGCATGTAAGTCTGAAGGAAAGCGTGACAACAATTTCTTTTACTTACTGCAAAAGTTCACGATTGCAAAACGTGAACACATATGATCTAATCAGAGGGAGGGAGAAGGAGAATGATTATGTTGCATTCTTTGTAAATACAATTTACACGTAGAAGATGCATGCTGTGATAATAAAACACAATAAAAGAGAACCTTTTGGTCATCTATCTTATTACCTTAGATGATTTGAATTAGTGATTAACACTAAGATCTGCAGAAATCAGAATTAACACAATATTACTGTCTGAAAGCAGTAGTAGTATTTTGGAAATCTTGGCATTTTACCTGAAAGACCCTGTTGAGATGGGAAATCAATTAGTTTTGGAGTGATCCTTTGTAACTCTGGAGCCAGCCTGGACTCACAGCACAGTCCGAATCTGGTTGGTTGTTTCAAGTTAATTCCCTGAAGAGTTGTACACATCCTGTGGAAATGAGCCTTTATGTGCACTCTGTGTATTCTGATAGTGCTGCTCCAGGAAATGGTTACTGATTTCTTGCCTGGATTGTAAGGGTATGAGGCAAGGGATTTGCCAGTACTCTCAGTTTAGGAAAGAGAGCCTCTTCTGTACTTGTGCTCAGGGGAAATCAGCACTGCTTAAACATGAGGTGCACTGCCCATTGCTGCTTAAGTTGGGAACTGCATAAGGCTGTAACTTTTTAGGTGGTCAGGACTGATAATTATTCTCGGGCATTTCAGTTACTCAGTTTACTATAGATGGGTAAATTATCACTTCCACCTTTTATGTGTTTTTTAATATGTATTTAAAGTCATACAATTTGGTTTAAGGGAAAGATAGTTGTCATACATAGGTTAGAAAGTTTTGATTAATTTTTTTCAACTCTAGTTATTTGTATTTTTTACATGGACTTTGTGAAAATACAGAGTAGATGGAGTATAGAGATGGTATTGTGATTAGTATATTAATATTTCTGTAGTGACATTAGTTAAGGACTTTGAGGTAAAGTTGCATGCATCAGTATAAAATCTAAATAATAATTTACCTTATACCAGCACTGTTTCATCTCATTAAATAGCCTAATTATAGGCTAATTATAATTAGATTTTCTCCTTAAACTTCTGTGTTTAGGGAGGCTCTGGTAATTCTCTTTGCAGAGACGTTCTGTGATGAAATCTCCCAAGTCTTGAAACATCTAAACTATCAAAAAACTGGTTTTTTTTTTTTTTTGTCTTATAATTGTCGACAAGTGGTGACTGATGGGTGGAATTGGCAGAAAAAAATTCTTGGAGAACTTCAGATGTATATTGAAGTCATAAAAGCAGTAACAAAAAGACTCAGTATTTCTGTAATGCCTAGTGATCAGAGAAGCTTGAAGAGGTTTAGTAATCAAATTAGTGTAGTCTCCTATGTTTGTGAGAAAATACTTAGATTTGAGCTAGGCTGTAATTTAATCATAAGCTTAGTTCATGACTTCACTGATGTCCCTTCATAAATTAGAAAACAAATGTTATATTGCCCCTTGGCTTGAATTCAGTTCCTAATTTCTCTAGTAGATGTGTTTTCAGTAACTTTTATATGCTTTTTGTATTTGTCACATGACAACAGAATCTGAGAATTGATTAATGGCAAATGAAAAACAAGCAACAGTGACGCTGTGTATAAAGCTGTCAGATGTATGAAGAAGTATAGTAAACCCATCTTCAATTAATTTTTTCCTCACTTTGTTTTTTATAGTGTTAGAGGTAAATGCGGATTAAAAACCCCACTGTATTGTGATAAAAATATTATTGTAAGCAATATTAACTTGATATATTAATGTTTCTTTGGGAATTTTTTTTTCATCAAGGCAAACAAGTTGTTACTGGTGGTGCCACTACTTCTTACCTTTGATTTTTATGAAAAGTTTTGCATCTGTGCGCCTAGATGAGAGCTCTAGGATTCTTAACAGATTCAGTAGGAGGCTCTAGGAGGCTTCTTAGTCCCATTTCCTCTTTCTTCTCCTTTCTTAAAAAAGGTTAAATATCTTGCAGAGGTGAGCTACCAGTGTAGCACATGACTGTACCTTTCACAGTGCAGCAAGTACTGCTTGGTTTCTTCTCGCTTGAAAAATATTCTTCATGATTAGTAAAAATAAAGGTAAGTTAGATTTCTCTGAGCAGATTTATATTGTTGCTTTCTGTTTCAGTGTGAGTACTGGGAACTCAGTTTCTGAATCTATAAAAAAACACAAGTGAAAGTTAGGTGAATGTTGAAAAAAATTTTTTTTCTGCCTTCTTGGAAGTAAAAATTTAAATAAACAAAAAGAAACTTTCATATAAAATGCATTGGAAGAATTTGCCTGGACTCTTGATACTTAGAGGATGATTGATAGCTGGGATTATGAAACCTTGTTGGAGTCATCTGGACAGTTTGACTACACTTCCAAGTTCTTATTTTTCAAGTGTGCTTTAGGTGATCAGTCATCTGCTTGTTTCCTGAGTCTGTTGTATAGATTTTGATGGTCCTACAAGAAGAAAGTGGGAGGAGAAAGATAATGCTGATAAGCAGGCCTGGAGTTCCCTCTGAGCATGGCCGGTGGGTTTCGTTTTGAATGTTTAGATCGTGTATGATTAGTTCAAAACTGCTGATGTAGCTTCAGGTGATTACCAATTTACCTTCTGATTCAAGAGCTGAGACCTCTGTACTTGAGTTTTTTCCTTCTCTCTGTACCAGTGAAAAGGTTTTCTCTTCTGATGTGACACAGTGGATCTTAGAAGGACGTGGCAAAGGAATCATGTGGTCTTTGTTAGACCACAGATTAATGTTGTAAGTGGAATACCTCAGGGATAATATGTAAGTTATTTTCTGTTGTCTGATGCATAAATTATGTTCTCTGTACAAAGCCACAGAGATGAATATTTTGGAATGTATTGTGTTCTTACACTTCTGTTGTTAGAGCATAATTATTTTAAAAAAAAGTGTCATAAAGTGGATCATAAGAGGTATGGTGAGGCTTCAGATATTTTAGACTTAATACAGCTGTTAAGTCAAGAAGCCCCTTTGCATTCTCTAGAGAGAAAATGTGCCATAAAAAGTGTAAACCAATGTGATTGAATGGTGAAGTGTGATGAGTCTCATGCAGGAGTTTGATCTTGCACAAAATAAATGGTTTAACCACATTAAACAGAAAGTTTTTTGAATTTAAAGAGAAAAATTTTACTATTAAGCCAAGATAAACTTTTACTGCAATTAAATAAAATCAAAATTAATTTGAATAAGACATATTTTTTTTCCTATAATAAAGCTGAACTGGTAGGGTGATAATGGGAAAATTTGGTGAATCTTAAGAAATTTCAAAATTCTTTCAAAGCTTAGAGTGTATTATCACTAAAAAAATAGAGTGGACCGGAACAAAATTGGAGGACCTCTACTCTTGTCAATTAGAGTACAGTAGATGAGTTACTTTACCCAGTAAAGATCTGATCAATGAACTTCGGGCCAGCAGTTTTTATATTGTGGCTTTTAACTTTAGGATCCTGAAATTACCTGGACAAACCAGTGTGGCATTCCTAACATTCAAATTCACGTACTGTGGAAGAAAGACTTTTTTTAAACAGTAAATTGTGTATAAACTGCTTGGATTGTAGGAAGACTACTTTTGTAGCACCCTTCTTTTTACCCTTGGCCGATTATTTAAATGGATGCACCTATGAAAACAGTTTCTTAAAGGCCATGGATGACGGATTGTCAGAGTCCTGAAAGAATAACTGCTTGAAATAGTTGGGTACTTGCAGAAATTGGAAAGTACCAAATTATGACAGCAGATAGTATTTTATGACTCATCTAAAATATCAAGCTTCAAAGGATAACCAGTCACTTTTAAGATAGATAAAGTTCCCCCGTGATTGCGTTATTTTCTTTCTAAAGTTCTGGGAATATTTTAGTATGTCATGACAATGCTTCTGGTTCTGACTTGACCGAAAATAATTGCTTTCCATCATCCTCAGTTTGATATCACTGTGGTGTTCAAAATTGGATGGCCTATATATAAGGTCACAGTTCTGTGTAATAAGTGGGTGTAGTGTAATTAATTTATCCTAGATCCCTCCCACCCCCATTAGAGGCATTTGTTGGGGATGGCTTCTCACAAATAATGAGCAATATTCATTTGAATTAACTTGCCTGTGTAGGTATTTCGAACAGGTGACTGCCTTCATTCTCCCATACTTAACTGTAGAAAAAGGAAAAGCCTTGGAGGGTTTTGTGTGTGTGATGAAGATGGTGGTAAAAAACAGTGAAGTAATATTATCATCATGTTCTGCTTCCTTTTAGATGAAACAGCTTTTTAATGCTGTTCAGCAAAATAAATTTTGATTCTTCGAGTTTCTGGTTTTATTCTGTTCTAAGGCTGTTAGAATTTTTTGAGTGAACTTTGACAAAGCTCAGAATAGCCTGCCATAGGGTAAGAAATTAGTCTTGGCTGTGTTTCCCCCTCTTTTTTGCTTTTGTGTTGTTTTGTTAGTTGGTTTTTTTTTTCTAATAAGAATGGTGATGTATTTTGTTTGTCAGAGATGGTCATTAATTGAGCCATGCATTATCAGTTAATTCCCAATCTATACATAGCTGTAAAAAATACGCATAGCTCTTCTTTTTCTGTACTACTTCTAAGAAAGATGCCAAATTTCACTTGATTTGGGGATTTGGTAACCAAATCTCTTCTTTCTGCATTGACAGTGGAGGTCACTTGAATATATAATGATTGGGTAACTACAGTTGTTTTTAGGTAAGTTTGGAGATGTCATAACCCATGAGACAGCTGTCTAAGCACGTTCTTTCTTCTATTAGTCTCCTGGGCATTTTTGCCTACATTAATTTCCAGTTGTTACTCTACCTGGCCAGAAGTGTCTAAAGAAAATGCTGTTAACCCACATCACAGCCAAAAGCAATTTCAAGTGCAAGAAACATCTAAGTGATGACCTTGATCCCTGGCAGTGATGTCCAATATGTCTTTTGGATCTACTTTGAAACACTAAAACTGCTTTTTTGGAATTATCTAGTAAGAGGTATAAAATAAAAACTCCATTATGCTTTGTTAGCATAGGTCACTCTGCAGGTAGTAATGGAACGGCCTGTAACCCTGGGATAGCTGATTTACCTGGACCTTAAAAATTGTATGATTTCCTTTCAGTTGTTGGGTATATTTTTTACTCTTTTTAGAAGAAAACTAAATGGTAAATTAATGTTTCCTATAAGTTGTAAGTATGGCTGTTCAAAGTCCCACCCCATAAGTGGGTGGCAGGAGTGCTCACTTAAACTGTTGGGAGGGGCTTGGAGTTTTTTCATGCCTGCTACTAAAAATACTCAGTACCTGCTTTTAGTTTAACGAGGTTTTCTTTCTACTTATTCATGAAAATAGCGTGTTTGTTCTTACTTTTATGCATAACTAGTGATACAGTTTGTTATTTGTGGTATTTAGTAGCAAAATGCTCAATGTTTAAATGAGGAGAGCAAAATGCTTCTACGTTGATTGGTGACCTGATTGCTTTCCAGTTCATTGTGTTTGGTGTCTCATGTAATAGGATCAAAACACAACTTTTCCTGTCTAGAAGGGGAATGAACTGTAGGTTTAGGCACTTGAAACATCTCTGCATGTTCTTATGTTAATTGCCAAATTTCAGAAGTGTTAGAGAATTTAGGAAATCAGATGAAGACTTGCTACCATCTCATACTTTAGAGATACCTTGTACATGCCCCTTCATCATCCTGAGGAAATCAAATGTAATTCCACAATGCTTGTTCTGAAGTCCATTTTACACTGGGGGCTTGTTAGTTTTTTCTTGGCAATCTAGTGTTTGGCAAGGATAAGCATGTTAAAATATGTTGATCTCAAAACTTAGGCTTTTGTAGACTTCAGCTAAAATACTACACTTGGGGGTATGAGAGGAGTGTATTTAGTAGGCACTGTATGTGCTTCATTGCAAATGAATGTTGTGTGTTCTTGTAATTTTGACATCTTGGAAGGAGTTTGCAATTACTCATCATGTAAGTACTGAAGTTATTGGGCTATTTTACTTCACTTACCTAGTCACTTGCGGAAAGCCTTGTCTGTATTAGTGTGTAAAAGTGCATTAGTTTTGTAATCTGAATAGCTGAGGTGCTTTTTACATCTCCTGTACTTGGCTGAGTGTTCTGCCTTGTGCACTAAGAGAAGTGGGAGAATGGTAGTAACCAGCAATCCTTGTGCTTGTGCAACTCAAGCAGATTGTAGCTTTGCTCTACGATTAAAAATTGCTACTGATTTTTTTTATTTTAATAATTAAAAAATAACTTTTAAAAGCGACACCAAAACACTTATAATATCTTCTAATGGCAATCTATTAAAATAAGATGGAAAGTTTTTCGTTATTGTGAATCATTAGAATGAATTTTGCTTTAAAAAATACTGAATGGAAGTTAAGATATTAAGCAGTTGGGGTTCTTTTTAAAGTACAAAGTAAAAGTGGACAATGCTGTCTAAGACCTGCTTGAAAAATTCTGTAACTAGGTTTTTGTTGAAAGGTGTATAGCAATTGGGCTTTGACAATGTAAGGCAGTAAGCAGATGCACTTCATGTTTGGTAAATCTGCCATAAAGTGAGTCTGTGTCATCTCCCTGAATATGCTGTGGGCTTTAATCACTAATTTGAATGATAATATTTTTTGTCAGTTTGTAATATTTTTCAATTCAGTCATTATGATCATCACAGTCTTAAAAGAAGCGTATTTGAAGTTAACTTTTAAAGAGGATTGAAATTCAATGTTTTCCTTTTGCTAGTGTAAAACAAAACTAATGAAATAATTGTGGCAGATACAGGTGAGAAATTCTTTATTAAAATTAACGTGATGTAAAATTGCCTGGTTTTAAAATGAACTGACTGAGTCTCCTGCATGTTTTGTTTTGTTTTTGGCAGGGTTTGTGGATGCACTTAGATGTTTGCAATGAGCACTGTGGCTGGCATGCCCCAGTGTTTTGGATACCAATGCATAGGACTCCGTAGTAATCGAATTTATCAGAAACGAACGTCATGAGCATAGTGATCCCATTGGGGGTTGAAACAGCAGATACTTCTTATTTGGAAATGGCTGCAGGCTCAGAGTAAGTATATGAACATGATTTGTAAGTTTACTTACGTATTTTAAAATTATTTTTATCTTTTCCTTCTGAGTATTCTTTGAACACAGTTGGAGAGAACTTAGGAGTGTCCTTAGTTTTGTTGAATTGTTAATTACTTATATTAATAACTATCACTTTATTCTTAAGTTAGTTTCTTCATCTTCAGAGGGAGCAAAGCAGAGAAGCTAAGTCTTACTGCAGATGCATGTTTTTCTTGCTCATCAGACTGAGAAATAAAGATACTGCTTGTTTTGTTTTTTCATGCCTAAAGTACTTGACATTTGTTTCCTTTTTAATTGTGTAAAAAATATTTTTGACTTTGCATGTTAGAAAGGTAATGTTGTGTGTTAAACTGCAAAACAGTGGTAATAATTGAGACAAGGGTGCCTTTATTTATGAAAATTGAAGGCCTAGCTTAATTAGTTAATACTATGTCTTCACAAAGTTATTTCTAATCGGAAACCTAATAGAAATTCACTTGTTATTCATTTACTTAGTAAGTGTGTATAAAGAGTTAAAAGAGCCAAAGAAATCCTGAATTCAATAAACTCTGCTTTGCATGAAATAAATGTAGTGAATTTCTGCGTTTTGGGGGACTGGGAGGATGACTTGTGGATTTTTCTGTTAGTTTGTTTTGTGGGAGGTTTTTTTGTGTTATGATGGTTCTGCCACACATCCCCCATCCCCTCCCCCGAGTATTGATGGGCCAGAGTTTAGGTACTGATGGGCTACACTTTAGGTATTGTTGAACACTGATTGTTGTTTTTGCATTAGTAGAGTGCATGATTGGCGAGGTTTTGTGGGGAAGAGTTGGGTGTCAAATGATGCTAAAGATCAGGATAGTTCCTGTAAGCCACAGACAGTCTCGTATAGTTCTTGCCATATATGCGAACATATGAAAAAAACAACATGAATTTCTTAACAGAAATGTGAAATTCATCATTTTTATTGAATTGGGTTTTGGTGCGTTTTTTTTTTTTTTGCCACTTGAGATGGTGTTACTCTTATCCTTCCTCTGAGCCTTTCTGTAGTAATGTTAAAGGCTCCCTATCTGTGGTTGCCACAAACATACATTTGCTTGCATTAGATACTGAAAAAATGGGTTAGAGTTCTAGTTTACATACATGCTTGAGATTTTCTTATAAAACATTTGAACAGGTGTATTGGATAACACAAGTTTCAATAGCTTGCACTCAATCTTTGCTTGAGAGCATGTGCTAAGCAGTATTAATTTGTTTAAGAAGCGTTTTTCTTCCAAACTTTGAAGGAAAATTTGAACAGAACTCTTTAACAGCTTTTAAAATGGATATTTCTCTCCTGTGTTTCCAGATATATGTAAGGCTGGTCTAAGTTTGCACCATTTCTCTGAAGAGAATCAAGAATTTGCAGTTCAGGTTTTTGTCACATTAAATTTTTAATGTTTATCTCTTCATATCATGAATACTAATTACCTTGGTGCAGAAGCTTTTTAGCTTTAGTGAACTGTTCACAGCTCTTTTCATTATCTTTTCCTGTACTTTTATGTTTAGAGAAGGTCATGATTCCCGAGGTTGCTGACATTCCTTGCAGACACAGCATGCCACGCTGAAATGAAAATAAATAAATGTAGTTGTCAGTATAAACAAGATAGAGTTCACAGTGTGTTATTTGCTTGATACCGTGGCAGAACAGCCCAGTTAAGAACTGCTTTTCTTCACATGTTAAGTGACTGTTACCAGTTAGATTAATTCTTATCATCTCTGCTGTACTTACACTGAAATATGTGTAGTAGGTGCATGATTGGCTTATGCTGATTCAGGAGCCATGTCAGTGTTCAAAGAAGTATGACACGGAGGTGTGTCCCTAATCTACCAGTTGACACGGTCGTAAACCTTTTTATCACCATCTATATGATTTATATCTTTTTTTATGGTACATTTTCACTCCAGAGAGTAGCATGTTGTATATAGATTGTATTAATAACAGTCAGAGATGTTCTTTGAGCAAGTTCTGGGATTCTTCCACGAGGGAAAAGTTGGAATTTCTCCACTGTGAGTGGCAGATCTGGTATTGCTTCATCAGTTGCTGAAGCATGAGCAAACACAAGAATGGGGGAGTGGCAAACTCGATTATGCATGAGAAGGAGCCCAGGAAAATGCTCTTTGTTTAGTACCATCCCTGCTGAAAGATTCTGCCCTATGCTTTGAACCAAGGCATAAGCCTCTTGAAAAAGTGGATAGTTTATGTGATTAGTAGTTTCACATATTATTTTAATAATTGTAGCAAGTAGGTATGTAGAGAATAACTTATTAAAAGATTTAAACATCATAAAAATTGGATGAAATACTCCAGTTTCTTACATGTACTTAAGTGGGATCTCCAGATAGATGATCATAGTGCCACAGTAGTTAGAACACGTATTTGGCTTAAATTTGTAGATCTTACTGAAGATGAATATGTATGACTTTTTACTGGTAGCAGAACCAGCCATTTCAGAAGCTTCAAAATGTGCCTCCTGACTGCAGAGAGTACAAGTGTATCTTAGAGCACGAGTGTAAGCTACATATTGGGAAATGCCATTGATGGTACTGTTTTTCTGGTTGTAATATTTGTATATGTTTTTTAGAGGGAAGGCCTGTATAATAAATCTCACAGTCACAGTGTACAGATCACTGCATTCAGTTCAGTATCCCTAAGAAAAAATCATGAGCTTTGTTGTAGACTTACATACAGATGGTATCAGGGCAGCCTGTACTTGCAGGGCCTGCTACAAGGTGTTAAGGGAGCAGAACCAACTCCCTGGTAGAGAAGCAGTGCTTGTTTGTTGGGTAGGTATTGAAGCCTGACAGATGTGTTTGGATAGATGAAGTGGCATGCAAAATATATTGTATTCCCTTATCTACGATGACCTTCAGCCGGATAGTGCTCAGGTGTGCCGGTACAAATGGAAAACAAACCTGAACTTGAAAATCAGACCTTATCAACTGGCATGTGGCAGATTGATGTTGCTGAAGCATGTGTGAAAGCAGGAGGTTCCATTTGGAATTTTGACACATTTTCAGGAAGTAGTGTTAGTTAAGCGTTCATAGCCTAAAGCTTGAATACCCACTTGCCTTTGAATATTTTAGTTTTAATGAGATTTTGTTTCCCGTTTGAAGACCTGCATTCTGTAGAAGTCTTTAATAGCCCCAAATTCTAAAGACTGATCGTATATTGGTTATTAGTCAAAAATGGCATACTTTTAAAAAAAAAAAAATTAAATGGTCAGAAACAAAGGAGTATTTAAAAGGAACGGGTGGGGGAGATCACTTTTTAGCGAAGAATTGCTTCTAATCGTTGACAGTTGATTCCCTTAGTTTAGGTTAAGTGTAAGCTTGTAGGGACTGTTTTGGTAAGCTGCTCTCGTGTTGCCTTTATAATTTCTCACTAATGCCATCTGCTGACAATACACAGAAATGACCCAGAACATGAGTTGTTTCGCTTGCAGAGTGAACATCCTGTGGAGTTTTGTTTCTTAGGTTTTTTTAAATACAGACATCTCTCCTTTTTTAATTGATTTGATAAAATACTATGTTCCTGTTTGCAAGTTACAGGAATCATTGCAGCCCAGGAGCATTTTATTTTGTTCCTTGTGAATATTTTGCACAGTTTTTAATTGCTAACCACAGCACTTAGCAAGTATATATGATATTTTAGCAAAATAGGAGTCAGTTTATTACAGTAATGATTATTTATTTTAGGAAATAATATTAGTATTTTGGTCAGACTTCAGATACATTGTAATGCAAACACTTCAGTTTTGATGAATACCAAAAATAACATAAATATCTGCCTTTGTTGGACTCTGTAGTTGTTTGAGGTGAAGCTGAAAAATGTGGTATGACCAGAGGGCTGACAGGCTGAGTACCTCAATCTGTTACAGAACTGGTTTATGTCCAAAAATGCAAGCAAGGTAAAGCTTGTAGTGGTCTCACAGATGTGAACACTTACACTTTTCTTCCTGGAAACTTGCTTTTTGGGATGTCTGTAAGACTGCCCATGGTGAGACTGGAGGGGGGGGGGACAGGATGTGTAGAGTACAACAGTTTTGCCTTGCTGCCTGAGCCCTGCTCCTTGAACCTCCAAAAATTTAAAACCTAATTTTTAAATTAACTTGTATCTCATGCTTTAATCATCTGTACAGTTAAATGTTTTACCAAGAGACATTCCTTCACTAAATGTCCAATTCTGAGATGCCCCTTTCAAAAGAGGGATTTGACCTTTGAAAAAACGATAGTATAGAATGTGTGCTTTCTGTTTAAAGGTCATGCACATGGTGGGCGCAGCAGGGGTGATAAGGAATTCAGTGACCTGTCTGCCACAGTTACTTCTGTGTGTGGTTCCCTGGAGAAATGATACTTATTCTGTACTGCTTATGGGATCCTTATCACTTTTCTATTGACTGTAAAGGAAACCTGTGGTGGTTAATTTCTGGCTTCGTTGAATTCTCTGCCACCTCCTTCCCCACCCCAGTGTAGTGTAGTGGATAAATGGAACAACATCAGTTACGTTCAGAGCTCTAGTGAGCATCTGTTATAAATTAAAGTAGTATCTATGCCCCCCCAGATAAACTGATTTTGCTCTAAATTTGTATTTGTTACAACTCTTAATGAAATACTGAAATGCCTTTCTTTATCACCTGATTTTTCTCCCACTGTTTTTCTGGTTCTCCTTGTTCAAATAAAGCTGTGCTTTTAACTTATTAACCTTGTGATCTGAATCTGTTTTATGAGTATTTAAATAGTTAAAGATAGATATATGTATTTTGGTTTTGGAAGCCTAATGCTTCTGCTACCCACAACTCTTATATTAAATTTTATTATATTAAATTTTAATACTAAATATTAAACTTTGTTCTCTTAAGTGGTTTATAAATTGCTAGAGTAGGTAGAAATGGATTTTAGGGAGGAGGCTGTACTGTCTTGCCTCAGATTTTGCAAGAGATTTGGAGTATCTTTTCAATTTTTTTAGGTAGTAGATGAAATACACGACCTCTCTTTTTAGGGCACTTCCATTCTGGCATTTTCACTGCATATTCCTGTGCTAAAGTAGCTGGTATTTAGGTCATAGTAATACTTATTTTTAATGAAGGAAGTTCTCCTAAATTAATTGTGGCATTGCTGAAGGGTGGATTGTACCAGAATTCCCTGTGCCTGTCCTGTATCAGGAAGCCTTCCTGCTCTGAAAACTGAGTATTTCCCAACAAGACTGAGGCTGAGCATTGAAGGCAGAGTGGGTAAGAGTAACTCTGCTACCACTTGTCCCGTTCAGGAGATGGTGAAGAACAGCAGTAGAAGCACTGCAGTGGTCAAGACCCTCACGTATTGGAGAAGAACAACTTGACTTCTACCCTAGCCACGATGGAGGGTAGTTGATGCCTCATTCATTGGCATTTTGTTTGGCTTGATCCTCAGAAGGATTAACTGGGTGACAGATGTATGATTACCACACAAATGTGTTATGTTGGTGAAGGCAAATTGGCTGGAAAGGCACAGCTTTTTCATCTTTCGTGGTTTTCTTTAGTAATGGGTTTTATAAACCTGGCAAGTTCTGGGCTGCTTCTAGAAGCTAATTCCAGCAAACTCCAAATAAAATCATAGTTTCAAGTTGTGAAGTGGTATAAGAAAGTAAATGAGGATTTTTTGGGGTTTATGAGATAATGAAGAGAAGGTGTCAGAGTTAGTCTCAGGCTAGTCAGAAGTTGTACTTTTAATGTTAGTACTTCATATTATTTGTGCTCATGTGTTTGCTCACTCTCTAAAAAAGCAGCTGATGACGGTTGGAGACACTGATCTTTTAAAAAAGGGTGGTTTTTTTGCACTCCAGAAACTGAAGTCTTTACCTGCTAGTGCTTTTAACTAATTTTGGGGTTTTTTTAAACAATTCTGTCATGTAGTAATCCCCCGTGGGGAAAAGCTCATAAGAAGAAAGATGCTACCAAAACCTTTAGTAGAACACTTTCAAATATATGTCAAAATACTATATTTAGTTTTGAGAAAGCTAGTAATTAGTTATATTTTTACAAAAAAAATGTTACCAACACATATAAGTTGCTGGTGTCCTTCAAATCAAACTAGTATGGCTTCATGGCATATCAAAGCCTCTATTGAATATTGTCTAAGAAAAAAAAATATGAGTATCTGTTCTTTTTCAGAAATACCAACTTTGTTTTCAAAATCAGCTCCAGGAATTAGTAAAATATATGTGATAGGAAATAGACTTCACTTGTAATAAAAATAAAATTAGTAAAGTGAACCAGACCTGCTTTGTGATGGGAGTCAAAAGCCTCTTCAGTTTTAGATGTTGATATTTTGTCGTGCCTTTCAGTGTATAAAACTAACAAACAAACAAACACTTGAGGTAACCTGAATTCATTTGTCCTACTGTGATTGAATTATATTGTGCAGTGAAAAAGCTGCAAATTCTCTCAGTCATGAAGAATATGCTTGCATGCACACATAAATGTGTAACTGCTGAAGAAAGATAATGAATGTGTAATTTCTTGTGCTCAAATTGTGTCTGTTCCTGTTTTAGTATCCTTTATCTTTCCTGTCTTTCATATTGTGGTTTAGTGTATAGGAAACGTAGTTTGTATGTTGAAGAAGGCACTGCCTTTGATTACAGAAACTTTTCTCACAAATTGTTAGCACTTCTTTTCTTTCTATTCAAAGATAAGTCTTTAGAAACTATCTTGTTTCAATAGATTTGCCCTAGTTAGGATTTCTGCTTGTGGAAGCAGTAGGGGAGGGTGATGCCCTCTCACTGCCGCTGTGTGTCACTGCAGGGCTCTATCCGTGAGCAATGCTTGGAATTACAGCTTCAGTCCTCAGTCAGAATTCCTTTCTGCAGATTCTATTAGTGCTCAGCGTGGTTTTTTGTTTTTTTTTTTCCCCTGTTACCACTCTTGGTTTGTTTGGTTGTTTGGTTGGGTTTTTTTGAATGAGGGGGTTACCGGGAGGGTGCAAGTTTGTTCCTGCCCCTATATGTACCTTCAAACAGAATCGGCAGGGAATTAATTAGAAGTTGTGCAGCAAAACCTCCGATTTATTAATATAAGTTACATGTTAATTACATTTGTTCTTCATCTGTCTTTTGCCTTGCAGACCAGAATCTGTAGAAGCTAGCCCTGTGGTAGTTGAAAAATCGAACAGTTATCCGCACCAGTTGTATACCAGCAGCTCGCATTCACACAGTTACATTGGTTTGCCCTATGCAGTAAGTTTTGTGCTAAGTATTCTGTACAAAATGTATTATGTAAAATCAGCTGTTCTTAGGTGGAAAAACTGATTCGTGCTTATATTTCTATATCTTATTGGGAGCTGGGTAGGTTGACTAAAGATGATTAGAAGGAGATACAGAACATAGTGGACTTAAATGTTAAACAGTTAAGAAGTTAGAAAATTGAATAATGACAGAAATAAAATTTTAACCTTTTACTAAAAAAGAACTCTGAAGTTCTTTGCCAAGTGAATTCATACACTTGGGCTTGAATAACCATCAGTGTATGAGCATTTATGAGTTGTTACAACTTATCTTTTAACAAAAATCTAGGACCATAACTATGGTGCTCGGCCTCCTCCAACGCCTCCAGCTTCTCCTCCTCCATCAGTGCTTATAAGCAAGAATGAAGTAGGCATATTTACCACTCCCAACTTCGATGAAACCTCCAGTGCTACTACCATCAGTACGTCAGAGGATGGAAGCTATGGAACTGATATTACCAGATGCATTTGTGGCTTTACACATGACGATGGATATATGATCTGTTGTGACAAATGCAGGTAATGAATATTAAAATAATTCAAAAGGTAAAAATTACGTAAAACTTCAAGCTACACTGAAAGGAAGTGTAACTAAATGATGTTTTAATTATGTTGAGGGACAGGGAATTTCCTTCCATCAAAAAAGTGTTTGTAGGTTGTGTGATTTTCTAATAGGTAAGGTAGCTGATTAAGGCCAGTGAGTATTTTATACTTTATTCCAGTCTGTCTTGACTACTCCTTCTTTTGTTCATGCCTTTAAGTGTGCGCTGCAGCTTAATAAGGGCATATCTTTTTTCCCCTCTGGAAAGGATGTCTCTGGTATTTTGTCCAAGTTGTTTGTTACTATGATAAAACAAACACCAAGGGATCACTTCATCTGCATGTACTAATAAAGCATCTTGGTGAATTATGTGTATGTAGATCAGGCAACTTGAAGGATGCAAAATAATATGAAAGAAACTTTTCAAATATAGGTTTCTCTGTGCGTGATCTTTCTGATAAGAACTCTTTGATTTTCAAAGGATATAGTTTAAGAATTTTTAGTAAGTATGAAAAGACTAACCTAGATTCTTACTGGAGAAGCTGAAGTTAAATGTTTAAAATTCTGTCATTATGCATAAGCACCTACTTGATCACAGTATAATAGAAGACTGCTATTAAATACTTGGAGTTGGAAAAATTAACAGAAGACAAATCTCATGTTTCTACTCAGTATTAGTCCCTATTTTTACCTTCGATATGCTAATGAGTGCTGCTGAATTTATTAGATCTTCATGTATTTATGATTGTTACAGCTAATTAAAGCACTAATTTGAGATCCATTTTTCTGTCTGCTTACGTAACAAGCTTGTTAGTAATTTCTCATGGTCCTTGATTCTGATAACCTTTGCCCCTTATTTTGAAACATATTAAGGTGTTCTCTCAGCAGTGCAGTTGTGGGCAGTCACTCTGTTTCCTTTGAAGAAGCAATTATCTGTGAGGAGTTGGAAAGAGCTGTGGTAAATCCACAAGTGGGAAGATAATGATTTTTGTCTCCCTAATCCTTCTAGCAATATGGGGATGAGCATAAACTACTGTTTTAGGTTAGCCTTCAGCAAGCAGCCTCTGTTCCCTGGCTGTGGGAATCAGTTAAAGCTCTTTCTGTGCTGCACAACAGTACTACCAGTTATGCCACGTGTATGTTTGATGTTCTGGTAAAATTTATAAGTAAATAAACCCATATCTTTATGTATATTTCTGTGTCTAAAAATAAAAGTACACATCTATTCCTAAAAGAAAATGGAATCCTTTTGTTTAAAAACAGAACACTTTTTGCTATGGAGAGCAGAAGTGTTGTTGCTGCAGATATTTGTCTGTCGTGTTCTCTATTGTGATAATTTACCATTTTATTTCTGCTGTTAAGAGGAATATTTCCAAGAGAGAAAATGGGTCAGCTGGCACACTGGTGGCAGAGATGGTGATTGAAATACAGTTTTAGGCAGTATTCAACTTGAGTAAAGATCAAAAATGATGAAAAAATAAAAAAAAAAGAACAGCTTCCTTTCTGTCTCTGTGTGTTGTGCACACAATTGTTAAAATTGTACTTAAAAGTTGAGGTTTACTTTTGTTTTTTTTCCCTTAAAGTGTCTGGCAGCACATTGACTGCATGGGGATTGACAGACAGCATATTCCTGACATATATCTGTGTGAGCGTTGTCAACCCAGGTGAGTAATTTGGTTTATTTTGAATTCTGCATTAAAGTGGATTGAGTAGAAAACAAAATTGGTCATTCTAACAACCAGCAGATAAAACAGACCATGTAGAATAGTCCTGACAATTCTGGTTAAAGAGCTGCATTTCTGATGCGGGCAGTCTTACCAACCTCCATTCCCTTGTGCACAGTAGTCACTGTTTCACTTCACTAGGCAGCAGGAGTGAAATGCTTATGAAAATTGCAGCGGTTCCTGGATCCTTTCTCAGGCAGGTCAGTACATAGGCAATCCATTCCATATTTCATTTCATGGCTGTTGTACATTATGAACTCTTAACAGCAGTGTTCTCAGGTTATGGCCATGTTCTAATAGGCTCCAGGGATCACTTGGAGGATTTCTTGCTCTGGAACGAGTACTTGCATGTGGTCTCCGTCTCCCCACTGCCCCCTCCTTATTCTCCACACCTTAAGTCATATGAAATGGCAAGGGTGGCTTTTTGTTCTGACTCTGGTAGGCAAGTTATACCTGACTGCCGTCATAGTTCCTGTCCTGCCATGTAGAGTATAAAATGCTGCTGTTGCTTATGTTGCAGATTGTTAATTAAACAGCAAAAAAAAAAAGTGTTCAGAAAATTTGAAATACCAGGAAATTGTTCTTTTCTTTCTGAGAAGTAATATGGGCCTCGTCATCATAGAATATTTGTTCAGTATTGTATTGTGATGATTGTTCTGAAGAATCTGCAGGAAAATGGTGTAATGCCTGCTTATCTGTAATCCCTGGACCAACTGTCAGTCTCTGTTCTGAGCTATCAAATTTTGTTTTGTTTTCAAGTGATTTGGGTACGTGTATGTGCCTTACATCAAAATGGAACGGAACAGTGCACAACTCGTGTTTTCTCAGTATCTGAATATTCACTTAGTTTACCGTTTATTCTGAAATAGTCATTGGGAAATGGTAAAGATCTGTTTTCATACTTAGATGCACTGATTTATTTTCTAATTACAGGAGTTTAGATAAAGAAAGGGCAGTGTTGTTGCAACGAAGGAAAAGGGAAAATATGTCAGGTGAGTAAAACTTAAAAGCTTTTTCTTCAGTAAAGCTTATAGGTATAAATCAACTGTATAGACTTGAGACTGTATGCATGGTTCGTGCAGCTTTGACAACCTTCAGCATTTAGGGTTCAGTAAATCACTGCCTCTTATTTGACTGTGTTATTACCAAGATAATATCGTATCAGAATTGTTACAGTTCCACGTGTTTTATTAATGGCTGTCAGAACTACTTTTTTTCATATTAGTGTGGAGTAATTAAATCTCTTGAACATTCACGTTTCTTTTAAGATGAAAGGATTTCTAAGTCTAATTTCTTTTTGAAAAGAAGTTTTGAGAGGAAATCCAAATTCTGATTTGTTGGATGTAGATTGGGGGGGTGTTTTGGTATGGTTTTGGGTTTGTTTTGACAACGAGAAAAGTTGCTGAACTTGGGTAATATGATGTAGGTAATATGATGTTTTAAGGATTTGTTTGCCTTTGATAACTAGATGAAGCATGTAGTGCAAGTACCCACTTCAGTCTGTGTTTTATGAAATTAGCTCTCCTACCTGTTGACACAATTTTAAAACTCACCTGGCCTAATGTCAGGGGTTCTTTCCAGCCATTACCAATATGTGTTATAGAAGTCTTGATTGACAGGTGGTACTTTCAGGCTCTATTACGAAAGTATTAAAGGAGGAGGCAGTCATCTTCCTGAACGTGTTTCTAATGTCTCTAAAGTAATGGAGTGTGTTTTGAGATTTCTTTGAAAAATACCATGTAGGTAAGGTCCTGATGCCCACTTCTTATGACTTCAGAAAATCTGAAGTGTGTGCTGTGGCCTAGAAGTCTGTGGGGCTTCATCGTACTTCTTGGTCCAGTTGACACTTCATGTTGTCTGGGGCTAAACTGCCTAAAGTCTGTTAAAGGCATTAATGTCTTACTCATAAAACTAAATCATTGTCTGTTGTGTCAGTTTTTCATTTTAATGAAACCAAACTTCTGTAAAATTTTTGTTAACCTACTAGGTCAACAAAATTTAAATTCTGAAATTTTTTTAGAATTCAAAATTATTTTTGCTGATTCTATTCAAAGAATAGAACAAGTAGATTTATAATTTATGTGGAGTTTATGAGTTCACTGAGTGGTAGGATGATACTGTGAGAGTGAACTTGAGTTTACACACAGGATAGGCGAAGTTGATGATCTGAGCTATTTAAGTCATCTCTTGGGATTTGTAGGCATAGTCTGATCATTCACAATAAACTTAAGGGAAGAAAAATTAAAAATCTTAACAGGAGCTGAAAAGATTGTACCTTTGAAGTTGGTGTTCAGCCCTTAATCCTGATGAGCAGTCTTTTAAATCTGTTACTTGTATTCAGTAGGAGAAGAGATTACTAAGTGGTAAATGTCAAGTATCCAGACAGAGTTAAAAATAAAGACAAATTCTGGTCCTCTTTAGCCTAAAACTCAGTCATAAGTGCAGCGTTGATTACTGTGATTTATAATACATAACTTGAATGTGTGTGCTTGTACCTTTACCTTGGCTAAATGCATTTCACATTGACTATTATTACACAGTTGAGGAGAACTTAATGATTCTGGGTGTGAACTATCACAAGACATTAGTAAAAGGGCCAGTTTTCATAGATGATTCCAATTAGGAAAAGCAAAAGTGGCATCAATTCAAATGCATCTTTTCAATGTTTTAAATATTCAACAGTAGCAGAATGTTACTTGTAATTCACTTAATAATAAGTTACAGGTGTTTGATAAAAGGTAAGATTGCATTATTTGGATTTTTTTGATGAATGTGTATATATAGGACTTTTCATTTAGATATGGGAATTCTTTACAGTACAGTGGTTTTTATTGTAAAGATACCCAAAGTATTGCTGGTTTAGCAAGAATATGGAGCAAGTGGTAGATCAGTTGGTTTGCTTCAAGAAAAGAGCTTTTGGATGAACATTTTACATAATACAAAAACTGTGTGTCCTAAATTTGTGTGTAACCACATCACATCTTTTCCGGGTAAAATATTCAGCCTGTGGTTGTAGTGGTGGTGTTGATTCTGTTGTTCTGGTATAAAAGTGTAATTCTGATGCTGCTTACTGTGCATTGGATTGTGTACTGTGGTTCAATGAAGGGAGCACCTTAGTTAAGCCTCTACTGGTTGAATACTGGATGTTTTGGATTTGGGTTTTTTTGTTGTGATTTTTTTTTAACTTTTTTTTAATTTTTCTTTTTTTCTTTTTTTGTTTTGTTTTTGGTTAGGGTTTTTTTAAGGTAAAATATCTAGATGTGCAACTTATTCAAGTATAAGTTGCTTCAAGCTGCCTGGTCTTTAAATTGATGCTGTCGAGGTCACTTGCTGTTTTGGGTAAATGAATCTGGCCCATAACATTGTGAAATTCTGAGAGTTTGTATCTTGCCTTCCAACATGGAAACTCAATATCTTCACTTAGTGTGCTTTACTAGGACTCCTCAAAGTGAAAGCAGGTTATATAGGTTAGGAAGGAGTGTCTCAAAACAACTCTATGTAATTATATGTTCAGTTGAGGTAATTATTCTTTACAGTAAGTTAGAGCACAGTGTAGACAACAGTGTTGAAATGTATCTTCCCTAAGGAACACAGTGCTTTGTGGGGTTTGGGGTAAAGGGGGGTGTGTGGCTGTGACACCATGATTGTGCAGGCATTAGTGGAGGGACTACAGAGGGCCCTGGGTTTCCATTGCTCAGGCTTTGGTTATTCTACATTTCTTCTTTCTGTGTGCTTTTTATGCTAGTTGAGAAAATATTCCCAGCAGAAATGTAAACAAATTCAGAAATTGTCATCAATTCCTGATTTATAAAATGTAATTATGTACCTGAGAAATTGTTCAAAAGAACAACCAAGATGGTTAAATGGGATTGTTTACTAAGCACAGAAGAATCTTGTTAAGGAATGTTGTGAGCAAGAAAAATCCAGAGTAACCAATAGCTGGAGTTCTTTATTTAGTAAAGAAGGTTTCAAGAATTAGGACTGTTGAGTGCACTGATTAAGACAACATCCTCCTGAGCTCAGAAGGAATGTTTTCTCTGCTCTCATATTAAGTATTTGTAAATCTGGCATCTGTGCAGTTTGAGAAAAAGTTTTGTTTAGTGTGAAGTGTATTTATTGAAGGCAGAATATTTGGAAAAGCTGCTAAAATCCAAGAAGTCTGTACTGAGCACATGTGAGCAGCAGCCTCTTATCCGTGTGCACCATCTCTTCCAATCCTCCCCAGCCTTTACAGCCTCTCATCCTGACAGAACTAGGGTAATCCTGTTTCAGGTCAGGATATGTGTTTGACATAAATGCTGATGAATGCTAAATTTCAGGCTTTGGCCATGAGGTCTGCGAGTGCACAGCACAAAAAAAAAATATCTGTCAGTCTGTGTGTGATCATCCCTTTTCTCTTCCCCAAGCAGCAGAATGTTACTCTTAGGGGATTTTGAGTAGAAAGGACTTTTGACTAAATTGATGTATTTACCCTTAAAAAGCACTTGATACTGCAAATTGCAGCTGAAATCGTTGATTACGACTTACATGTATTAATAAGTAGGGCTTCACAAGAAATGCTGGTCTGTTATTAATTTTAAGCCCTTCTAGATTACAGTCATCTGAGAGAATCCTAATGCTGTATTACAAGTAAAAGCTAAGTATAAGTGAACAAGTTAACAAATACATTTTTTTAACCTTTTTTGTTCTGATTCTAATTTTGCTTATAATGGAATATGGTAATATAATTCCATTCAAAGAAGGGAATTAATCTGGTACCTTTTTCTTATCTGGCATTACAAACATCTGTTAATTGCCAGTTGCTCATTGGTTCTTCCTTTTCATGCTGTTGCAACTGTTGGTGAACTTTGCATATGGGTGCTTGGAGCATTTGTCAGCATGAATTTTTGGGTTTTGAAGGGAGATGTCGAGTAAGTAGTGAATGTTCTTTCTGCAGTACTTGATTGTTTACAGAATATTCTTTGTTTCAAAGATGGGGATACCAGTGCAACAGAGAGTGGTGATGAGGTTCCTGTGGAACTGTATACTGCTTTTCAACACACACCGACGACAATTACTTTAACTGCTACAAGAGTTACAAAAGTCAATGATAAGAAGAGGAAAAAAAGTGGGGAGAAAGAACAGAACATAGCAAAATGTAAAAAAGTAAGTGAATGTAATTTCTCATATTACTTTGTGTTATAAATTATAACTATGTGACGTCTCTTACAGAGGGACACTGGTTTTAAAAATCAGCCTATTTTGGCACCTAGTTTTAGCTTGAAATGTATTACTCTACGTTAATGGTGCCCCCCCCCCACTTATTTCAAGGTAATATATCTTAGCTACGAAAGTTCAATTTTATAATTGAGGCAGAATTTCACATGAGGAATTGCATTTACTGGACCATTTGATATAGTTAGAGATGGTGCAAAAGAAACTTTGGGATGTCCAAAGAAGAATTCTTTTAAAGTGTTCTTTTGTGGTTGTTTTATATTCAGACATGTTTGCCATCAGTTGTCCTGATGTGGCTTTATGTCTGTTTACTTCAGTTGAAACTGTGTGGAAGTGTGCTCTCAAAGTTAGCTGGTAAACTGCTTTGGTAAACAGGACATTATGCAGTTTAGCTGCAGGTGTAAACAGTATCACAAGTGTGAAGACAAAATATATATGAAGAAGTAACATACTTGGAGCTTACTAAATCAAGTTACTTTTTGTAGTTCTATTTCATTGGCTTGGATGAGAGTTCTGTCTTTTAAATGAAGTCAGAATTAGTTACTGATGTCTTGTAAGAAAGTTTTAGTAAAATGATTCTGCTTCAACAAACAATTCTGAACACAAATTTACTGCCACGTGTTATTCTGTTACCTCTGCTGTTTTGGCTTGGATTCTGAAATTCTAGAGAGTCATGTGGGATAAACGTAGAGGTCCCTGGTCTCTACTATGCACTTAGGTTGAAATGCTGAATTGATTTTTAAAATGCATTTTGTGAGATGTAACCTCTTACCTTCTTAAGATTTCACCATAGTTTGTTCTGTTGTTTTCACCTAGCGTGTTTTACTGAAAAGCTGTTAATTTGTTAATAGATTTTGAACTCCTTAAGAGATTTTGTAGTTCTTCCAGTGAATATATATATCTGATTTTATTCCAGGCATTTCGAGAAGGGTCAAGGAAATCTTCACGAGTAAAGGTAAAGTGATTTTATTTGGATTTTGTGTCAAACCTTAATTGTACATTACTTAAATAGTAAGAAGCATTAAGAGTGTAACTGGGACTATACATTAAGCACTGAAATATTCTCTTCTTGATAACTGATGTATTAAATATGCATCACAGTGATTATAAACTATGCATTATATTTTTATGTCCTAGAATTTAATTGAAATAATGTAGTGTGAATTTTTATCCTGAGAATAGGTGGTTTTGAAGAGCTAGTGGATGAACTGGGTCTCGTCTGTGCTATACAAGGGAGTAAAGTTGAGCGCACACCTCATTCAAACTTAGTAGCTCCAGCTTTTTATAACACTTACACAGCAAAATAATGAAGTATCTGTATTGCATTTGAAAGATAAATTAGCAGTTCTGCTCTGTCATACACTCCCTGTATACATCTGATGGGACTCCACTCACTAGGACTGGCACAGCCTGAGGAGTCATGCTGGGAGGTCTGCTTTGTAAGATTTAAGTGTTACCGCAGTCTTTAAATTTTCTGTGAGATAAAAATATGCATGGTGTGAGAACTAGGTATTTGCCATAGTTCATTCATGCTTGATATATAAAAACAAGTGGGATGCAATTTATGCTTCAAATGTATAAAATGTGGCTTCTGAATAGTGAAGACAGAATTGGGGAAGAAAAATCTCTGCTGTGTGGGGTTTTTTTGAATATGGTGCTTCTAAGGTTCCATTGTGGTTTTTTTCATGGTTTTCTTAGCATCACACCTTTTTTAATGCTGTTTGAGTGTATGGTTTTCTTCCTGCACAAAGGAAATGTGAACAGGTAATTTGAATTGCTGAACTACTTGTGTTTTATTAATATTTAATAGTGTCTCTGCTCAGGTGGATATAGAAAAGGGAGCGTTGGCTGGCTGCTGCTGTCCATAAGGAGCTTTGGTTGGCTGCAGCCTGGCTGCTTCTTGTGAGGTCTGGAGGTACAATGGCGTTTTCTTTAAAAGTGAAAGGATCTGAAGCACTGCAGAAGAGAATTGTGTAGTTAGGAGCTGAGAAGGAGGGAAAAATATGTTCAAAGCCTGTAACCTTGAGTCACAACCTTAACGTAGTAGGTGTAGGATTAGTAAAGTTTAGTAAACTGTGCTGCGGAAGAAAAGATGCAACATGACCCTTAAAGTTAAAAGGGGAGAACCAAGTCTGTGTATTACAGGATAAAAGCTGGAGTTCTGTATATTTGCATATGTTCACAAAACTTGAGTGGGTGGGGAGATCTGACCCTCCAACTCCCACACTCATAGATTTGTGATGCAGTGCATTTGTGGGAGGAAATAATGTCAGTCTCCATTCTCATCCCTCTAAAAGCTAGAATCCCTGTTGAGGAGGGAGTGTATTCCTGAACTTGGGTGATGTTTGTGAAATAAAATTCTTGAACAGATGTAATGTGACTGAATTCAACTTGAATGTTTTTAAGTAATGCAGAGTTTTATACCAGACTTCCTAAAAAAAAAAAAAAACTTTAAATCAATTCAGTCAATACCTCTGCCCTTCATTTTGTGTCTTCTCGTAGAATTATTTTTTTAATTTTTGAATATCTTACCTTCTAATATCTGGTCACTTACTTTATTTTTAGGGCTCAGCTCCAGAGATTGATCCTACTGACACTTCAAACTTTGGATGGGAAAATAAAATCAAGGCATGGATGGATCGTTACGAAGAAGCAAATAATAACCAGTACAGTGAAGGTGTCCAGAGGGAGGCACAAAAAATAGCTCTGAGATTAGGCAATGGAAATGACAAAAAAGAAGTCAGCACCAGCAATCTGATTTTCAAACCTCCAGTAGAGGTAATCAGCGGTGCCTTGTTGTGTTATTACGTGCTGTGTTTGCCATGACAAAAAATATTCATATATATGCCTTTAGAAAAAATAAGTAAAAACACCTGGAGTCCTAATATCAGAATTTTAACATTTTTCAGAATTTGAAATTTATTTTTATACATTCCATATCATCCCTGGTTATGTTTATATTTGCATATCATTTATCCTAAAAAGTAGCTAAGTGTTAGTCAGAGCCTGAACATTGGATTGTCCTTAGACTCTCTGTTGTCAGGCAGTCAACTTTGTTGTTGTTTCTCTGTGAGGAGTATCAGGAGTGGTTAGAGTAGATAGAGGCATAGAGGCTGAATCTGTTTGGTATGATGTGTATCAGCATGCTCATTGTCTACATTTTTCTCAAGGTATGGTAAGTGTTCTGGATGTTCATGAGTGATACTTCTGATACTGAATCTTTATTTTATTTTTTTTTACTCGATTCTGTAATTTCTAGTTCATGAAGAGAATGTGCAATGTCTTTTTTTAGCCTTACTATCAGTTACTTGAAGGCTTAAAATCAGAGCCATATAAAAGACCATAGCACTTTGTAGCAGAAATCTTGAGGAATAGTTACTGTAGCAGATTAATGGAAGCATCTTTGCTTCTTTTTCTCGAAGACCATCATGGCATATGGGACACCCTCCTTAGAGGAATATCCCTACTTACAGAGCCTTTTGCCTACATAGAGGCTACTTCCTTTTTGATTGGTGGTGACAGTTATGAGAGGTGTGAGTTCACTAATTGCCAGGGTATGTATTGGTTTTTAATTAAAAGCCGTCCTTCCATCTAAAGACATGTAAATAAATCTGGAAACTCTCTCAGGATTCTTTTATTATGTTACTTTCCTGTTCTATTTTTCCTTGAATGAATTGTGAACGTCATTTTATGTCTGCATGTTTTGTTTTGTTTGAAGGAATTGGAGCCTTTTGAAAGTGTTGTGCTAAACAATGCAGCAATTCATCCTAGTCATGGTGAGAGTTAAGTGCACTAAGGGATGTAGTACTTGAACATGAATAAATTGGTTTTCAGCCATGTACTGGAGAACTAGGGCTAGAGCATTCTTTTAATCTAAATTCATAACTATTCACATTGGTAGGGGAACAGGACAGTTTGATCACTTTAGTCTGGAGGTTTAATTACTTAGAAGGGTTTTTAATTCATATAAAATTGCTTAGTAGTTGTGTAAGTGTAATCTGCTATTAATAATAGTGGAAAAATGATAGTGATATTTCATAAACGAATCTGTATCTTTGCAGAGTTACGTGCAAAAAAACAAGAAAATTTTAAAAGCTGCCAAAGACTTGCCTCCCGATGCACTTATTATTGAATACAGAGGAAAGTTCATGCTGAGAGAACAATTCGAAGCTAATGGATATTTCTTTAAAAGGTTTGTTTATTCCAGATGTTTTGGTAAAGTAACTGTTAAAATGGTGTTTTGCCAAACTCTTGCCTCAAGTACAAGTGGGTCTTAGTTATCAGCAGTCTCTTGCATTTTACTGTTGTCTCATTAAAAGCAGTGACAGCTGGAGTCTGGTCTCCCCCTTTCTCTTCTGAATATCCTTACAGATCTGTTCAGGAGCTAGTTTCTTCTTTCTTTGTTCTTCCCTGGTCACAGGATTCCTACATTCTCAGTTGGGTAGTTTTGTACGTTAAACCAGGGATTGACAGGTCCTACCATCCTAAAATAATTCATAAGTTAATGGCAAAGGCATTATCTTTTGTGAGAGAAACAGATTTTTAAGTCCATCAGGCTGAGAATAAAATTGGACAGAGGTCGACCTGGGATCATTCTACTGCCAGAGTTCTCTAATTGGTTAAGTTACTGAGCCATGCATGACTGCTGCCTTCTTCCTGTGCGTTGTTTTCAGTGCAGCCATTGACTGCATGGACACACCTGCTTGGGAATTTTCGAGAGGCCCATTGGAGGAGATAGAACACACGGCTTTTGCTCAGTAAACATGGAAGGGCTCCCTGGCACTTGCAATAGCAGAACTTAAAGCTATTTATAAATTTGTCCTGGCAAATTATTTTGGATGTCCCCTTGCTTTAGGGGGTTTAGGTGTTAGTGGGTCTGCAGATGTTAGGCAAGCACATGGAGGTGTTACTTTTTTTTTTTATATGGTTCTCTGTGGCTTATAAATTTCTATCTGAAATTTATTTTAGAGCCTGTCAGAAGTTTTAAGAAATCTGATAAATCTTAACCTTGTGTCTTCCATGTCTAGTGGTTGACCTGTTACTGTTCTCCCTTTAGATCCTTTGCAGAAGGTACAGGACTGTAACTCCAACTTGAGGTATTCTGAGAATAAATTTGGAGAATGTACCAGTTAAAATCATGAAGCTTAAATACAAACGTGTCATTCTTAGATTAACCCACAAATTTGGTGTATCGTGTCAAACGGCATGTTTCAAAACTGACTAATGTGAAGAATAAGTGCTATTTATCATCTTTAAAAATTATAAAACTACTGGTTTTCTTGTATGTTTTTCAGACCGTACCCGTTTGTTTTATTTTATTCGAAATTCCATGGGCTAGAAATGTGTGTTGATGCAAGGACTTTTGGGAATGAAGCTCGATTTATCAGGCGTTCATGCACACCAAATGCAGAGGTGAGCATATATATGAAGTTAAATTAGGTTTTATTTACTTAAAGTCCCCTTTTCCTTGAGATTCCAATAATTCAGTAATTTAAGCGATTCCTACTGTTGTTATACACATACTTAGAAAAAAGAAAGTAACTCATGATAATATGATATTTCCTTGAATATAGGTGAGGCACGTAATTGAAGATGGAACAATTCATCTTTATATTTACTCCATCCATAACATTCCAAAGGGAGCGGAGATTACTATAGCATTTGATTTTGATTATGGAAATTGGTAAGTATTTGAGAATGATGTTCTAAAATACATCAAGTGCTCATTTGGCTACTTTGCAATTCAGAATGGCTTTGGGTTTGTGTTTTTTTACTTTCTTGCATGCTTTAATAATGCAAGGCTCCTCAGGCACTGTATTTGCAGTGAACAGTGTGTGTGTGGGCAGAGTTTCTGCTGTATTTTTATTACTGCACTTCTGTGGTCTGCTCTTAAGCCAACTTGGATGCAGTGCTGTGTAGGACATGCCTTTGCTACCTGACCTGAACTAAGTATGACCATAGAGCACTACCTGTATTAATCAGCTTGGGTTCAAACTACCTCAGCATACCTGGCACTTTTAAAAATTGTTCTGCATCCCTCTGTAATATCTTTATCAGTGACAGACAGTGAGATCAAGTGCACCCTCAGTAACTTTGCAGATGACTGGAAGTTGAGTGGTGCAGTTGATACAACAGAGGACAGGATGCCGTCCAAGAGGACGTGACAGACTTGAGAATTGAAACTGCGTGAACCTCCTGAGGTTTAGCAAGTCTTCCTGCACCTGGATTGGGGCAATCCCAGTACAGACTGGGAGAAGAACTCATTGAGAGCAGTCCTGCAGAGAAGGGTTCTCATGGGTGAAAAGCTGGACATGAGCCAGCAGCATGTGCCTGCAGCACAGAAAGTCAACCACAATCTGGGCAGCATCAAAAGCATTGTGACCAGCAGGTTGAGAGAAGTGATTCTCCTCCTCTACTGTGTTTGTGAGATCCCACCTGGAGTACTGCATCCTGATTGGGAGTCCTTGGTACAAGAAAGTCATGGACCTGTTAGAGCAGATCCAGAGGAGGGTCACAAAGATGGTCAGAGGTCTGAGCACCTCTCCTGTGAAGACAAGGCTGAGAGAGATGGGGTTGTTCAGCCTGGAGAAGTATTGGGGAGACCCCATTGTAGCATTCCAGTTTTTAAAGGAGGCTTAAAAAAAAAAAGAGGGGGAGAGGGACTTTTTACATTAGCAGATAGTGATACAGAATGGTTTTCGACTACAGGATCATAGAATGATAGAACAGTTTGGGTCAGAAGGGATATTAAAGATCATCCAGTTCCAGTCCTCCTGTTATGGACACCTCTAGACCAAGTAACTCAGAGCCCCATCCACCCTGGCCTTGAACACTTCCAGGAATGGGGAATCTACAACCTCTCTGGATAATATGTTCCGGTGCCTCACCACCCTCACAGCCAAGAATTTCTTCCTAATATCTAATCTAACTCAAAAAACGTGTTCAGGGCCAGGTTGGATGGGGTTCTGAGCAAGCAAGTGGCATTCTTGCCCATGGCAGGGGGTTTGAAAGTAGATAATCTCTAAGGTCCCTTCTAAAATGAGCATTTATGTAACTGTGATGCCTTACATGAAGAGAACCTGAGAACTTGCTGGTTGCTAGTTTTTGGGGGTTATTTATCCTTTTTAAGATACATTGCAGTTGTGCTTAGTACTTACAGCTGACAGCTCTGTCAGTTGAATGTGTTTGAATAACATTTCCTGGGTATTCAAGTGCAGCTTGAAATTGTGCAAGTGACTCTGAGTTCAGTGTGCTCAGTGTACTCAGTGTAAATTGCGTCTGTCTCAGCATAAAGAACTGTCTGCCTTTAGTGCATCTGTTCATTTTTTGGTGGTTGTATTTCCACCTAGGATTACACTCAGATTTTAGATGTCTTCTGTCTTCAAATCATATAATAACTGAATTTAAAAGAATTTTGTGTGGCAACCAACCAGTTAACAAGTTACATAAGATTTCTGAATTACAGCAGTATTGTGTGTCATGGTGAAAACTTTAGTCGCCTGCTTTTTAATGTGGTTGGTTTGCATTACAGATGTAATGTGAAATACATCAGCTTATGTGATTTAGTATTGAAAGGCCTCGTTGCTCTACAACCTAATCAAATACACCTTCTTGCATTTAATTACTTGCAGTAAATACAAAGTGGATTGTGCTTGCCTCAAAGAAAATCCTGAATGTCCAGTTCTCAGACGTTCCGAGCCTACAGAAAACATCAATACTGGATATGAAACCAGAAGGAAAAAGGGAAAGAAGGAGAAAGATGTTTCAAGAGAAAAGGAGACTCAAAATCAGAACATCACATTGGACTGTGAAGGAGCAGCCACCAAAATGAAAATCACAGATAATAAGCAGAGAAAGCTCTCTCCCCTCAGGCTCTCCATTTCTAATAATCAGGTATTGACATAAAGATGCTCAGAAATAAAAGCTTTTAAACACAGATACTCTCCTTTTGTAGCTACTAAAGGAATTTTAACAAGTCACTGCAAAGGGATATGGAGATTTATCAAAAATCAGAATGCTGGATAAGCTATTCAGAATTTTATATATATACTGTTCTCAGTTTTACTTAGTATTTGGTTGTATTTAAAAATACATTGGTTCCCATACCACTATTAACTATACTTTTTCCCTCTGAATTTCTTTGTGGCTCTCTTATGTGAATGCCTCATGTTGTGCTTTCAGGAGCTAAGTGCCTTTTGATTAGTTGCCTCTGTTACTTAGGAGCAGAGTATTTTAAATGTAGCAGTACCCAGAATACTAAGTACTGAATGCAGCTCCATGTTTAATAGAACTCTGCACCTCTGTATTTAATTGAAAATACACCTTACTCCCCCTAACTGAAGCTGAATACTGGATAATGGGCAGACAGTATGGTAAAGCCACCTGGTAATGTACCATGATGGTAAATTTTAAATTAGTCTTTCTTTTAATATATCCATTTGAAAGAGCTGTTGGAAGAGATCTGTGACATGTAAATTACTAACTTATTTTGCAGAGCAGCTATTAAAGATAACTATTTAACGTTACTTTTGATGTAATGCTCTGAGGAGTCTTAGTTCTGTGTAGCTTTTAGTTTTCCCTAGTTTGCAAGAGGAGTAGAGCTTCTATAAAACAGTCATTTCCATCTTTCAGGAGCCAGATTTTATTGATGATATAGAAGAAAAAACTCCCATTAGCAATGAAGTAGAAATGGAATCAGAGGAGCAGATTGCAGAAAGGAAAAGGAAGATGGTAAGTTGGGAAGCAAGTAGCTGCCTAAAGTCATCACTAAAGGCTTAGTGACACCTGCTATTCACATGCTAATTGCTGCCTTTTTGTAGGCGTGTAGAATCTGAGTATGTGTGAAGTCAGATCCTTACATGAACTTAGCCTTAAAATGCAAGAGTTGCTATTTGGGAACATTTCATCTGGGTTGATCACTGCTTTCTGACAAAAATCTGCTTTTATATTCAATTGTATATAACTTTTTTGCTGCCTTTAGATGATCTCTACAATGTCTCTCTTAGATTTAATTATTTGCTCTTTATTATTGCCTGCTCTTTGTGGTGGTCATTTTTAGATACTGTTTTGGAAATCAGTATTTTTACCTATTCTATTTTGAGTTCCCAGTTTAAAAATCCCCAGAAATCCTGACTTCTAGAGGTTGGTAGAACAGTGTTACAAGAAGTAGCATTTAAAAACGGGGGGGTTTTTTGTTAGGCATTCAAAAATTTGTAGCACCTTCTTAAATCTGAAGCAGGACTCTCTTGTTTGTCAGGGTTGGTATGAATGCAAACCTTTCTTCAGGAGTCTGTAGCAATTGCAGTGATAGTAACATCTCCCTTTAATCTGAGCTTCTGCTGAACTTGATCTTCATGTCAGCATACATTTAACACGTTCTGAAGTACTTTAAAAAATAGGAGAGTGTTTAGTTACATATTTATATGCGTGAGAGATTATGACTGAAATTGATAATGATTATTGTTAAATCCATCAGACAAGAGAAGAACGGAAAATGGAAGCTATCCTGCAAGCTTTTGCCAGACTAGAAAAACGAGAAAAAAGAAGAGAGCAGGCTTTGGAAAGAATCAGCACAGCAAAAACTGAGGTTAAATCGGAATGCAAGGAAGCACAGATTCTCAATGATGCTGAATTTATTCAGGTAGTTATTTGGAGATTTATTTTAAATCTAGCTTTTAACATGGCATGTTTTGTCAGTTTGGATGTCGAACTGCACTTCAAGATGTATGAATTTCACCCCTACTTCCCCCCCCTCAAAATTAAAATATATTTGACCAAAATTTAGGTGGTTCTTTGATGACATTATATTAGCTCCTAAATTCTTTTCCCAATAAGACATGTACAGAATTATTTAATGAGGAATTTCAGTTACATGAATTTATGTAGAGATGCACAACCCCCCCAGCTGTGTAATTCAGTCTGTCTTTGAAGTTCAGAATAGAAGCATGTACCAATATTGACTTTAGCCACAGGAGGGGGGCCTTCCTTAGGCATTGTCTATAACCAGTGGAGAACACTTTGCTTCTTTGGTGGTTTGTTCAGGAACACATCATAATCCTTTCTGTTATTTTAAAGGAAAAGAGTTATTAAAGTTTGTGGTTTTTTTCTGAGTTCTTGCAGATGATATTTAATGTCTTGTAAACAGTTTTTTACTCTGTCGTTGCTTCTTAGTTTGCAAATGCTCCTATAGGTTCTCAGTTCAGGTTGTTTCCCTGAACAGTTCCTGTCAGCATTCTGTTAAGTACCTTTTGTGACAATGCTGAACACCTAGTAAATTATAAATTGCAGAAGGAATATTGGACTGAAAGACGTCACAATGTAAGCAGTTGATTTTGAGCTTACAGATAAATTAATGTGGTGTGTCAGTTCTTACACAAATCTGTCTTGATCTGACTGGTGTTTGTGAATACTCTGCAAGTGCTTGGGAGGAAAATACTCAAAATCTTGTCATTTACCTTTAAGGAGAGAAATACAGTCTCTGAAGTGTTGTAGTTCTGACAACAAAAATTAGAAGCTTTTTGGACCAGTAAAAGAAGAGGGAAGTGACATTTTCATGTAAGAAAGATAGGTAGCTCTGAATGTGTGTGGGATTTATTTACCAGACTTCTGTCTTGTACCAGGAACCTGCAAAAGAAGAAACTGCCACCAAGCCTACCCCAGCCAAAGTTAATAGAGCTAAACAGAGAAAAAGCTTCTCACGGAGTAGAACTCACATTGGCCAGCAGCGCCGGCGGCACAGAACTGTCAGCATGTGCTCAGATATCCAGCCCTCTTCTCCTGACGTGGAAGTAACTTCCCAGCATAATGAAACTGAGAATGCTGCACTGGTAGCTGAGCCTGAAACAGAAACTGTTGTTACAGAAATGGTTGCTGAAACAGAAGCTCCAGCACTTAGTAAATGCCCTACTAAGTATCCTAAAACAAAGAAGGTATGTGTCCTGAGGGATGGGGAGAAGAGACTGGACTTTAACAGAGTTTTAAAAAATTATAGACTGCTTCATCAGTATGCAACTGTGGTTTATTTTTATTTTTAATGTTGACTCATTTCTTTCAAAATCACCACTGTATAGCCACTCACTGGTAATAGATTAAAATTTGTAACATCCTTTGGTAGAACTTCTTTTGGATTTTAAGAGACTTTCAAAATGCATCTTTCAGAGCAAATTTAGAACAAAATGTTTTCTAAATGGGCTTTGTAAATGGATTGAAATACTACACATAACCAAAACACTCTTAAAGCTGTTAATTTAAATTAAAAAACCCAAGGAAATATACTTCAGATAACAAACAGAATATCTCCAAGGAAATAATTAACTTCTAGTACTTCTCAAATGTCTGTTCTGAAGTGAATGGCTTTAAACACCCAAAATTTATGTGCCTGTTTGGAGGGGAGATTCTTTAGTGCTTTGTTTTTATTTTTTTTCCATTGGATTACATTGCAAAAAACTTCTAAACGGCACAGTATTTAAAGACACTCAAAAATCTGCAAGTGCGCATAAAGCATTAAACCTTTCTACTTTGAAATTTTACAGACTGCATTAAAAAGTGTTTTTAGCACGGGTTACAAGAAGTTCTGAGAATTTTATACAGTAGAGGGGTAGGGGAAGGAAGTTATAGGTTGAAACTTCTTGTCAAATGAACAGTAACAATTTCAGGATGGTTTCATCTTAAACCCCTAAACACACCTTAGATTTTTTTTTTTCCCCCAAAGGCACCTGTGTCATCCTGTAACACTGCTTTTTGCATCACTATTAAATTCTGATGAGAGAAGGGAAGACTAGAATTTTTCTTCCTTTCTTGTGTGTTGCATAGCAGGAAGGAATGAAGATGTCCCAAGTCTGAATTTTACTGCACTTTTTTGCTGTTTCATAGTATTAAGGATGAATATCTGTGAAGTGTCTCATCACATTGCACTCAGTGTACCCTAAGTGCAGAGAAAGTCCTGCTTTAAAAATTAATTAAATATAAATAGGTTTATAAAAGGCAAGCAACTTAAATATATTATGATAATCTGTGTTAAAGCCTTACTATCACATTAATATCATTTAGCATGCTATTTTTGCATCTCCTTAATTTTGAATCATTGTAGAATTTAGGAGGTTAGTTTATCTGTTAGTAGAAACTCAAATCCACTAGCATGTTTTTTAAAAACACTGAACTACCGAGGAAAGAATACCCTTTTTTGACCAGTGTGCCTTAGTCCATGTGTTATAATGTAATACAACTACAGTTGAAGATTCACGTTCAAGGCACCTGCCTGAGATATTGACTGAGGCACAGTCCTGACAGTACAGAAATCTGATGAGGAGTTTAAGTTTGTTCTGTCAATGCTACACTATTTCTCCTCAGGCTAGGTGCTCAGGCACAAGTTTAAAATTTGGCTTGGAATTTTGTTACTAAATTGACATTGTTAAGTGCAGTTGATACGGGCACTTGTGTAGTATGTTCAGTGAGAATTAAATTCAGAAGAAATAAATGTAGTTTACAAAAAAAGCCCACCGAAAACCAAACAAACCCAAACACCCCAAACTGGTATGTAAACAAGTCTATACTGGTTTCTTCTTCTATCCCCATTATTTCACTGAAACTGTCCTCATTCTTGCTGTGTATTTTTAAACTTGCAGCCTGGACACTTAACTGTTTCTGATTTGTGTAATAGTTGACTAGATGAATAATTAGACTAAAAAATTTTTAAATGCCACTAATAAAAACCCTCATAAAACAGTAATATTTTTTTTCTCTCTCTGTTTAGCACTTGGTGAGTGAATGGTTAAGTGAAAAGAGTGATAAAGCAGGGAAACCTACAGACAGTCTACCAGAAAGGCCTCTACGCATAACTACAGACCCTGAAGTTCTGGCTACTCAGCTGAATTCTTTACCTGGGCTCACTTACAGTCCACATGTTTATTCAACTCCAAAGCACTATATTCGTTTTACTTCACCATTCCTTTCAGAAAAGAGGAGGAAAAAAGAACCTGTGGAAAACATTACTGGCTCTTGTAAGAAGGTAATGCTTCCCTTCATTATGGTTCCCCATCCCATATTAATTAAAAAATTTAGGCAGTAAAAAAGCTGGTTGGCAAACCATTTCAGTGGTGGGGAACGTTTTGAAATGTTCATCATTAAACTTCTAAGTCGCCAATGTGGACTTGTTGTCTTACAGCGTTGGTTGAAGCAGGCTTTGGAAGAAGAAAATTCAACAATGATTGATAGATTTAATTCACCATCACAAGAGAGATCTAGAAGTCCAGCCATCAATGGTGAACATAAAAGTCCTTTATTACTGAATGACAGCTGTTCCTTAACAGGTGTGAAACTTTTACTAGTACACTGCATAAGAGTTATATCAAAGTAGCTGAATGTGGAGAACTGTGTTTTTTAAGGGGATGGTACTTTCTTTGAAATAAGTGTTTCATTGCATAGTGTTTGGGATTTTTCCCCCCTTTAATGTTTATTAGATAAGAAACCACCACATTTCAAGGCATTTACAGTCAACAGAAGACTGATGTTCTTGACTAGTAGCATTCAGATGTCAGGTGTTAAATTACTGTCCATGCTGTTTTGTATATTTAGATTCCTTTAAAACTCAGTAGGCCTGTGTAGCACACAGGGGAAAAGCTGTGTAATCTTGTAGGCATAATAGAGAATGGGAACACACTAAAAACTAAACACACTTCCATAAGGATATGGAACCTGTCAGCTGATTCCTGTTTACAGTCCTGAACTGGGAATCTCCACTTTTTAGCTGAACAGTCTGGAAAATGCATAGAAGTTGACTTTCCCTTTTCTGGAGACACAGACAGTTCTTCCCAGCATCTTAACACACAAACTTCAGTTACTGATATATCTGTAGGCTGTTAAAGAGTTTATTTTTCAGGAAGTCTGTAGGCTGAAAAGTTCATCTCTCAGGAAGCCTGCCCTTAAGAGATTTTTGTAACCATACATTTTTTTAGTGTGGAATTCATAATTTCATAGCATAAAGTGACAACTGTGATTGCTGTATCTAGATATCTTCTAACTTTTTTCTAATTTTAACACACAGATCTAACCACACCACTAAAAAAGCGAAGACTGTATCAGCTGTTGGAGTCTGCATTCTCAGAAACCTCCACACCTACTCCTTCTCCCTATGCCACACCAACCCATGCTGACATCACTGCCTCCGAGCCATCCTTGTTTGCTACTCCTCCTAGGGTAAAAACAGAAGATGAAGCTTGTAGAAATGGTTACAAACCGATATATTCGCCAGTTACTCCTGTAACTCCGTGTATACATGGAAATACCATGCACTTTGAGGTGAGATTTATAAAGACTTTTAATGTGTTCAGAGGATGTATTTGGACATTCCAGTTGTAAATCGGTATTTGTACTCTTCCTACAAAGGAGGGATTTTTATTTTTCCAAGGTAAAAAATAAATTGACTTTCATTTTTTTCTTATTTATTCAGAATATTTCCTCACCTGACAGTTCCCCAGAAATAAAAAGGCGAGCTTACAGTCAAGAGGTAAGGAAACATGCCCAAGATACCCTGTGAAGGGTATCTTGATTTCACCTGTATGGCTGCACTGTTCTTAGTAAATGCTGTTCACTGGCCCTAGCAGGTTTCGCAGAATGTAAAGGGTAAATTCCCTATAGGTTATTTGCTTACTGCTTTTTATTCCACTTTACCCATTACCTTCTCTATTTTAAACCGGTTTCTTTCCTTTTCTGTTTCACTTAAAACTCCTAGTGACTGTAGTGGAAAGGAGTTCTGTAGAACAGAAAAAGAACACTTGGCTTTCCAGGCGTAGTTAAGATTCAGATTAACATTTCTCCTTGTTATCAGCATCTCTTAATTGTTTTTATTGATCCCAGTTATGCTCAGAGTGAGAGGGCAGAGCAGGAAGGTAGTAAATGGACTTAGGTGGATTAGTTGAGAAGCAGCAAGTGCTGTTGGAATGTGCCTGGGTGTTCCCAGTGTGCAGAATGCATGTGTCCTGTTTTGTCTCAAAATTTAGAAGTGTCTCAGAAAAACTTTTCCTTTTCCCTCTTTGAAATAAGTTTTGACGTTGAGGAGAATCTCTTTTATGCTGAGTTGAAGCAAGTGCTTTGTAGCTTCCTGGCCAGGGACTTGCTGCTGTTGGCACTGCTCTTCTGCCAGTCATAAAATAAAGTCTGGCAAATAATGTTTATTTTTATTTTGCTTAATGTACATTTTCTTAAAATACTTTAACCTAATACATGGGAATAGTAGAAATAAATGTCTGGCTGTAGAATTGTTTCTTAAAACGGATAAATTCATGATACTTTAAGACCTTTAATCCCACTTAGAGGCACAGCTGATTGTCAGAGTAGTTGCAGTTTTGATGGAGTGTGAAAAAATAGTTGATGTGTGTTTTCTTCACACAGGGTTATGACAGAGCATCGATTCTAGCACTGAATTCTTTCAGAAATTCCAACCTGACAGAAATGGGCCTGCAAGAAATAAAGACTATTGGATATTCTAGTCCAAGGAATAGGACTGATGTCACACGGCAGTGCACTGGAGAAATGGAATCTGTGTCAGACCTCCAGCTGGGACTCGAAGTAATTGAGCAAAGTGCACTGCATAAAAACCTGGAAGCCCCCACACATGATAGGACTGATGCAAACAGCCAACTAGAAACTGCTCATTGTGGACGGGGCACAATTTATTCTTCCTGGGTTAAAAGTCCTGACAGGACAGGTGTAAATTTCTCAATGAATTCTAATTTGAGGGACTTGACCCCTTCACATCAGTTGGAGGTTGGAGGTGGATTCAGAATAAGTGAGTCCAAGTGCCCGATTCAGGATGATGGAAGAGGCATGTTCATGGAAGCATCTGTTTTTTGTACTTCAGAAGATGGGATTGCACCTGGCTTTGGAAGGACTGTCAATAACGACAATTTGATGGATGGAAATTGCACACCCCAGAATCCTCCACAAAAGAAAAAGGTTATAATTTTAAGAATCATTTGGTCTGCCTTTCATCAACTGCTAATGATATTTCTATAACAGAGAGAGCCCTAATATAATAAAAACCAGCTGGTGGCTCATCTTTACATGCTACCGTGTAATAGACATTTTTGAGGGGAAATAATGAAGGCGTACAGCCATCAGTAAATTTATTTTTTTCCAAGTAATAGATACAAATTTACTTCTATTTCATATGAGTCTTAAATTAATTGCTCAATAAATTACTTTTCAGGTTTGAAAATGGTCGCTTATGCCATCTGGTGTTACACTGTTCTATTATACAGGATACATACCAGCATCATAGAGATGATATATGTGAACATCTGTTATGAATTACTGCAAGAAACTGCACTAACAGATTTAGGATACTCCAACTTTAAAGTCAGAACTGCGCAGAAAGATTTAGTTCCAAGGAATATTTTTCTTGACTTAATTTGGTTGTTGGTTTGGGGTTTTTTTATTAAGTACTGTACTTGAAAAATAAGTGCAATTTAACTTTGCTACTCTCATGAAACAGTTCTTGTGGGTAAGTGGTGTGGTCACGGGCAACTTGAACCGGGATTGGAAGGTGCTTTGCATAGCTCTGAGATTGCATTGTAGGGTCAGGTGAAAGTCCCTTTGCAGGAAGGACAACAGACATGTAATGCGATGATCTCCAGTGCAGCAACTTGCCTGTTCTGTCTCATCAAAGACTGTATGAATCTTTCTTGTTTGAAAAATGTGATTTATTTTCTTTATGGAAGTAGTGATGAGGGGGGTGGGGGCGTTTTCTGTTTGTGTACATACATGCACAATGAGGTTTCGGTTTTTTGGTTACATTACATCCTCTTATATGTGCCTTCTCCCTTGTGGGCAGGGAGCATCCTGCTGGGGAGCACTCAGGGTTATTCCATCAGTAGTTCTCCAGCAAAACTGGGTTTTTATTTACTTTGTTTCAAACTGAGACATAAATGGAGCAAGATTGGTAGGAGCTCCATTCTTACCTGATCAAGGTCCTGAGAATTTTATAGACACTGTGTATGTTACTGTAGTCCTGCTGTTTTGACAAGCCCAAAAAGAAAACATAACCCGAAATTTCTGTAACTTCGTTCTTTTTTGTGTGAAGGCTAAATTGGTCTTCACAAATCCCAGCAGCACTTAGTGCTTCAGTAATTCTCCCCCCTTCTCTTGCTGACAAGGATTCTTGCAGATTGTCACTCATGAGGGCTTATGTTACACTAATCCCTGAATAAAAAAAAGGCATGGCTGCCCCTGACAACCCTGAATCCCAAAATCTAACATTTTCAGTTTGAAGAAGCAACCAGAGAGAATTGCATCTGTATCCCTGAAGGAATGAGTTTTAGGATTTCCAAGGACACACACAAATTTGCAAACTTTGACAGTATAAAAAAAGGATTTGGTGGGCTAGATCTCACCAAATGTGAAAGGTGAGAATTGAGAAATTCTGTAGGAAATAAATAGAAGCCTTTTTCCTGGGATCACATGAGGCAGGTAGAGCAGGTCTCTGGAGGAGTTTTTTTCATATTTCAGTGTTTCTGAGGACATTTGCTTTACTGTTCTCTCTCACCATCGCACAGATTTGTCCCTTTTCAGTACAGTCCTGTATATAATGGTCACACTGCATAGGTTTTGTCTGCTCTTAACATTTAAGCTTTCTTTAAAGCAAGGGATCTCTGTCACATGATGTGGAAATACAAAATTGCTTGAAAGCAAGATCAGTTCTTAACCTGAACTTTTTTTATGAAAAATCAGGTACTTTAACTGTTTTTACACTGACATGTAGTTGAGTCTCTATCGGATAGAGATCTGTTTGAAAGCAAACAAAGAAAAACCCTTAGGACTGCAAACAAAGCAGGCTGCCTTGCTTTTCTCTCTATTTAAAAATGGATGACCGCTTTCATTGAGGACTAAGCCAGATAAACATTAATTTTTTTCATTATTGCACGTTAGTTTCTTGTTTTGGATGTTGGATGGTTCAGAGTAGGTTGTTGATAACTCAGAGAATTGATAGACATTAAATGTCATTTTCGCCAAAGTAGTGTAATTTCCGAAATAAAGTAGGTCTGAAGGTCAGTATTTCAGCTCTTTGCTTCAAATCCTGAAGATTCATAAGGGAAAATATTGGAACACTTATTTTTCTCACTGAAGACAGCTTACTGTTTAAACTGATAACTGTTCTGTGGAAGGTCTGCATAGGGATTTTACATTTATATATAAAGTAGAAACCATTTTTCATGTGTTACTATTTTTGATAATAGAATTAGTTTAAAACTGTGTTCTTAATCACTCTCTTTTAGCATGCAGTAAAGACAGAAATTCAAAATAAACTCTGAGAAAAGAATGAAAATTGAAGTTGCAAATTCTGTATGTTAAGAAGAATGTATGAAGAGCTTTGATACGTGCAGCAGAGTGAAACAGAAGGGTAGTGGGTTTTTTCATACAAGGCAGTCAGTCTGAGAGCAGGATGTGACCTGTTGAAATTAGCTTTACTATATCACTATACTCTTACTAATGCTGCAGTTCCAGGAGAAACTGTCCCTTGTAGCTACAACCACAGGTGAACTTTTTGCTGACTTGTGTCATCTTCTTCTTCCTTGAGGCAGAATACGTACTTGTTCTCTTGGCAGAAGCTTTTTTATATCATCTTTACAGCTTTTAGTAGCTCAGTGCTGTGTAAATTCACTGCAGATGTGGTGAAATACCTTCAATTAATCTACCCCCATATTCTTTTAGAACCAATTAAATGGTATGTCTTACTAAAATAATTCATTTAATTGAAACTGAGAAATGAAATGGGTAAAACTTGCCTTCTAATGTTTGTTTTCTGGATTTTCTTCTCATTAGGTGTCCTTGTTAGAATATCGTAAGAGACAACGAGAAGCTCGAAAAAGTGGCTCAAAAACAGACAACTTCCCCCTGGTTACGGTATCTCCTAATGCTGCTGGTGGAGGAAATACAAGTAGTAACAATGGTGCTAATGATGGGTATAACAACAGTGGTGAAAATGGGGAGCAAACTGATAGCACTGCAAGCCTGCCTTTACCACTGCCAGCCACTGTTTATAATGCAGCTCCAGAGGACACTGGCAACAACTGTGCAATTAAGGAATCTTCCTCCAGTGAGAAGAATGAACCAGAAGTTCAGTGGTAAGCCACAAACTATAGGACTAAAGTTCAGAAGAATTACGTACTGAAATCCAAGTCTTTCCTATTTGAAATTAGTTTTCATTAAGGGTGCAGTGGCAGATCCATGACTGGAAGTCCTTTCAGATTAGTGGAGTTGTCTTATCTCTTTCCTCAGAAATACAGAAGATACATCATAAAGATTAAAATATATGAAAAATTACCCATAAGACACTGATTAAATTATTTTAATTCTACTTTACTTTTTTAAGCATTTGTGTCCTTGTATTTCCACTCCTTTGTCTGTGGACTGAAGAGAATTTTTTCATGTTAAATCTCAAACCTTCTCAAAAGTACTCTAGGGGAAGAGGGTGGACCAGGAGAATAATCTGTACTGATTAGCAAAACCTTCTGGAAGACCTTAGGAGGTCTGTGTTTCAGTCATGTGGCTGGAACACGTGTGGGATGTTTGCTGTAGCTCAGTTGCCACGTGCAGGGCTGCAGCCCAGCCACAGCTCCTGCTTAGGGAGGGAGCGTGTGGTGACACTGCCAGTGTTGTTCAGGATGGTTAAATGGTTCCCTTGTTTGCAGACCATATGGTCAGTTGGATGCCATGCCAGGTACTCCTAACAACCAAAAATCCTGAGGAGAGAGAGAGTATGGATGGGGGGATGAGATAGAGTGACTTCAGTCTGTATAAAACACTGCATATATTTTTCACTCTGGTTTTGGTAGCCTTAAAATAGACAGTCAGCTGTGGTGACACTGTCTCCAAAATGTTAGTGCAAAATAAACCCTGCAGATGTTCTTCATGCTGTAGTGAAGGCCTGACTGTGCTGGGGAGGCACATGGGCTAAGAAGTTGAATGTCCTTCTGCTCACATCCTCCAGCTAGTCTAGAAGCTGTCCCAGAAGGATTTTGTAGAGCCAGTTGAAGGGAGAGAATGTCTAGTGCAGTCTTCAGCATTCCACTGAAAAGTGACTGTAAGTTCACTGTGCAGGAGACACTGTACTATATTGTAATCAAAGGATGTGGAAACAGGCTAAACAGGAAAGAATTAACTGCTAGGATTTTGCAGTAACCCTGCACAGCAGCACCAAAATTTATTTTAGTGCGGCAGTATTATGGAATAATGCCATATGTCCTTAGCATAAAGGAATGCAGGGTTTTGTGGAGTGCTGTTAGTTATGATGTTGTTGATGAGATTGTGATTGTGAGATGTAATCGATTGTAAGAGAGAGATCTGTCACTGCATACCCACTATCAGGCAAGTAAATGTAGAAGCTTTAACAGAGATATATTTGTAGTAGCGCACTATTTACAATTCTGGATCCATTATTAAAGAGCAGATTCTTAACAACAAACTAATAAGCTGATTGTTTGCAGTTTTGGAAGACAGTTTTCTACAAATGGACACTAGGAACCAGTACCTGTGACCTTTATTTTTTTACTTTTCAGTTGCTTAGAAGACAAAAATCTCACAGATCTACAGGCATTCCCTTACTGAGAGGAATTACTAGTCCTTGCAATGTAACAGGGAAGGGGAGAAAATAGATACAAACCACTTAACTAATAATATTTCTTATGTACAACCAGTTATTTGGTCGTTACATGCAGCCAACACTGTAAACTCTCTGACTCAGTATTTGCATATACATTGTCCTAAATTTGGTCTGTGGGAGTACATCTCGAATTTAAAATGGGTGTCTCTCTTGCAGGACTGCGTCAACCTCTGTGGAACAAGTGAGAGAACGAAGTTATCAGAGAGCTTTACTTCTCAGTGATCATAGGAAAGACAAGGACAGTGGTGAGTTGATTTATCATGCTGATGGTGTATAAATCTAACCAGTTCCCCCATGGCAGTCTGTAATCATTCTAATACTGTGTTTGGGTCTGCTTCATCGGTAGGGGGAGAATCTCCTTGTAGGCCATGCTCACTGTCTCATGTTCAGTCTCCATCTCATTCAAATCTCATTTCCCAGTTGCAGCTTAAGGTCCCTTCTTTGACTGAATTTATGGAAGGTCAGTAAGCAGATGACCTTGTATGACACCGAATAGTCTCTTGTAACAGCTTTAAGAGCTCTTTTAAAGTCACGTATAAAGAGCTTAGTGATCTCTGCAAAAGATCTGATTTTCCCACTTTGACATTTATCTCTGCTTTATTTCTGTAGAGCCTGATTCTGAAAATCCAGAGCCAACTTCTGAATGTCCGTCCCCCGATACTTCTCAAAGGACTTGTAAGAGTCCATCAAAAGCAAGCAAGGTAATGCACAGTGTTTGCACAGTCAGCATAGTAATAGCCATATACATCTGTGATTTATCTTTAAAAATGTTAATTTTCTTGTTTACTACTTAGGTTACATACATACATGTTCATCTATCTGTGCAGTAATTTTACACAGGTAAACACTTGTAAGAATATTTATCCATACACACTGAAAAGTTGGTTTGTGTGCTGTTTCTTCAGTATCTGTACCTATTTAGAGATGATTTTGCATTTAGACAGAGAAGAGATTCTGTCAGTGGTGTTCTGAGGGGTGAGTGCTGAAGGACTGGCACTCAGAACCAACAGCAAGGATGTGATTTACCCTTAACAGGAGGTTGCCCTTGTTATGCCAGCGTTTGGCACTGTTTGTCAGTCAGGGCACTGATAATACAGAGGAGGATGTTGAGTAGTTGCCTGTGCCATATTAAGTGAAGTAATTCAGGTTTTAATGTTTAGTCTGCTTGCTTGCACTGCCTCAGCTTTAAAAAGTTAAATCACTCTAAAAATGGCTTTATTTTTGTAAATGGTCTTCTCTGGAATGACTTATTTCAGATTTCAGAAATCCAAAACTTTTAACACAGAACAGATCTAGACTTCGATCTGATGGGTCATATTTCTGTTAAAATACAATTACTGGTCTTTGAACAATTATTGACACATACTTGCTAAAAATAATGTCTTTCTATGCTTGATCTTTCTGTTGTTCATGTTTTTCTTACACCATGTTTTCTTATCCTGCAACTTGATGCGCTTTTTTGCCATTGGGGAGGGTATTCTGAGATCTTTTTTTCTCTCTGCTGCTGCATGCATGGTTAAATATTTTAAATGTTGAGCACTGACTTGACTTTCTTTTCATTCCAGCCCTCTTCACCGAATCCTGTAGTTTCAACACAGTCACTTGGGAAAACACCCACAAAACCAGATTCACACTGGGAAAGTGCAGCTAACGCACCTGAGACTGAATGTGCGAACCATCCAAAATCTGAGCTGCAACAAAAACAGCTGGCAAACAACGTCCAAGCACTTTCAAAGAATCATCCATCTCAGTCACATCTGCGCAGTTCTGCTGAGCAACTCTCACATTCACAGAAGTTGCCTTCCGCACCTTTGAAGCTGCATTGCCCCCCTTCGCCTCATGTAGAAAATCCCCCCAAGTCTTCTACCCCTCATGCGCCTGTGCAGCACGGTTATCTGTCACCAAAGCCTCACTCACAGCAGTTGGGATCTCCATACAGACCTCATCATCCACAGTCACCTCAAGTTGGAACACCCCAGAGGGAAACACACCGAACCTTCTATCCAGCAGCACCGACCCTTCAGCCCAGTAATCAGCCACAGGCGAGCGGGCCCCTGTTCACTCAGACAACATCAGGACAATCCTCAGCTTCTTACAGCCAGTTTAACCAACAAAATTTGAACAGCAATGCACCACCTCCCCCACCCCCTCCACCCCCTTCTTCTACTTACTATCAAAGCCAGCAGCCCTCTGGAAACTTCCAGAGCTACAGCCAGCTGAAGGGCAGCATACCCCAACAGACTGTGTTTTCATCTGGACCAAATCAAGCACTTCCTGGCACTGCAGGTCAGCAAACAGTGCCGGGACACCACGTAGCTGCAGGGCATTTTTTGCCGTCTCAGAACCCCAGTATTCATCACCAGGCATCGGCATCCGCCGCTCCGCCGCCGCCTCCACCACCACCTGCTCCAGGGCCTCACCTTGTCCAGCAGCAAAGTACTCATCAGCAGCACTCTGTAGCACATGTTGTCGGTCCGGTCCATGCCATGGCAGTGGCTCCTGGATCGCACATTCATTCTCAAGCTGCTGGTCACCATTTGCCACCGCCTCCTCCGCCACCAGGTCCTCTTCCCCACCACCAACCTCCCCATCCTTCAACGGGACACCAAGGTTTGCAAGCACAACACCAGCATGTTGTAAACTCGGCACCTCCCCCCCCTCCGCCCCCTCCCTCCAACGTCATCGGCTCGGGCCACCACCCGGCATCAGCACAAGGGTTACACCACCCCTCTCATCAAGGACCCCCCCATTTCCCTTCAAACGCTCACACGAGCGTGTCCTCCTACTCCTCACAAGCCCCACATCACACGACGTTAGGACCTGGACCTCAACATCAGCCTGCTGGCACAGGACCTCATTGCCCACTCCCTGGTCAGGGTCCTCACATCCAACCTCAAGGACCAAACAGTATTGCAACACCTACTGCTTCCGGGTTCTGCCCTCACCCCGGCTCCGTGACCCTTCCCCACGGAGTGCAAGGGCAGCAGCAGGCCTCGCCGGTGCCGGGACAGATCCCCATCCACAGAGCACAGGTGCCGCCCACTTTTCAGAACAATTACCATGGGTCAGGGTGGCATTAAAACAGATCCCTTTAGTTATAAACATTTTTAAAATGTTCTGTAATATAAACTGTGTATATTTAATATGTACCTATTCAAGGTACTTTTTAAAGCTTGTACATGATACTTTGTATAAAAGCAAACACCAGTGCTCTTCCATTGTATCCTTTCCATTTTTTGCTTTTTAAAATTCCTGAAAATATGCTGTTAAGCCAGTATTAGGTATTTCTTTTTATTTTGTAAGTGGACATTCCAGCTGTTTTTTCTGGCAGTAGGTTTGATGCTGCATAATGTTTAAAATTTTATTGTTGCAGTTAAATTCATTTAGTGAAAGTTTTCTATATTACTTTTATACATATGTAATTAAATAAGTACACAGGCTAAGTGATGGCACTAACAACTTTTTTTTTTTCCATTTTCTTCTGTCAACAGTTTTTTGTGTGCATAGAGATAGGAACCAATGCAATACAGATTTTTATAGTTTTGGTGTGGACATGGCTTTTTGTTTCATCAGTTATTTGCAGATATTGTAATTTAATGTATAGACTGTTTCTAATGTCTGACGAGTGCTGTAAATACTGTATTTCTTTCGCTTGTAAAGTTGCTTAAAAGCTTCTTTCATTTGATATAGTATTGTATATAATAAGTCTTTTGCAAAAAAAAGTGTGATCTTTGTGAAAGTAGTACAGTATATGATCTTTAATTTTTTTTTAATATACTGTCACATTGCAGCACTGGTTGGGCATTTTAATTCATGTTAATAAATCACAATTATGTCAGTTTTAACTACTTGTCCTGAAAGGGTGGTATGTCAGCAGGGAAGTGGCCTTAGGTCTGTGGAACGCCCCCTCTGCTCTCTTGCGAGGCTGTTCACTTCCCTGCAGTTTCCAGCTGTGGCTTTACTTCTGCAGCACAGACAGATGGGGAACAGGTGGAGGAGGGGAGGTTGAGGAAGAATCCCCCCAGGCACAGCAGGGTCTTGGGTCAGTTTACTGATGTTAATCGGGCAGTGACGTGGTATGGAGTGTTGTGGGCTAGAGATGTTCTGACCTTGGCTACAGACCTGGCGCCACTTGCAGCTCTGGTACATTGTGGTTCCTGTTTCCCTTCTTGTAGCTCTGCAGGCCCTGCTGTTGGTGCAGACTTGAGGGAGCTGAGTGTGTGATGCTGTAAGGGGGCACAGAATGTTACAAACTATGTAGTAGTTGGGTTTTTTTAAGGGCAGTGGATTATTCCTGTGGTGGAAGAGCAGCAGCTGCTGTTGTGCTTATGGGTGCAGTTATTCTGTAATGGGTGAGTGACGGCGTCCTTCTATCTCGGCAGTAACTGCTCTCAATTCTGCTCACATAACAGGACGGTGCTCAGTGGCTCCACCTCAGAACCAGAGAGGAGAACCAGTGTGGGAGGAAAGCTGAAACGGGATAGGAGGGGAAGTGGCTGCTCCTACTCACTGAAAAAAAGTGGTAATTCTTTTTAACCTGTAGACAGAAATGGGGGCCACTTTAAATTCTGACTTGCCTCTAATTAATTCTATTAGCTAAAATCATATACGTAGAAATGCTTTCCTGAACACCTGCTGGCTCTGCAGAACACACACTTTGAGGAGTGCAGTATGGTTTGCATTAGCCTGAAGTAGCAGAGGATTAGGCCATCAACAGCAGAAAAACGGAACCCACTCCAGCTAGGAGTTGCTCATCACTGATTCTGAAAAAAATACACCTTGACCTCTCAAGCCCACTGTTCAAAACTGGTTCTCTGCTCCTGCTTCCACACCTCCACAAAGTGACATCATCCTTTGGAGTGTAAAACACACTGTGCAGGGCCAGGTCTTAGTGCAGCACAAGGAGCTGCTGCACTGGGGTGCAGTGGGACTAGGCCTCAGTGCCCTAAGTGCTTCTGCAGTGCCATGGCCAGGGCAGAGGGGATTGCTGTGCCCGTTGTGCTCACTTGCCTGCCTTGGCTTGATCTGGCACTTTTAATCCAGTGCCAGCATTTTCTGTGTATTCAAGAACACGTTTCTAACTTGCAGCAGTGGGCACTGCAGGGGCCAGGCTGGCTGTGAAGTTGAACATAATTTTTACCTCCAGTTTGAGTCCATTGTGGGATTCATCCTTCTCACCAGTGTTGTCCTTGCAGCCATTAAAAGCAGTTCCAGGGATAGGGGTGAAGGCACATGGTCCCGAAACCCAACTGCTGTCAGGACCTCAGCACTGGATGAGTTTCTCCCGCCTGGGGCCTTGGCAGTTCTCTGGAGTGGCTGCCCCAGCCCTCTGTGACAGGAGTTAAACAGGTGGTAGGAAAGACTCTTGTTGGGTTTTGCCACATTTCACCCAGCCCCTCCAGCCACAGGGCCCCTCGGGTTGCTCTGACTGACAGCAGGGGAGGTATTTCATAAACCAACACAAGAAGCTGCATTTCTCTGGCCAGGCTTTGCCAGCCCCCACCCCCCACCCCTCCAGCACAGCAGCTGAGTCCTGGCTAGGCAAAGATTCCAATGACCAGCAACACTGTCTGAAAAAACAAAACACTTTAATTAGACAACTGCAAGCACCTCAAACAACTGGTTATTGTTACAGCATGGGGCTATCTTCTCACAATCTAGTTATTGCAAAGGCATGTGAATAAATTTCATATGGACAAAGTCAAGAAAAAAAGTGGCACCGTAGTTACATGAAGATCAGGAGTAAGCTTACATTCATCCCACTGACTTCTAAATGAGGCCCAAACACACCTCCATACTGTACATTCTAAAATCTGTATTGCCTATAAGCTTCAGCCTATGCAGCCTTTCCTAGGAAACACGTAATTGTTGCGTGCAACTTACAACGGGCAGTCGTATGTCTACGGATGGGAAAGAATAAAGCTAGTGCAATTTGTTTTAGAAACATGTAAAGCTATGAATGGAATGAGCATGATCTCGCTTCTTGGATTAATTTACCCACTGCCCTGTAAATATTTGCAGCTATATCCTTCCTTAACTGACGCCAAGCACACACTTTTATTATAAAAGATCAGTAATTCTACACAGAGAGTGGTTCTCATGCTCTACTTTTAATTTTTTTTCTTTTTCTTAAGGTATAGTACAACTTACAGTGCTTATAAAAAGGCAACACCATATGGTACCATGTCTTCACTATCACATTGTAGGGAAATTGCTATCTTTCTTTTCTTAAAAGCACTTAAAATAGGCAAAAGTTCTAAAAGGGAGTGCTAAATGATAATGCATACTTTATTAGAAAGAAGTCTAGCCTTCCTTTAAAGTGCCGTTTGGGGAATGAAATCCTGTAAACCAGAGCCACTTTGTTTAAAATCCAATGAACGGGAACTGCTACAGAATAGAAAGTTTACACAATTCCTTAAAGCAGTTTAAAGTCCACTACATGCAATTGGTTTGCTATAAAGCTCTCTAAAACTTAAGTCGCTTTACTCTGAAATTGAGTCCCCAGTCCCATATTTAAATGGAAATAAACATTTACAGGGTGCATTTACATACACTATAATACAAGAATGATGTCCCTTTGCCAGAAGATAAAATTGTACAATTCCTCGCCGTAACTCAGTTCTGACTTGATAAATTTCTTACACTTGTAAATTATATAATATGCATCAGCTAAAATATTTTTTTTTTCATAAATAGTTACAAAACTTGCCAAAACACATTGGGGGGAAGTTTCCTTTGTTCAAAAATCTGACATCTGAATGCCACACAACACAAGAAACAATGCTTAAAGACACATTAAGTGTTTTCTGAAGAAAGTGGGTGAGTAAACTACTAGCTGAAGACAAAAAGACTACCCTTCCCCAAGAACACAGTGCACAAAAAGCAAAATGTCAAACAGTACCTCAAGCAAAATAAAGGTCTGAGGATTGAAGCCAGCTCACGTGTGATCCTGCTAAAGATTTTGTGACAGTCACCATTTAGGTCCAACGCATTGGAAGTGGTTGCTGGCTTTTTTTTTTTACATCTGAGAGATTCTGCTAAGAATTCAGCCACGGATGCCTAAGGCATTCTCCAGCTGAAGCGCGTTTCTCTGGGACCATTTCTAGCATGGGGATCAGGAAATCTGTAAACTGTGCAGCATCTTCATGAGGCCAACCGTACTTCTCCACAAGCACATCAAAAAGACTCCAAGGTTTCAGCTTGGTAATGTGTCGGAGCTCTCCTGCAAACAGAAAGATGAATAGCGTTAGGGAAACACCTCGTTATCCCTGTTAGTGACTAATCCCTGTTTTGTTTTTCTCCCACTCTGCATTCACAGCACCTTGACCAGGCTGAGAATCATTGTTGACGAAGGACAGCACACAGCAAGCTTGAGGTCCTCACAGGAGACGAATATGTCCGATGTCAAAACCAAGAAACCATTCCTACAGCAGACACCCAGACCCCACTGATGTTTTACTGCTCTCTCCACTCTCCCACACAAAAAGACTCACACAGGCTCACACCGTGGGCAAAGAACACTGCAGGCGTTTCCTTCTTCATCAGCCAGTGAACCCAAGTTTTACAAAATCTGCTCCGATCCCAAGACAGAGGTCTCAGGAACACGGGTCCCTGCCCTGCTCTGTGGCATCTGCCAACAATGCAGCAGAGCAGCGATTCATCCCTAACCAAGCTGAGCCGGGAGGTTTGGCACTCAAGGGATTCTGCTCCATCTCCCAAGTAAACACCGCCGGGAGGCTTGGTCTGAATCCTTTCTGAGAAGGAAGCACCTGCTGCTGCCCATGTCTCCTTCAACCAACCACTGAGACAAGTGGTGGCAGCAGCTGCAGGATCTGAGTTCTCACAGAGGGGGGGAATTGCACATCTGGCCAACCTGGCAACGTGTCTCAGACCAAAGCAGAGGTGAGAACCCATCTGCAATTCAAACCAGCAATATTATCCAGATCTACCCACAGCTCATCTGGCACGATGGGGAGGACTCTTCAGTTTCCTGCTCCTCCACTCCTAGGAATGGGGCCTAATGCCATGAATGAGATGGGCCATGAGGTATGTGATGAAGGGATTACCATGGATTACCAGGTTATCAGGCCAGATGACCCTTATTGCTGCAGTCAGATGGGTGGAAGAGGGACTGAGGAGTCACCTTGTGCAAGACCCGCAGCCTTTGTAATCAAGGTTCTTGATATCCCTTGTTTACATGTGGCTGCCCCCCCACCATTTATGATGGCATAACAGGGAATTTGACAATGGTCTCACCTCCACTTCTACCAAAAGGATCAATCTGACATTTGAAATCCTCTGTGAAGAGGATGAGACGAGTCAATAGGCTCACTCACCTCTCTATCGCAAAGCAGGGACGCCTGTCTAGTAAGATTTGTGCTTCCAACTGTGTTGGAGCATACCCAGGAACACTTGTACCCAGTGCTTGCTGTACACTTGTATTTTGTAGATCTGGTACATTTATCACCAGCAATCTCATGAGAACCTACAGCCTGCTGCTTCAATAAACTACACTAGTCACAAATCTGCACTTGTGAAAGTTCTTACTGAACACGACCAGACTTAAGAGCCCTTGATCTGTTCTAAGCAGTAACGAAGCCCAGATGCACCCAGCCCTCTGATCTCTGAGGACCAGATGGAACACAAGGGCAGTTGTTTTCTGCCAAATTTCTATACTCTTAAGGCAACCCATGACCATCTCCCTTCTTCGCAGGCATATGTCTGAGCCAGTCTCCACATGACACAGCAAAACCCTTAAAGAACGCTGTGGTGCTTCTGCAATGTCCCCTGAACTGCTGAGGAGAGTGACAGGGTCTCCCCCACAACAGGAGGCTGAGCGTGGCTCCTCCACAGCTTTACAAGCTCATTACACCATCTGGTGAGGGGGCATGCAGGCCATACTATATTTAAGCAAAGTGGTCTGCCAGCTTGGTGGCCGTCCCTGGCTGTAACCTACTGCCCATAAAATGCCATCAGGCATCCGCTCTTGGTCAGAGTTTCTGTACATCCCTGTGGCTAGGGAAGTTCCAGGGCAGGAGAAGAAACCTGTGTCAGACTGCCCAAGAGGCTGAGCATCTCAGTGCAATGGAACAAAACCCCCAAAGGCTCAGCAGGCCACATTCCTGCTGGCTCAGCCCCCTCAGCAGAAGGTCCTACAGGACGAGATGCTTGAAAAGGCAGCTCTCCAGCCCCTGTCACAAGGTCCCCAAAAGAGCAAGTGTGCAAACAATCCATCATTTGCAAGTGAACAAAAATCCTGCTGGTAAGAGAAACTCAGGATGTGCTACCCACAGCTGGCCCACTGTCCCCTTTCCATCTCACAGGGCAGCAGGATTTCTGAGAGAGGACTATAAGCAGAGGCTGCATTCCCCTGCTTCATGTCTGAACATTTACAGCACAAAGATGTCTGTCGGTACCCAACAGTCAAACTCAAAAAGGCTCCACTCTGGGCCCACAACTGTCCCACAGTATGAATGTACAGGAAGGACAGCACATCTCAGAGCAGCATATTCATTTCCAGGCCCACTCTCAGCCCTTTAAATCTTTGTGCAACTCTGAAATTTAACTGCTAAAAGTCTTACCTTTTGGAAGGTTTCCAAAAGCGTGTACTGATGGCTACTTATAAGAACAGGTAGTAAGTTATGTAAGCATAGACTCAAATACTGCCTAAAAGCAATAAAAAATAGTGACCTGTTACTGAGTGCAAGCAAAAAATTACTAAAAAAAAAAAAAAAAATCAAAATCAGGCTGTGTCCACAGCTTCTCCAGCATTCATTGCAAGGGTTGTTGCAAACATTTACCAAACTAGGCTATCTCTGGGGGAGGAAGCTGTGTTTCCATGCAGCACTGTCTCCATCTCTGCATTCCCATTATATTGTTTCCAGCATCTTTCCTCCCTCAGATTTGGTCAGGAAGGACTGCACAATGAGGCTCTTGGTGTCACTGCAGAAGGCAAGTTCGTGCTGTTTGAATACTCCTTATTTTGTAAATGCTCACACTAAGACCAGCACAAAGGAAAAAAAAAAAAAACCAGAGTTTTTCTGCTGGGGAAGAAACTATTTTAGCAGTGAGGACTGAAATTTTCCACAAGAAATTCTGTGAAGATTGTAAAAGCATTTAAGAAGGTAGGACACAGTAAAAATTATCTGTGTGGGGGCCACAAATTAAACTAATGCTTCAGTTTTCAGTAAGGATCATGATGCTGACCATGCAATCAAAATAGTGTAAGTAAAAGACAGTTAATACAACTGAGGCGGACAAAAAACCCTAAGAATTAATTTTCATGTGGTGGGTCCCTCTCATTTCCATCCTTAAGCAGGAGAGCAGCACAGAAAATGGAGGTGTCTGCCAACACGTACTTTCATCTGTTTAATGAGGCTTTTACCAGGCAGGGTGAGGAGAGCAAGCCTGTACCTGTCTGTAAAGGAGAAATTAAAAGCACAGGCCCCACCAGTCTGACACCATCCATATTCAGGGCATTACCATGAATTTTCAAAGAAATGCTAAAAATGTAATGAAGTGAGATCTTCCTAGCAGAGGCTCTTTATTTAGATTTTTTTTTATAGTGCAGCACACAGGAAATAATCTGCAGAGGACAACGGAGTTGTCAGAGCTGTAAAACCCCTCTTGCCAAAGCAGAGGCAGCAATGATCCCTCTGAAAAGTGCAATGTTAAGTCAGAAGGAAATCACTGAAAAAATTTCTGAAGGACCTGGGGGGAGGGGGAGGAAGATGCTATTTAAAGCTCTCTCTGCTGACGATAACACAAAAAACCAGAACTAGTCTATGAAATTTGCCAAAGACAAATTTAAGATGTGTCACCAGGCAAGAGGAGGACGGATTCTTGAACAGTAAGACATGGATGACGTGAAGGACCGGGGAAGCAGCAGTGGGATGTATTCTGCTGCTATGTACATATGACATGGTCCCCAGAACTAACACAAGGACTGCTGGAAAGGCCTCCCGGTATAGCAGATGGAAGCGAGGGAGGTGGAGGAGAGCCCTCCCCTTCCTTTCCCTTCCAGGCTAGTAAATGAACAGCAGTACTTCTCACTGTTACATCTTTCAGTGGGCAAAGCCAGCACCTGGCCAGCACCTTGCACAGGTTTAGCTCACAAGGAAACAGGGTTAGAAAATACCAGAAGAAAAATAAAAGTGTTTCAAGTGTTAATGCCAAAACATATTAATCATTTTTACAGTCAAAATAGCTTTCATGTCTTCATAGAAGCTATTTTCCATGGAGGAAAGGACTCCCTGGAGTTATTACTGGGCTCAATCAAGATGAGACCCTATAAAAAGTATGTGAGCATTTGTGCTATAGTGACTAAAAAGTGACTTGCAAATGCTTTCCCTTTTTAAAATGCACCCTCCAGTTTGAATGTCACAAACTGCTTCAGTCAGTTACTGAGAAGGGACTCGATTCTGTAAACTCTTTGGTTGCTAACAGCTTTCTTTTTGTGCCTGTGACTTCTGTGGCTCAACTCAAATGCTTAAAGCTTCTCTCTGAGGTCAAACTTACAGACAGGAGTAAAAATCATGGCTGATGTTTTCAAAACAGGGACCTACACTACGTTTTTTAAGCCCACCTTTACACCACAAAGAGAAATTCTCTGAAGAGCCTCATGCCTGTGCCACAGGGCTTCTGATCTCCAGTGCTCAGGCCACAAGCAGATGAATACAAAATGCATCAGCTTGCTGGCCTATCCCTGCCAGCCCACCATATGCAAATCCCTCCTGGGGGCACCACAGGCTGGCAGTACTGGGATGGACGGGGAAAAGGATACCTGGTGCCCGATTCAAAGAAAAGATGCTCAAGTGAGCAGGAAACCTGCCACCTCCATTCTTCCTCCACAAAGCACTTCAGCTTTCCCAGCCTGCAATAGCAGAATAACTGGGATGATCTGAAAATGCAGCTTGGGCTATTACTCCTTCATCTTGCATTTGAGATTTTCTGGTTTGAGTTGAAACACGTGGGATTGAGTCCACTTAATCTTCCATAGCGCACATTTTCTGTGGTGGGTGAACCCAAGCCTTTTAAGGTGCTTAAATCCCACCCTCTGGGATTTAAAAGGCACCCTCAGTGCCCCTGAGGAATGTCACTGAAGTTCAGGCCCTAGAGGACAACAGTGACAGTCTGCACTTGAAGATGCTCATGGAAGCAGGAGAAACTCTCCACTTGCAGGAATTTTACAAACTGCCCTCTTCTGTGCACTGCCAGCACTGCAGTTACCAAATAACTGTTAGGTCATTTTACAGTTTGGGGACATCACTAGAAAACACCAACCCATCTGCTGTAAGGTGAAAATTAGGAACATGAGATGCACTTTAAGGGAGGGTCAGGCTGGGGAAGTGAGGGCTGGCAGAGGAGCCCTTCTGCAGGCCCTGCCTCACTCCAGCAGCCACATTCCTTGTCTGGGGGTGCCTGTGGGCCTTGAGTTTGTTCATCTCAGTTAAAGGAAACTGTTCTAAGCCTGCTGATACAGCCTCTCTCTCTGCCCCCTGTGGCAGCTCCTGAAGCTCACTGTCTGCTGAATAGGGAAGTGATTGTTTTAAAGCCACCCCTTCTAAATTTCACTGGGTTTCCCCCACCTCTAACACGGTGGGTGCTGGCAAACAGCTGCTCTGTCTTCAGCTTATCCACTGAATTCCCAGTTACGTAAACCTCAACAATTCCTCCAGCAGCCTTCTCCGTTCCACAATAGAAAGACTCCCTCAAAGGGCAGTTGCTCCCTCCTAGATCATCACTGCTGCCCTTCTCTGCACTGTGCCCAACACCATTAACAGCCTCCCTGAGGACACCAAGGCTGCAGAGGTCCCTGCCGGACCAGAAATACCCACGCATAGAACAGGCAGCTCTCCTACAAGGGAGGATGAATCACTGGATCGTGTCCTGCCTCATGACCCCAAGCTGCTGCAGCCAGCACTGCCCCTCAGCCCCCCCAGCACCCCACGTGTCCGATGCCCATGGTGGGCCAGCACCAACCCTGCCCACGAGCTGCCTGTGGAGTCACGGGCTAGAGGGAATCCTGTCCCGCAGGAAAGCACTCACCAGCTGCAGCTGACAGCCCCAGATGTTCCCCCAACCACGTTAGAAGATGCTTCGGACACACCCTGTCCCTCGAAACAGCACAGTGCTGTCTCACACACCGAGGGGACAAAAGACACTTGAGGCATCACCTCGTTCCCTCACGTGTCAGAAAAGCCACCTGCCCTGCCTGCTCCCATGAGACCGACTGCACGCAGCCAAGTGTCCACTGCCCGGGTATTCCCTTCCCACCTCCATTATTTCTTACCAGTAGCACCTGCTGGACCACCACATACCATCCAAAGTTGCTGACAGAGGATTTTTCCATCACGTTACAAGATACGCAGAGTCCTCGCATTTGCACGAACATCAGACAACAGATTCACACAGACACTTCTTAACATCCACTCTTTGTTGAGCACTTCCCAAAATGAATTTTAAATGAAATATTGAAATGAATACTGCAAATTGCGGCTTTTCTCAGAAAGCCAAGTTTACACCAAAATTCTTCTTCAATAAGAGCTCTCCATTTAAATGGATATATTTCTTCAGTACCCATAAATGAACACACTCTCCTTCTGGATAGCATTATGCTTTAAATTAGTGTTGCATAAATACCGTTACCTTTTTTGGTGAAAAACTCCTTGGAATATTTCCCCAACATAGCGTATTTTCGAGGGATTTTTCCCAGCAGTTCAATGATCAATGCTATGTGGTCTGCATTGGAGAACATTGCCAGCAAAACAGAAACATACAACAGTTTAATCAGTACATTGCATGCACACACTAACACTGGCCCGGTACAGACAGAAATAGATTGATCCTGGTAAAAACCACACGTGCACACTGCTTGCTCAGTGGCTACTTTGGAAAGATGCTTTCAGCAAAACTTCCTTCTCAAAACCACGTCTGAGTATCAGCTGCCACAGACAAGTTTTGCCACGTAATTTAAAATGTACCAATAGATATTTTTCAGAACATGTGGCCATAAAAAAAAAAAAAAATTGTCAGAGATTCCTGCACATTTTGCTTTTCAAAAAGAAAATTTTGTTGTGTGATTTCAGGAAATGCTCCTCGCTGGGACGTGCTACAACCAGCAACAGCAATTCCACTTCTGTCTGCATCACGGCACCTTTCAAAAAGAAGAGGTACTACCTCTGCGATTGAAGAATTCCCGAGAATATTTTCCAGATAGAGCAAAGTGCCTTGGGATATTGCCTAGCAGCTCTATGATGTGTGCTATGTGGTCTATGAGGGAGAGAAAAAAAGGATACGGGAGTGGAAGGGGCAGGGAAAGGATGGGATAAAAAAGAAGAGGAAAGAAACTGGAATTAGTAAAAAATCAGAAATAGTTTCAAATCAACAATGTTTGCAGCAAATCCATGCAGAGGTTTCCAGGATCAGCAGAGCTCTGGCATCATTAGTAGCATTTAGGAACAATGAATGATGCCCACATTACCACTGCAAAGAGCATTTACAAGCAAACAAGCATGAAAATGGACAGGTATACAGATGGAAGCAGGAGTTAACTTTGATTTAAAAAAAAAATAATAATTAGTAATTGCCTAATTCAAATAAGAATACACAATGTAAACATTATTCCAGTGTCACTCTTATAAAGAGGAAATACTATCAAGTTCAAATTTGTCGTTTCTTTTCTAAACTAAAATGTTGTTATTTTCAATCAGGTTTCCACACATATGCAGTCTTACAAGAAGGGCAGTTTAATTCCTTCAGGCAGTTGTTAAGTAGATGAATATCTGCAGAAGGGACTTTTTGCCCACCCATTGCTAGTGGTGGAACTTAAAACTAAAAAGAAAAAAAATCATATTTATATTCTGAAAACAATGTGTATGAACAGTTCTACTCAAACACAAAACTTAACCCCACTGTAAAAGCTCACTGGAAATTTAAGAAGAGGACTATGAAAATATGTAGAAACTCTTATTGTGTCTCAGAAGATTCCTACCTTCATCCCTGGAATAGTCTTCACCAGAGTGTGGTTCAAACAAATAATCTCCAGTCGCTAGTTCAAACGCCTATAACATAACAGACACATTTATGGCATTTCAGAAAGAATGGGTTTGATCATAAGATGTCAGCAAAACATCACAGCTGTCTCAGAACCGAGAGGGAATGAACATCCAAAGCTCAAGGCCTACAACTGGATCTAAGACTGAGGAGAGGGACCATCTTACCTGGGGACCATCATTCCTGCAGTGCCAGGACAGCAGGAACCTGGGCTCTGGAGAGCCCCACGCTCAGCCTGGGGCTGGAGGCCTGGCTTTACACACTGATGTGTTGTCTGATGATCATGTGGAGATTGTGTGAGTGAATGAGGCTCAGAGCTATTTCTAAATATATAATGAGAACTACACATGTATCTGAAGGCTATTTACCTGCCAGATTGCACGCTGGAGACTAAACTAAAAAAGGTTGAATCACAAATAAAATCCATTTATAGCTATAATTAACCACCTGAAATTAGCAAACAGGGTAACCTTCTTCAAAGACTCAAATTCTAGAACGATTTTTTTTTTTTTAAATATTTTTGTTGAATCAGAAGTCATCAAAGTAAATACTGCAATGATGGGGTAAACAGTGAGACTGACACTGATGGGGAATCCAGAGCAGACACCATGACATTTGATCCCTCCAGGCCATGGCAATGCTTCAATGGGATGAAAACCCCGTGCCATGGGAGGGCAAACCTGAGTTTCTCTTCATGGGTGCAACAAATGTGAAAAGCCACAAAGCACTGAAGTACCTATGAGAGCCCCTGCTTGTGTACAAACATGGATTCCTCTAGTTCAATTCGTTAAACTATTCTCTTTCAGCTCTGGCTCAGAAATTGCCCAAGAAGCTACAGGAATCTAATTTTTTCCAGGTGGTTTAAACACCAAAATATTTTCCATGTCCAAGACCTGGGAAAACATCTGATCCAGAAAACCATTCCAAAAATCAGGCAGAACTTCCTGGCACAGTTCTAGGATGGGATTTCATTCTGTTAGAACATTTACTACAAAATATCTGTCTCCTGAAAATAGACAGTTTTCGGTTCCAATTTATAATCTGGAGTTGTTAAATCACCTGTAAATTTAGCCTATTTATGGGTACTTGGCTTTTTCAAGCTGTGAACTACAGTGTCATCCAAGTGGGCTACAGCCAACATAATTCACTGCAATCACACATACCAGCCAAGAAAACAAGAACGTCCCTTGTTGTCATTTCTGTTGATCCTATGAATGAGCCTTTAATTTCTAAAGTCACTATCACTTAATAAACAGTCATTCACTTTTTCTTTTATTCTACTCTTAACTCAACATTCACAGTTTTCATTTTACAGCTGTAAAAAGTCTGAAGGACTTCACAAAACATCAGATTTCTAAACTGAAATAAATTTTAACAGTAGCCAGAAGACATCACTGGGAGAGACTCTAAACACAACACAGAGAACATTGTCATTCTCTTGAACATAAGACTGAGAAGATCCAAGTGTCCCCTCCATATCTCATGGACCAGCTTTCCTAGAACACACGCTGATGGGGCTGATTTCTGAGCACATCAAGAATCTCACTGCTGTAACAGATTCTCAGAGAACAACAAAAACGTAGCTGAATTCAGCCACAAAGGTAGACTCCACAAGAATACAGTTTCTGTCCCCAAAAAATGAAGTATTAATAGCTTGATATGTCTGCGTAGGACTAGAAAGATTAAATTGAAAAACTGTAAAAATTGTTCACAGAGGAGTACAAGAAGTAACATATCGTTGTGATACTCCGAATTTTAGATTGGCTTGTGTATCACAAGAGCTGCAAACTCTCATAGACTTGGGATATTTGTACCACCCTCTTGCTGAAGAGAAACTAAAGCTTTTCAAAATTATGCTGCTTCTTTTTTCATTCTGTGTTGAGCTCTGACTATTCCAGGAAGGGCTGGAGCCACACCACCTCACATTTATTTCCTGACTCTCCCCAAAGGACTCTGCACTAAGAATGAAAAACATCTGACTCAGATGCACTGGAGACAGGTGCTGGGATGAATATTTGTAATAATTCTTAGCATCCATGAAGGACAATGTCCCACTGTGGCAACCTGGTAACATGTTCTGAGATATTTGTAGGACAGACCGGCTACACAGTGCAAGATACATGAAATTAATTGAGCCCCATTTAAGAAAGAGTAAAACCCAGACCTAGGTTTTTATCATAAAGAATCAGTTTTAAAAATATACTAATAAACACATAAATAGCTGTAAGAAGGACAATGACACCTCTGGATTGTATCGGTCAGAGTTCTTCTGCTCTTTAAACCCACGTCCAAAGGCACGGCGCACTGGAAAGCCCACCCCACCAGCGAGTCAGTGCCGCTGGAAGAGCAGCTCCCCCCCCTAGTTACTCAGAGCCCCAGTTTTGGCCTTGCGCTGCTGCTCTGCACGTCCTGGTCGCTCCCAGTCCTTACCCACACTTTATACCCAGCCTAGGTACACACACAGCCAGCCCCCAAAGGGAAGTCGCTGACACTCTGCGATGGCATCAGAGGCCGAGCCCCCAGGGTGAGCACAGAGCTGTGTCACAATCCTGTCACCGGCCCTCGGGACAAGGGACCACCCCTCTCCTCAGCGCTCACACGGGCACCTGCAGACCCGTGACCGGCCTGGGGCATCAGCATGAGGATGAGTCTGTCAAACTGGGGAAGGGCCAGGGAAGACGTGGCCCAAGGACGTGTCCTGAGCAGAGGATGTAGGATGGGAGAGGCTGGTGCAGCTGGGTGTGCTCAGGTTGGAGAAGGGGAGGAGAAGGGATTCAGTTGCTGCACTCCACTGCCTGGAGGCAATAACAGAGAAGACCAAGATACACCCTTCCCAGTGAAAGGACAACAGGGAGCAGACAAGAGCTGTGAGATGGGAAATTCCAATCAAATACAAGGAAAAAAAAATCTTTGGCAACACTGGCTGAGCACTGGGACAGGCTGCTCAGAAAGGCTGTGGAAATGCCATCCGGACAGGTATGTACCCCTAAACTGGATGAGGCTCTGAATTTCCTCTGAATTTTCATGTCTGAAAATCATCTAATTTTCATGTCAATCACAGTTCAAGAAAAAGGCACACTACTAGAAATCTCTTTTAAACCTAAATTTGGCTATATTTTTCATGATGCTACAAATACCGATTAACCATATTTTACTTACTTTCCCTTTGAAAGTATTAATTTATAAAAACTAATTTCTTGACAGAAACTCCAACTTCGAAATACCATGATGTTTTTTACTTAATGTTGACATTTACCTCAACAGAAGCCAGCATTTCATTTATTATATGGAGATAAAAAAAATGAGATGCAGCACACTCAACATATGGCACAGAAGCCCAAGGCAATCATCCATCCTTACTGACTGTACTGGCAGTTCCTACTTACCACTTTCCCAGGGTTATCACAAAAAACCACTTAAACTGCTCTTCTCCATCTGCAGATGGAGAACCTTTCATATATATATGGTCACAGTGCTGTTTTATAGGCTCTGGAGAGGCTCTCTTTCTTTCCTGCCACACGATTGTGTACGAACCTACCACACCACTGAACTGTTGGCATCACTACTGTATATTATGGATCCATGTCCAATCACACAATTGGAAACAGCTACATTTTCACTGTGTGACAGCTGTGTACTCAATCTGGTGATTGAAAAATGGATGTATGCCTAGGGAAAGCTGCCTGGGAGAGGACTACAAGAACAATTCACTTGGACTGCATCAGTTTCCCTGAACTGAAGCTCCAACTGAAAAAGGACAACAAGCTATACGCCAGAATTATTATTTTGACAGATGAGATCCGGCTCTTGGCCAGAGTTTCTCTGCCCCAGCTGAAATGAAGAGACGTGAATGAGATGACTGTAACTGCTTTAAAAATAGGCTTGGTTTTAAGAACGCTGCTCCACAGGTAAGTGGGAGCATGGAAAGAAGAGGAAAAAGCTTTTTGAGACACGAGCACACCTCCTGACAGTTTGTTCTCCCATGGACATCTCCCTCTGAAGAGCCTGGCAACGCAAAGAATATGAAAGGCACTTTGCATGGTTAGTGCTTGGTAAGAAAGGCCAGATACCCAAAACAGAGACTTGCATGGGATGCCTAGGAAAGGAAACAGGGTTCCTTTATTTGCCATACTCCTATCTCAGAATTATGCACGTCCCAAGTGGTTGCTTTGGAAAGTCAGTTTCTCTGGAAAATCATTTTCTGTTAAATGTTTCAGGTTGTCCACCCACCACCTTCAAAAAGGGTGTACAGTGATTAATAACAGCATTCTGTACTGTATCTGCCTACTGAAAAATATGTGTATAACGACTTCAGGTTTTTCTCCTCTCAAACCCACATTTTTGATTTTCCATTTTTCCTCAAACTACTGCCTCTGTGCAAGCTGAGGCTTGTCATCACACCTTTGGTATGTGCCACTCACACATACTAGCATGATGATACTCATGATCCCATGGAGACATGATAATTTTTCCCTGCTTACAACACTATGAGAGAAGTTGAGGACAGTTACCTCTCTACCCCACGTTAAGAGGACATCATACAAAGAAGTACATTGGGGACACAAGCCCCCAGTTACCTACAAGCACTTACATGTAGGTTTAATTTTGGCATCCTAAGTTACTATATCCTGCTAATTCTTCATTCTGTTCCTCCGAGTTCTCTCACACAAACAGAAATGCTCATACTAAAAACCCACCACTGTGAGCTTCCTTCCTTCCTTGCTTGTAGTAGCACCTCCCTCATTTTGAAAGCTCTTTGCCCATCCCCTTCCCTTCACACTCACTAGTGTTTTCTTTCATCATGCACATTCCCTTCGGGGAGATAAAACACTAAGTACAATTTTCACCTTCTCTGACTTCCTGCTGATCTGCAGCTATGATCTATTTGATAGTTCTTATTGTAAAAACAAGATATTGCAGGAATCACAACTCTCCACAAAAGCCACCTCAGAAAAGTGTTAAAAACATATCTTGCTCATGTCCCAGCTTGTGATAAAGTCATCTCCTCCCCGCAGCTCAAACAAGAGTGCACATGATGAACAACAGAAGTCATGATAAGACTCATCACTTCAGGTGTTTTTCCTGTCTCCAATCCAGAGCATAAACAAGGGAAAAGTGGGGGAATCATGGTGCTTGCAGTCATTTCCAGGAGCAATACAAAGTCTGCCAGTACTAACTCCCTCATCTTGCCAGGATTTCTTGGCAGCAGCAGTGGAGTACTGTGTTCCATGTTTTCTGGGATTTAGGAAATGCTAAATCATGCGGTGTTTGTTCAGTTTCTGCTCTACAGAAAGCAACCCTCTCAATACTGCAAATGTGGAAATGCAGCCGGGTAACATGAAATCATCGAGAGTGGTTTCAATCCAGTCAAAGGTACTGCTGGCTCCAAATCTATTCCTTTTTGGGGGTGAAAGAGAGATGCATCTCCCCATTGGCAGAATTAAATTAGGGCTTAGTACAGCAAGGGAACATTTTCTGGAATTTAATGAATATGGAGAAAAAATCCCAGTGTCTAGTTTTCCATGAGAGCAGCTGGGTATTCCACTTAAATAGGCCACATTGTTAAAAGAAAAATACAAGAGCACTGTACAATGTCCCTAGCAAAATTTAAAAACCTCCAGAAAATGACAGCAACAACCACTCAGCCTGAGGTCACCAAAGTCTAGGGGAAAAAATTTAAGTTCCTTTTTTGCATGCTTTGCTGAGCACAGAACAAGTGAACAACTCTGTCATGGTCTGCAAAAGCCCACTGACATCCAACCTCTTTCATTAGCTCCCCAGCATTTTGTGCATCTTAAAGACTCTGAGACTCAGATCACCTGAGCAGAGGACTGGTACTGGCCTGGGGATACTCATGTTCATCCTTTAAATCCGATTCGAAGAAGTTTGGGGCACAAGAACTGGGCCACGTCAAACCATCTAAAATTAGAAGACTCAGCTCAGAGGCTGCTGGCTTACAGTGCTGCTTATTCACTGACATAACATGAAAGAAACTGGACTGTAAGGTTATTAGCAATGAGTTATTTTGTCCTTTTGTGCTATTTGGGTGGAGTCATTGCATATCCCTGATTAAGTCTGCTTCCACCACAAGTACTCCTGACCAGAAACTCTGGCTACTCACATACTAAAGACAGTACCAATAAAACAGATTGTTCTTTCCTGGAAGCTGCATTGAAACCATGGAGTTCATGCCTAGACAAAGCCGACCCATACCAGCAGAGGCCAGGTTAGGAACCCTCTCCACACAGACATGACATAACAGGTCCCAAAAGCAAGACTCCTAAGGGGGTATTCTGGGAGTTGCTGTGCACACAGGAACACAGATGTTTTGCATGCCTAAAGCCCATTTAAAAACATCATTTCCATCCTCATTACTAAAGATTATGTAAAACTGATGGGCAAATGGTATGATGAAGAGAGTCTGCTGCTGTTGTGATAAACCACAACCTCTGCGCTCCACTTGCCACACTTCAGGCCATAAATACAAGCCAACACAAGAACCGGCAGCTTTGCTGCTCTTCGTCAACGATATTCTCAGTGAGCAAGACTATTTCATTAGCAAGCCCAAGGCAGCAAAAACCTGAGGCTCAAATGGAGATCCATAAAGCACAAGACCAAGTTAAGATCCCAGGTGAATCCTGGTACCATGCATTCCAAGTCCTTGTCCATAAAATCCAGGACACATAAAAAGACTGATGCGCTCTACACACACATAAATCCCTGACACAGAAACCCTATTGACACTAAATTTGTTATGCTGCTGGATCACTCATTTTGCATAGTACTGCTCCCAGAAATGCCCTTAATGACTCTGGACTTGTACAAGCAAAGAAATATGAGCAAGTCCTCTCTTTGTTCTCCTTTGACAGTCTTGGACAACATGGCTAATGGGGTACCTGAGCTGTATTTTGGCTGAAAAGAAACGCCTCCTGGTCCAGCAGACAATCCTTTTGAAAACACACAGTACAAATTATGGAACTAAGTGAAATAAGTATGAAAAAGAGCAAGGTTAACTAGAAGGGAATTTTCTAAACCACGAGTAGGTACAACAAGGAAACCAAATCTGAGAAAGCAAGTTTATAGTGGCATTATAACACTCTGGTACTTCACAGTTCCTGACTGCTCTAGGGATTGGGGAGATTAAAATCATAATTTCCAAAGACAGCCTAAATAAGTTATTTGGGAGTCTGCAGTTCCACATTAGGAATGTTTCCCTGGCTGTCAGTCTCTGTTACAAGTCCTCTGCAGAAAGAGCTATTAAGGTCTTCAAGGCAATCCCTACCTCAGAGCTGGTTTTCATCTGATACAGGATCAGTGTTCTCAGTGCTCTGACCCATTTTCTCAGCCATGCAGGAATGAAAGCAGATTCTGGGAGGTTTCAAATGATGAATTTTTGGGGTGAACTTGAGAGCCTGCTCTCTGTTTTTCACACAGTTATACAATGATGACAACTGAATTCAACAACTCTGTGTCAGTGCTGTAAGCGTATAAAATTTCTACTGCATTTTTTAAGGGGAAAAAACCCAAAGTCTATGTCAGAAGACAGAATTAAAGTGCTTCTGTCTCAAACGCTCTACTATCTTTAAAACCTGCACAACAAAAAACCAGAAATATAATTTTCTGGTTAAAATATTTCATATGTAATTGTGAATCTGAGTTAAGATACCTCCAGGGGCAACGATGCTTTAGGCTTTTTGTCCCCTGAGTTTGAAGAAAGCAGTAATGCTTATATAACATGTAAGAGAAAGTGTAAGAGGCTGAACAATCCCAGGTATTTTAAGAATATTTTATTCTCCAGGTATGACATTGCTATTAAATACCCAACTACCTTTGGACACAATCCTAGACAGATCTCAGCCTTCTTTATGTGTCTTTAGCTACAAGACTGTACATAAAATTAGCAAGGGCAGGTACAACCCTAAAGAAACATGAATATAGGATATAATATCATAAAAGGTTATCAAGTTCAACTGAGGTTTACAAAATATCAGGTAACAAGAACAAAAGACTCTATAATGATTTTGTAGTTAGTTAAGATGAAGAATCATTAAGGAACACAACTGTGGAACATTTGTAGAAAACTTCTACATTTTGTCCCCAAATGGAAGAGTAAATTTGGAAATGGATCTTTTTTTCCTGTGTACTAGAACAAAAGGTAGTATTCAACTCCAGAGAAAAAGTACTTTAATTTCACTTATGGGTTAGTTACTTCCAACACATGGCCTGCTGAGCTTATAATATGTAGGATTTTATGTTCCTTTCAATCCTCCTCCTCCTCTCCCTCTGAGCTGTGCAATTCTTCTCATCGCCCACGCCTGCAAACTGTGTCTAGTATTTGAGTCTTCTCCTCCTCCTCACACACTTACTCTTTTCAGACATGTATTTGTAAAATATAAAGATTTGATTAAGTTTTCACTTTTAAAATAGACAAAGGTATTTTTAATGTATTTTTTGGAAATACACACTAGTTTTAATGAGAAGATGCATGTGGCTTGTTTGACCTCAAAGAGATACTATAAACAAGAGTGCTTCAAAAAGTTGCACGATTAAGTTTTCACTTTTCCTGCTCTCTAAAGATTTTTAAAAATGTCATTTCAGTTCCCATATTAAAACTAATTCTACAGAATGTTACCACATATTTTACACTAATAAACTAAATTCCTTCTCTTTAAAGTTTAGAACCTAAAGCTGTGACTTCCAAGCCTGATCCGACCCATGTTTTCACTGCACTTGGCAAGAATTTAAAGTATTTCACTGTTTTGTTACTTGACACAAGAGAAAAGAATGTAAACACGGCAAACAGTAGCACAGATTCTAAGACTGGAAGAAAAATATGCAGTTGTACTATTCCAGTTACATTTTGCCATTTAAAATATAAATCTATTTCCCTCTAAACTTGCATAGTTTTGACTACCAGTTTAAAGTGCATCACATGAAAATTAGAAATGTTCTCCAAAATACTTCCTTTTGATTAAGAAGGCTTGAGAAACTGAGGTAAAGGGAAGAAATCATCAGTAGCTACCCAATACAACATGACTCATGATAATGTATTTATGTCAAAATGTCAAAAGTATCCCCACTGGGTTTCTTTGCTAAATAAACAAACCAGTTCTTAGGAGGTTTTCTCTTGAAAAATACAGATTGTATTGTTCTTACCATACATGCTGTACTCCAGATATCAGCAGGTGTACTGTAACCTGCTCCTATTAAAACCTCTATGGATCTATATTGTCTTGTCTGGATGTCTTCTGTGAAGTGTTTGTGCTAAAACAGAAAGAACCACATTAATGGGGAAAAAGGACAACAAAAAGGGCGGTTCTGAACAGTGAGGAGCTGAAAGGATGGAGTTACACTTACCACCCAGCAGGCATTTCCCAGGTCAGCAATTTTAACTCTAATTTTATCTGCATTTCTTGGGTCCAGTGGATTCACCAGTAAGTCAGCAGCACGAGTTTTTGCTAACACAAGCAGAATGCAGAATAGTTAATATTTTGAGTGTACAATTCATTATCTCTAAGCAGTTTTGCCTTGACACTTCATCCAGTGTTGTCATACATTGAGACATAAAACAATCTGCTGAATGCTTCAAGAAATTAAAGCAACATTAATAGGATTTCTTACCTTGATTTCTAAATAATCCTTATACACTCGAAGTGTACATTTTTTGTATTCTTAAACTACCAAACAACTATTATACGAATATCCAGAGTAGCTTCTCAGCAAAACCAGTGCATGTTCAGACAGAAAATGTTAAAACTCAGACTCCAAGAACTCCACATGAAAGATATGTTTTTGGAACAGTTTGGTTGAGAAAATAAACCCTGCACTTCCACCATGCTTGGCTAAAGTAAATAAAATTTGTCTGGATTTTTACCTTTTTTTTTTTCATCTGCCCCAAGGGGGAAAAGACCCACCAAAACCTGGTTGATTTGAGAGCCTGGGGACTGTCACCCTTTTCACAATTAATTCAGCAGTGAATCAAAGTTCTCTGAAGGTCCTATCTGCATGGAGTATGATCCAGACTGAAAAGGCAGAACTTCAATGGAATTAATGTTGGCTCCTGGGACACTGACAACCTCTGCATAGACCAATGGAGGTGCTCCTTCTCTCTGTTTTGACATATCACCTGCTGGTTCCTAAACTGCACTGGAAAGAAAGCAAATGACTTGAAGGAAGAGAGAACCAGGTCCCACAAACCACAGAGCAGCAGAGCTGGTCTCAGTTTCCTTGTCCCTGAGCTACAAAGACTAAATTGGAAATCAATGGTAAGATAAGAAAGAGGTACTGGATCCAAAAGCACTTGTGATTCTGTTAAATTGGTGTAAGAATTCGACAGGGAAAATACATGAGACAATAAGAAAAAACACTGGATGTCCTAATGAGGAGTCAGGAGTGACTGAAATCAGGTATGGATCTTCAACTGCTGGCACAGGAAGCCTGAATTGGTCATCAGAGCACTGAATACTGGCCAACCAGGAAAGAAAGTGGTAGAGTCCCCCAGGGGAGAGAAAGAATGAAAATACAGGACTAAATAGCAGAAGGTAGAAGGGGAGTGACCTCAACAAACAGTCCTCTAAAAAAGCTGGAATGGAGTCCAAGACTCAAGTTTATAAAAAGCACCAACATAGGGCACAGAAGTAAAATACTTTAAAGGAACTATTAAGACTAGTGAGCTTAATATTAAGTCTTCCCTTACAAGAATGCTGCATAGTGCAGCCTAATTTTTTTTAACACAATCACGTGCATGAGTCAAGAAATAAGAGGACCTTTCTCAGTTCACTAGTCTTTGCAAAAAGAAGAAAAAAAAAAAAGAAGACAGTGCTAGATAAATCCTTCCCACACATCTTGCTGAAGGTGAAGGACTGCAGTAAATAAAGTGGAATGAAGGGGAGGGTGAAAAGCCTCATGAGTAAAATATCTGAATATGACATTAAAAGACAGCTTTCTTCAACTTTCTTCTAACAGGTAATAGCCAAGTGCCCACACTTCTGTGTTTTTCTTAGGAACTTATGATATTTATGTCCTGTATCTTCTGAGATATGAATTCTTGGATCCTGAATTTGACAAACAGATCATTCACAACTGAAAGTGAAGTCAGAGGGAATATACCTTTTAATAAGTACTTGCAAAAAAGCATCCCAAGAAGCTTAACCTAAGCACAAAATTAGTGAGCACTTCTGTGTCCTAGTTCCGTAAAACCTAAGAAATATCACCTTCATTCTCACAGTCTCAGCATGACAGTGTACTTAGTAAACATTTAAACACTGGAAGGAGGAAGAGAGTCATGAGGAAATTACAGATCCATCTTCAGGGCATTTGATCCTGCAGTGAAAACTTTAAAAAGATAAAAACTGCTCACCTACTGAACATAACTTGGTCTGTGCACCAAATGAGGCAAGTATCCCAAAAAAATGAGATCATGTCACTTACTAATATATAGCAATGCCTAGACATTAGTGCCCTTTTCTGAAGAGACTTAATTAAAGTTATAGTGAAAAAGTAGCACCATTTAAAAATACTGAATAGCCTGCGACTCTTGTATGCTGCTTCTTCCTAAATACCTTCATATGCTTTATTACTGTTTAACCCCACATTATTATTGATGCCATTAATATTCATCACATTCAGCTTTTCCTCTTTCTGCAGAAGTGAGCTATCGCTGAATCACAGAAGCATAGAATTAACTGGGTTGGAAGAGACCTACGAGATCATCAAGTCCAACCCTTGATCCAACCCCCCTGTGATTCCTAGATCACGGCACTCAGTGCCACATCCAGCCTCATCTTCCACCACCTCCCTGGGCAGGCCATTCCAACGCCTGATCACTCTCTCTGTAAAGAACTTCTTTCTAATATCCAACCTAAACCTCCCCTGGCAGAGCTTAAGCCCGTGCCTTCTTGTTCTACTGCGGATTGCCTGGGAAAATTTACTGTCCTCCTTTCTTTCCATGAAAGGTGTGTGAACCGATTAGATAACATCAAGGAGAAATAAAGTAGGTTTGTTTCTCCAGCTATGGAGATAAGCCGCTTCCCTGATGACAAAACTGGCTTAACTCCCTGGAGGCATAAGGATTTTACACATCACCCCAGGAAAACAGCAGTAGAGTCTCTCTGCTTAAATACAGCTAGCGGAACAAATGAAGAAACTACCAGGCATCCAGGAACCTCCTGGATATTGTTCCAGGGACTTCAGAGTGTAAGGAGATGGACTGGAAGCCTCATTTTCCTGGATCTTAGCATCTTCCAGAAATACAGCTCAGTTCAGTTGTATTTTATTTCACATTTCTTACCTTATCTGTCTGACTCTGTAATAAATTGAGTGAATTACTCTCATAAAGTCTTAAACCAAGAAATACACTTGGCGGCATTTTTCAATACAGTTCTATTTAAATTTAGTAACTTCATCTGTGACAATGTTGATGGCAGGCTTGGTGATCCTCTCCCTAAGCTATCTCATTTTCTTCTATCCGCTTACAGATTTAGTCTCTCAGTATTTTCTTTATTAAAGTTGAAACCCATATATTTATCATTTAGCCCCGGGCACTATAAATAAGACCTATGTGTAATACCCTGAAGCTATTTAATTCAATGGCAAAAATCCAGCTCTTCACAATGACACAGAGATTTCACCTTCCATGTCTTCAAATAAACTGGATTTACAGGCAAAACTTTTGGACGAGAGCAGTTCTGATGGCCAGAATTTAAATGTCCAAACCAAGGCTGAATACAGAAGAGTCATAATGAGTTGATGGTTGGCAACATGCCCTGGTGAGTTTTAAAAGGTTAAGAGAGGAACTGTTTGACACAGAAAGAACCTCTAATGAATGAAAACACAGCATATTACAAAATTATTCAATATGCCTGAGAGAAGATCTGACAAGAAGTAACAGATAGAAGCTGCAGCCACACAAATTCAAACTTGCTACAACTCTTCTGAAACAATTGAGAGTACCAAGCAGTAGAATACACTTCAGCCACACTAGATTTCTAACATTTCATTTGTCCAAATCAAAAGCAAGTATTTCTTTGAAAAAAATGTTTTAAGCCAAACATAAAGGTTACTGGGCTTAACAGACGGTGTATTACTGACTTGTTATAAAAGGAAGTCAGGATACATGATCTCATGATCACCTTCTACCTTTAAACTATGGGAATGATGCTTACTTGCAACTATCAATTTCCTTTTCTCTTTCCTGTGCAGACTGACTTGTCAATGCAAATATTTCATCTACAGCAATTTATCTATATTTAAAAACAAGTTCTAGAGCAGAGAAAAATCATAAATCACAGTTCTGCAAGAAAAATCCCCCAGTTCACTTTAACAATGTTTTCTGACCGAACCACTGCCTTTGTATTCCACTTGTCCGCTTAATTTAATGTAACCCGCTCATGCTACTGGACAGAAGTCACCGAGATGAACACTTACTTTTTGGCAAATCCCCAGTGCTTGAAGCTGAAACCGTTCTGCTCCTGTCGTGAGATGGGCTGCTCTCCTCTCTTTCTGTTACAGTTGATCCTTCAGAAACAGCAGAACCACAAGCTACAGACTCTAGAGCCCCAGAGAACACTGAAGCTGAAAACTCGGAGAACTGTGACTCTGGTATTTTATGACGTCCATTTGGCAATTCACCATTAAACTGTTCATAGGAGCTGCTGTAAGAGTAATCGCTTTTTGCATTTGGCTCATCAAGATTATACTCCTCTGCATTTGGACATTCTTCCTCTTCCTCATCTTCATCTTCAATCTGTTGTTCCAATAGGAATGGGCCGTTCACAATATGGCCATTTGTTTTGGGGGATTCTATCCACTTAGGGTCTGTAGAGTCAGTGTTGACAAGATCCTGCTCAACATCGTCATCCTTTTCAGTGTTTTCCTTCTCTGTGTCTTCTTTTTCATCCTGATCTTCTGCTTCACCTGAAAAATTTCAATGAGCAACACATTAGATCATATATCAATAAACCAATCAGGCATTCACCATTTTTAACTCTTCAGTAACTACTTGACTTCTGACATATCATAAAAGGAAACACTGAATATCACTGAAACACACAACAACCTTAAAATCTAAGTTAAAGGCAAAAGAAAGGACTAATAAGGCGGTTAGAAAAATTGAGAATGGGAAGTGGTTCAGGAGGAAACAATTCAGAAAAGAATAATGTTATGAAGGGAAGAGGTACGAGACCTTGAAGGTAAGCTTTATAAATCTACAACTCAACCTGTGTCAATCAGGGAGTCATCATAGAAGCAGGGGAACTCTCAGTAAGAGAAGACCAAAACCAGACCAAATCGAACTACAGTCTCAGTAGTTAAATCTTTATCAGGACTGAAGAGCTGACAAAAACATGAGGGAAGCCAGAATTGAGCTGGACCATAACAATTATGGTTCAACTCACCATGACTAAACAGGAATTTTAACAAGACATCTCAGAAATTTCAGCGAAGAAGCTGCAATCATTATTACCTCGCAGATCATTCAGACAAGCAATGCAAGAAGAAAAGGGGAAAGCAACAATGATTCCAACTACTACATTAATGTTATAGAACACAAATTTTTCTTCTACTTCGCCAGGATATGCAGTTATTCCACTCAACGCACCATGACAACTGAGTGTTCTGTCAAATTTTCTACGTGTTCTTTTGTGGTATTTGATAGCTATAGACTGCTATTGATGGTTTTCTTCACTTCTGTAGTAGGTTTGATTATTCTTTACCTTTTCAGGCTTTGTAGTTACAATTTTACCTACAGGAAAAAATTAAACTTAATGATCTAGGACACTTTGAAGATTTTGTTCTTGGCACCAGATGCAACACTGCACAATTACTCTCCTGTCTGAAACAGTAAAACTCCAGGTCAATAAAAGCAGCTAATACTAACCATCATCATTTCCAGTTTCTTCATCTACTACCTCTTCTATATCAGCTGTTTTTAGTTTCACCTCTGGGTGGTACTCATCTTCTTGTTCATTTGATGGTACAGCTGAGGTTACATTTTCTTCTATTTTTTTTCTTTCAGCTTCCCGCTCTAGTTCTTCTATTTCCTGCAGGCGTTTTTCCAGCAGCTCAGCTTGTCTCTTCTGTTTTTTCTTCAGCTTTTTCTTTTTGTTTTTGGATATTTTTCCAACCTTAAATATTAATAATTAAAAAAAAAAAAACAACTTATCAATTATTCTCAAGGCATCTCAAACCAAACTCAATTGCAGTATGATTTTTTTTGTTTTAAATACTAGATGGTAACTAATACAGTAATTATACCACTGATCCATTTTACTTCAAATCAGGAATGATTAGGGTTATATGAGGCAAAAAGCAACCAAAATTTTACATAGCTAATCATGTTTTTACATGATTGTTTATTAGCTACATGAGCAAAATACATCTAAGACGCCACAGTAAAATTCCTATCATCCTATAACCTCAAATAGGCACAATAACCTTAAATGTCAATCTAGATTAACATATGATACTGTATGTGGAAGATAATCTGCCATCATATTAGTTATTTGCATATAAATTTAATACATAACTTCTCTCTCTGTACAATGCAGGCAATGACCAGCACAAGAATGCTGAGAAAAAAGGCACATGAAAGCTAAAGAGACTGAAAACAGTGAAAAATTTTAAACAAATCCTGTGTTGTTCAGCTATTTCCCTATGAAAGGAAAGCATTTTTATTATTCCCTTCTGGCCCCAAACATGTGAGTCACAAACAACAGATGGCCGTTATGAAGTTTACATTTTATATAACATAAGGATTGAAAAACTCAGGTACAACAATAAGGAAGTGAGAATTGAAACACTTTCTTACATTTTAACTTAATTATGACTTCTGTTTTTACTATTTGATAAAAGAGATCCATTTTTCATTCATTGTTTAGATATCACAGCAAGAAATCCTCATGTAATTATTTTCTCAAAGGTTTATCTGTAGATCCTGTTATCTTCAAAAGAAGCCAGGGGTAGTCAAAACAAGACAACTAATTTGACAGTTCTGTTAATTTTCATCCATGTTGTATGGCCATTGAAATCATGTACGTTCTGTACACACAGAAAGCAGGTTTGACCATAAATACTTCTGAACGGCTGTATTGCCATTAGTTACTTGCTATATCCATATGGCAAAAAGATCTTTCAAACCTCATAAAACTCCCTCTCTTCTAAGGCCTTGATGCCCTTAAGCTATCTGCAATGCACGATATTTGGTGCATGCACCCATTTTTGTCAGGATTTGAACGAATGGATTATTCCTCAGGAGATGAAAATGGCAGTGCTTAACTTCCTTTGACACAGCTATAGAACTGCATGTCTGGGAGAGTTTCCATCAGAGAAACGCTGTGCTTAAAAATGGTAAGGCCAAAGACATGAAAAGAAAAATGTTCCTTGAAAGATAAAAGCTTTATTCAAAGGTAGCTTTTAAAAAAGGCAGAAACTACTAACAGTCTAATAGCTATTAATACCCACAGACACACAGAAAATAAGACAGTTAATTTGAATTATATAACAATACTTACAGGCTTTTGTTGTGGAGCTGTACTCACTAAAAAGAAAAAAAAATTATAAATAAAATAAAGATATATTTTTACAAAAACAACTCTTTAATGAAAGCAAAAATATTAGAAATCACGTAAAAACATTCTTAACTAAATAAGGCAGTGATTTTTTTGCTACCCGATTTTTTTACTCTTTACAAGTGTTGCCTGATACCATTTGATGTCTCCACTAGAGCACCTGGAACTGGAAGGAGCTAGGAGCAATTTGTGTTCAATATGTTGTGGCTGGTGGAGTTTATGAAAGTCAGAAAGGAAAGTCTGAATCTATAAAGAGTGGACAGAAAACATCAAATGACTGCAGAGTTGTCACAGATTAAATGAATGTAGTCAGCTGACTGAGCAGGTACAGACACAAACAGTTCAGGGAATATCAGCAAAGATACAACTGTGATGCACTCAACAGGAAAAGCCAAATATTCGTGTTTCCTTTATTCTGAAACAAGGCAGTTTGATTGCTAGGGCTGGAGGCAAGAAGTAGTGCCTAAGGCAAAAAGTACAACATCACAGAAAAAGCACCTCCAGCAGGGCCTCTTCCTAAGCACCTCTGAGAAGGATCCCATCAGTGACTAGGTCTGATGAGATTAAAATACTGACTGTGAAAACAGCAATACAAGCCACATAAACCCTCCCACCAATAGCCAAAAACAGTGGAAATAACCTAATATGGGAGACAGAAGCAAAGGGGAAGTGAGAAAGAGAAAGTAAACAGGGCAGGAGAACCTCTCATGAACTTCTTCAGGCAACAGGCATCCAGCAATTAACAAACACAAAATAAAACACAGAGACAGAGTTGTTTTACAGGTTCAGATCCTGAGGTAAATTCAGGGAAAAACCTGCTTGTATGTCCCTGAAAGGGCAAGGTTTTCAAAAATATTCTTAAAAAGCTGAGCACTATCACTGCTATAAAAAGAGAAATTATGCAGAACCTATTCTTGGAAATGCTGTCAAGAAAACACATCTTCAGCTCCTGTGTGGAAAGCCATCTATTTAATTACAATTTGATAAGAACAAAGTGTGATAAGAACACCATCAGCCTATTCCTTAAAATACTACTTATTTTAATGTCAGGAAGAGATATAAAGGCTGCATGAACAAAATCAAGTTACTTCCTGCACCAGTAACATATCATCTTTAGCCGTGATTACACATCATGTAAAATTCAATACAATATACTCACAATTTAAAAGATTTTGCATCTAAAAATATATAATGCTGTGAAACGGATTCTAACCACTGTATTTGTCCCTGATACAGCAGGCATTTTTATTATACCTCAGAGATTTTAATCTCTGACATATTTTCTGACATATTGCAGAGGTACTTATTTCTCCACTGCCTAAAACTGATGTGCTCAACTGGCAAATTAATAGCAACCATAGTACCGAAGATCACTAGAAAAGCCATATTTCCTCCCTGTTAATCTTTACTGATTGCTGTGAACCTCTTCACCTTGGTTTCTCCTGGCTAAACATAATGTACAGCTCCTATCCAAACTCTTGGCAAGTTCAACATGGAGCATTTTACACCCTAGGAAGGAGGGCATATTGCAGGTTCAGTCAGTGCAATACAGTCCATTTTCAAGGGTGAAAAGCTACGAATCTAAAACTTTTTGTTGCATCTCGAGAATCAGCTATAACTGACAAGAAGGCAGATAATTTCAACAAGGATGCTGATGAACTTGTAATGGAACTAGACATAAATTAGATAAGATTACTAATTATTGTCAATATTAGAGATGCAAGCTTCCAGTGTGACTAAAACCCAGGCATTAAAGCGTGTGAGGTAGGATGAGAGTAAGTTTATACCAATAAATCTTCTGTTATCTGGGGACCCTGAGAATTTGAACATGCAAAACCAGGAAGAAAACATTTCTATGACAGTTCCCAGAGCAGGAAAAAGAATCAACTAGACATTGAATTTTCTCACGCCATTACTTAAAAAGTTAATTTTCACTGAACAAAACACTGTTAGCAGTAATATACTGATGGAACTTTACTACACTGCATTTAAATGCACTGTCTTACCTGCTGAGCCAGAGGGGGGAGGAGCACCAGCTTTCTGCCACTCGGTTGCCTCAGCAGCCATTCTGCGCACGTAGGCATCATCCACACACATCAAAATATTTTCTGGCTTTATATCCGTATGAATGATCTTGCACTTGCTGTGGAGGTAATCTAGACCTTGAAGTACCTAATTACAAAAGCATTTTTAAAGAAGCTGCTTGAAACTGCAATTAAATTTCTTATTAATAAACTCAACTCTCATAGTCATTTTAAAATTAAGCAAGTTTTATCCTAATGCTCAAAAGTACTCAAAAATTGGAAAAGAGATATTTCCAAATCATAATGTAAACCCACAATTTTCCATTGTACCACAGAATTATATAACTTTCTGAAACAAAACTGTTTGATGCACAGTAACATCAGTGCAGTAACTGAATTGTTTCATATCCAACTTTCATAAATCAGTTTTCAGAACACGCGTAGAACACGTTTTGTTCAAGCAGAAGAAAGAATAAGGATCTAGATTATCTTCACTGACATGAACAACCTGGAAGCCTTACCAGACATTGCCACTCTCACTAGTCCAAACTATTAATTCCAGTCTTACAAAAACTGAAGTTTTTTAATCTCCCAGGACTAAGCTGTTCCTCTTTTCTCAGGTATGAAGTGACTGAATTACTTGGAACTTTTACCTTTTCTTGCATTCACAGAGCAATTCAAGTTGGAAGACTGTGTGATTCAAACCCTCACCATTTAAGTCATACAGATCCAAAATTGTATTTAACCTCAAAATCGGATGAGCCTGCTCAGAGTCTTTATCCAGTTAATTTCCAACTACCTCCTCAAATGCAGAATGCTAAATACCATAGACAGCCTGTTCCAATGCCTGACTACCCTCTCTACAAAGAATTTCTCTTTCTGTAACTCATATACGCTGCTTCTTGTCTTACCTCTGTGCATTGACAAGAGAAGTTTGGCTCCATTTTCTCTATCTGCGCTGAGGATATGAAAACCTTCCCCCTTTAATAGCCTTTTCTTCTTGAAACCAACCAAACCAGTTCTCCCAACACCTTTTATTCATCATATGCTGCTCGCTCTCTTTGCTGCCTTTCACTAAACTCACTTCATTAAGCCAATGTCTTACACTTGGAACCCAAAACTGTACAGTCCTAAAGAACTGAAATAGATTCCTTATTCTGCTGCCTACACTCCTGCCAATTTGGCCTACTCCATGGTTAGCTCTGGCCATCACAGGAGCCCACCACTGGCTCACATTCAGCTTGTCTGCCACAACCCCTCATGCCAAGCTTGACATCAACCTTCACATTTTCAACTGCTTTTTTCTGTTCATAACCAGTCCAGCAAGGTGCATCTCCAGCTTGTTTCCTTGCTGATATGCAGCTCATCCCATGCTACAAAGTTGTCCTCCACACAGTCCAGAAACTCCCTTGAGTGCATGTACCCCACAGAGCAGACATCAAGGTGGTTAAAAGTCCCCCAAAAGAACTAGCTTATTCCAGTTGTCTAAACATGCTACTTCTGAAATTGGCAGCCTGTAGGGGATACGTACCAGGATGTCACCCTTGTTGGACTCCTCTCTGACCCTGGCCCATCCTACAGTAGATTTAAGCATTTAAGCTCACAAAGGAGGGTTAAGGAGAATCTCCATCCTTTTTGGGATGCAGAGGGAAAACACAGTGGCAATGGATGAGGAAAAGGCCGAGGTACTTCATGCTTTCTTCGCCTTGTCCTTCAATAGTCAGATCAATTGTTCTCTGGGGATCCAGCCCCCTCAGCTGGGACACAGGTACAGGCAGCCCCCATAATCCAAGGGGAAATGGTCAGTGATCTGCTACATCCCTTAGACACACACAGGTCTCTGAGGCCACATGGGACTCACCAAAGGGTACTGGGCTCTTTGGCTTGGAGGGGTGCACTGCTTCCTGAGTAAAACCCTGGATGGATGGCTGGGCCCTGAGAGTGGTGGTGGATGGATTTACATCCAGCCGATGGCTGGCACCAGTGGTGTTTGCCAGGGTTCAGTGTTGGGCCAGTCCTGTTTAATATCTTTATCAACGACCTGGATGAGGGGATTGAGTGCACCCTCAGGCAGTCTGCAGATGACACCAAGCTGGGGGAGCGTGCTGATCTGCTGGAGGGTAGGAAGGCTCTGCAGAGGGACCTGGACAGGCTGGATCAATGGGCCAAGGTCACTTGTGTGAGGTTCAACAAGGCCAAGCGCTGGGTCCTGCACTTCAGTCACAACCACCTCTTGCAGTGCTACAGGCTGGGGGCAGGGTGGCTGGAAAGCTGCCCAGAGGGAAAGCACCTGGCTGTGCTGGTCGACAGACGGCTGAACAGGAGCCAGCAGTGTGTGCAAGATGGCCAAAGGCATCCTGGCCTGTACCAGCAATAGTGTGGCCAGCTGGACCAGGGCACTGATTGTCCCTCTGTACTTGGCACTGGTGAGGCCACGCCTGAACTACTGCGTCCAGTTTGGGCCCCTCACTAGAAGAAAGGCTCTGAAGCGCTGAAGCATGTCCAGAGAAGGGCAGTGGAGCTGATGAAGGGTCTGAAGCACAAGTGTGCTGAGGAGCAGCTGAAGGAGGTGAAATCTGTAAAAAAAGGAGGCTGAGGGGGGACTCTGTAACTCCCTGAAAGGGGGTTGTAAGCAGGTGAGGGTCAGTCTCTTCTCCCAGGTAAGAGGCAACAAGACCAGAGGAAATGTCCTTGATTTGAGCCAGGGGAAGTTCAGATTAGATATTAGGAAAAATTTCTTCGCTGAAAGGGTTGTCAAGCCTTGGAACAGGCTGCCCAGCAAAGTGGTGGAGTCACCATTCCTGGAGGTATTTAAAAGATGTGTAGATGTGGCACTTGAGCACATGGTTTAGTTGTGGACTTGGCAGTGTGGGGTTAACAGTTGGAATCAATGATCTTCAAGGTCTTTTCCACCCTAGATGACTCTATCATACATGCTTTTTTCCTTGCTGAAACACTACTTCTCCTTACAGTCACCTCTCAGCAACTTGATTTTCACAGCTTAGCAAAAGAACATATTTTGAAAGAACACTTCCTAATGAAATGATCTGAAGTGTTTTCACCTTTTTAAAACTCTGACTCTAAAAAACTTAAATACAGACAGAAAGCAATTTTTCAGAAAACAGGTTATTTTCATTTATAGTCTATTTTTCAGAGAGATAAAATTTTTCTTCATCATCCTCCTCCTCATCATCATGTATTATTTCCCACAGTTCTGATGATATATTTAAAAAGCATACCATGTCAACCAAAACTGCAATTTAATATAAATATCCTTACATCCATGAAGAAAGACTCATTGTTTCAACTTTTTATTTTCTAAAGCAGCTCAGGAAACTCCTTTATCAGTGGAAAACCTTGATTAAAAAAACACAACTCCCCAAAAACCCACCAGCATGCAGAAGTGCAGGCTACCCAGAACGATGCTCTTGCAAACCCCTGAGATTACCAATAAAATTATCTTACCTTAGATATTAATTAGTAAGAGTTCAGTTCTAATAACATAATTCTAGCTTTCAAACTTAACCATGGTGGGAAAAACTAATTAAATTAAATAAGTAAACCTAATTATTAAATAAACCTGATTATTAACAAATCTTACCTGTCGAATTATACTTTTTACACAACGGATAGGGAGGCCTTGATAGTTGGACTTGATTATCCATTTTAGAAGATGATGTCCAAGTACTTCAAAGACCATACAGACATCTGAGATTCAACTAAGGATAATTTCCAAATAAATTCGTTGATGAGATCAACACAAGCATTTGTTTGTGTACTGGCTACAGCAATCGTTACCCCTTTAGAGGGAAAACAGTCCCCCCTAAAGTGAGCAGAACATGGTATATGCTTTGGTACCTTGTCTCAATTATATATAAACACATACAAAACCAGTGCCCAACTGCAGAACAAATTAAAATAAAACATTTTAATTATGCAAATCTTGTCGATTATTTCTACAAGTTAACAATGGCACTAGGATGAACAATTAAATAAGTAACTGTAAAAACTAACTAATTAATTTTTGTTCTCTTTGAAACACTTAAAAGTACTGATTTGGCCTAATATCTCTAGTTTCTAATAAATTTTAAATTATCTGCATAGGAGGTTTTAATAACAGAAGTGTGCAACAACAGTGTTTTAGAAAATGAACCATACTAAAAATCTTTATTAGGCTCAATTAAGAATCACTTGACAACAAATACCAGAGTAGTAAGAGAACGGGTCTCTTACAACCTACAAAGCCCAAAAGTTTAATGTGACTCAGCATTTACTATTGGCCACTGACAGAGGCAAACATGAGATTACTAGGGAAGATTATCAGGAAAAAAACAAGGTACAGGAACTTCCTGTAATTTGTGGTTCAAAGGGTTCCTAAGTTAAGCAATTCTACACTTATATACCTGGGTAGATTATCCTTCTATTGAGAAAATCTTCAGATATTAAAGCTGATTCTATTTTTACCAACCACAACACTCTGGCAAGAAGTTATACAGTTTGACCATACAGAATTAATCCTCAGACATGAACTGGGAATGACCTTAATGTCCCTGGAAATTGGAAAGGATGCTAAAATCTTAACTATACGGTACTATAACCTTGCAAAGAATAATGTAATAAAAATAACAGAAAATTAATTAATTAATACTGCAGGAAAAGCTCAACGAATTAAGCTGAACTATTTCAGAGATCATTCATATGGAACTACACTGTTAGTGGAAAAATCTTACCTAACTTCTCTACGTTTTATTAACTGGAGTCTTGGCAATGATCTTGAGTCACCATCTTAACTTGTGTCAAAATGAGACTTACCTTGTCAGGTAAGTCAAATTTTAAAATCCACATTTCCTATAGTGATATTAGACCACAGGTAAAAGGTCTCAAGACTCAAGGTCAAAGCACCTTGTGAAGAACTGCAATGAAATTGCTGCTAACTTCATCTCACTTCATGTTCCTGAATTCCTGTATTAGAGGAGAACAGTCATTTCCCAGTCACACCAATCAGGACCACTTAGAACATCACAAAAACTCTGTTCACTCAGAAGAGGAAACAGTCTTGGTTACTGTACCCCACAATGAACAGCAGTCACTAGCAGAGCACCCAGCCTTCATAAAGGATGAGCAGAGCACATCAGCTCTGCAGGGCTTATTAACTGAGCCCACGCAGGGAAGTGGCAAAGCTACAGCAACACAGATTTCATAAAGGCAAGACGCTGCAACATTCAGAAATGAAATTTAGGACACCCACCCACAGTACTTCAGACCACTGCTGCTGCAGACTCCTCAGCGCACATTCCTGCCGTTCCTTATGCTTACTGAAGTGTTAAGCCTTGCCAGTAACCAGAAGAAAAAGGGGGGGTAGAGAAGTGAATGACTGAAATGGTAGGGCACCAAGAAGTAAGATGTAAGAGAAATGGCAGAGGCAGACAAAAAGAGCAAGGGTCACAAGAAAGAAAAGTGATGTCTACTTGAGAAAAGATTGCAACATTTTGCTGGGAGGACTCTGACAAAGTCAAGGCACACTCAGTACTGGAGAGACAACTGAAATGGGGAAAAGACACAGAGCAGGCTCAGTGTTGGGAGCAGGCATGTGAAAATGTGACTGTTGTCTGATTTACTATCCTGGTCTAAAAACATCAGCTGTAAGCCAGACTGTCCCCAACCAAGAGTCTGGGAAAAGCTATGCACTAACTATTAGGTAACCAGCCTTGCAAGCCCCCGGATCTTCCTACAGCATCAACATCCCAACAGGTGAGTAGGTCCAAAAAGTCCAAAATAAACCCACCCTGTGGACAAGCCTCTTGTGGAATGCTCTTCAAAGCAGCATGGGGGGATGTCTGAAAGGGGGAAACAAAGCAAAGCAGCAAAAGTGAGAGCAAACTTAACATTAACCAGCTGACAGGCTTAAGTACTGAGAGCTGTTCCTTCTTGACTCAAAACACACATTACTAGAGCATTTAGGTGAGGGTTAAAGGATAGTTAAGCTAAATGAAATAAGGGTCTAGTACCAACACAGAAAGGCTTCAGGAGGTATTTCAGCTGCTTCTGGATGGGGAAAGTTTAGATGCCACGGCATTTAATTGATGTTGTATACTCTTTGGAGGTACATTTATTACAATCATTATAATGTCTGATTGTGTGGGAATGTTTCCTTCCTTACTGTTTCCTTTGTCTCTCCAAACTCTTGTTCCATTATGTGATCATCTGAATCTTTCCTTAAAAAACTGCTACACTCAGATGAACCTTTATTAAGGTTCTAATAAATATCCAGAGCAAACAAACATATTATTCTACACTTACTGAAAACACCAAAGTGCCAAGTTCTGGAATTCTGTCATTTCATGAAAAAATCATAACTGCCATCTTTTTAAAGTATACAAGTAACTAAAAAATTTTCGGTCTAACAGAGCATAACACACATTATTAAAATTCCTCTGTATATAAACACTTATTGCAGCTCCTAGAAGAAAGATGACTGTTTGCAGATACACAGTGCAGGCCAATGGCTCTGCACATTCCCAGCTCTGTTCTACACAGTTCTTGACAATTTTCCCTCTTTGGAAGCTCCATGACATTTCATGGTATTAGCCATCCAAAGGATTCACCCACCACTCTTCTGTCTTGCTTTAACTTTTAAATGTAATCCATAACCAATCATGAAGCCTCTAAGAAGCATATGTTGTTTTAATTTATAGTCAAGGAACAGATCTTTAGTGACTTGCCCAAAGGAAGTCGGAAACAGCAGACCATGGAAAAAATCCTAAATTACTCTGTTTCTCTCAACCTGTTCAACTCAATGACACTAATGTAGCACTAACATGGCATTTTAAAAATGTTAACAGCAGCAAAACATTAAAATCAATTACCTGCTCCCTCCCAAGAGAACATGCACCAAAGATTATTTTCCCTAGAAGATAAAAAGGAGTTGATTAAATAATCAGTGCAACCAACCATGGCTCAAATAACTCAGGATGCACAAGATACCTGGTATCCTATTTTCACTGGCAGTCACTGACAGACTTCAGATAGCTGCAATTCAAATTTGAGTCCAGTATCAGCCCATCCTGTGCACTGGTACTTTCCTGGAAAATCTACTTCTCAGCTAGGCAAGAGCATTTGCCTTCCACAATAAAACTTCTATACTGCCAGAGTTTTCAACACAAAAACTGTAATAGAATAAATCAACATCAGGTGTCCAATTTTAACCTGCTAATACAAAGCTACCTGAACCCTTAGCACATGATCCTTTTTGGCTTTGTCAGTGTGCTATATTTCAAAAAGACACAAGTTTGGATATGCTCTCAAAATATTATCACTAACAAAATCTACTCTTCACACTTAGAAATGGTTCTCACCTTTAATACAGTTGTACATACACATATGAATCTTAGCAAGAATTTAAGAACATTACTGAGAAACTCCTCTGATAAACAGGTAAACCTGAGTTGTTTTTGTGTATAGTTATGAATGCATTTTCTCATTCTCTATTTCATATTAGTGTTTTACAATAAAAACAATAAATTGAAATTTTTGATTTCTAAAAATAACTTTAATTATTCTTCAATTGTACAGCTGTCAGCTGAAGACCTGAAGTGTTCTGGCCACATTATTTTTTGTGAACAGTTAGACAAAATACAGGTATTTATAAAATACTTCTTCATAAGCATCTAAATTCATAAATTAAACCTATTTTTTGGTAGCATAACAGCAGCATCAAGAAACCCAACCCTGGGTTCTTTGCCTCACTGTGTTAACCAATTTCTTTGATCACCATTTATATTCAGTTTGAAATGACTACTAGCAACTGTATGGTTTATTTTAATTCTTTCTAATTTGATGATAAAACCCAGGGGACAAAAGCTGACTATACTAAGTTCACTTTCTACCATGGTATCTGACCACTGAAGCAACTACAGAACAAATTAAAATAGGAAAATGGAAAAGAAGTTAAGACGCCAGTCTATAACTGAGAATAGCTGATCCCACACTCTCATTCTCACTCACCACATACACAAAGACCCCATAACTAATGTCAAGAGACAGATGAATGAGATGAAAGCTGCTGCACACTTTTCTCTGGAAGGATGCTTTCTAGTGAGTATTCAGATTTACTGACAAGTCACCTACATTCCTATCCTGGAAGATGAGAGCTGGTGAAAGTCACCCTAATCTGATCTGCTGAAGATTGAAGGCACATGACCAAAATGCCGGATGAAGCTCTCTAGAGGAAGAACTGTCTCTGTCTGGTGGTATGACACCAGAAATGGTGAAGTCTGCTATTAGGGCTCCAAAACTCAACAAGCATGCACATAAATACCAGCTATAACAGTAAATGAAAGCACAGTAATATAATAAATTGCTAAAATATGTAATTAGCAAGGATAACTCAGTTTAGCTCAATTCTAAAATCAAATCTATTCACAGACCCAAAATTTTCCCCAAGAACAATATTCAGTCATATTTTACTTTGTCTCTCTCCTTTTCCCTGTCCCCACCTCCCCTTTTTTTTTTAAAGAAAGCATTTGTAGGTAAAGCTTTACAACCTTTGCCAAAAACAAGGTTAAAGATGATCACATGAACAAGACAAGAACTTCCATATCTTCACACTTCTCACAAGAAAACAGAAACCAGCTTCTTCATGACAATGACACTTTCTCTTTACCAGTCCAGAACAAAACAATATTTCTTGTAAGCTGCAGTTACTACAAATGTTTTCATTAAAACTCTAGTTTTAAAGCAAACTATCTTGTAGTTCTACCACACCATGACAGGACTCGTGATTTGTTTGTTTGTTTGTTTGTTTTTAAATTTTGCACTGTATTTAGAAAAGCTAAGCTACTTCCACTGCAGGGAGTACATTACACACTGGACTACTCTTTGCATCTGCTTATATTTTGGTGTTTCTACTTTACATATTTCAAGTACGACTAACTAGAAAAAATCCAGAGCTAAATGCTTACTTATCTCAATAGACCATTTTTAAGGAAGATGCCACGTTTTCAAAAGGATACGAATTCCATTCATTCCAGAAATTTTGAAGTCATCAATTAGCTGTACAACCATGTCCTTGTTGGGGTCATTAGGGTCACTTTCACGAACCTAAACCAATAATGCAAACACTGACATTTTAGGAAAAAATTCACTTTAAAATACTAATTAGTTAGATTCATTATTATTAGTAGTACTGGTACTGAATACTGTATTGCAAGAGTGGTACTTACACATTTGAGCAACTTTATTTCATCCAAGGCTGTCTCTGTATAATGCTGGGCACTTTTTACAACTTTCATTGCAACAAACCTTTTTCCCCTTAAAAAGAACAGAAACATTTTTAACACATGCTCAGAGCCAACATGCTTTAAAGGTGGGAAATTTTAAATAGAATACTTCATTGTCTAGTGTATTCTGACAGAAAATACTGAAATTACACTTTAGAAGAACTTTTAACAGTATTATTAAAAGCCTAATTTATTGCATATTTTGTTGCCTTGGTGCTAATGTCTTTAAAAGAGGAATGTGATTACACATTTTATCATTTAATCATGGTATATTTTTTTATTAAAGATACAACAGAAATAAAAACATTAGCTTATTCTCGCATGTTCAAGACATGAGAATTCAATAAGCAAAGCTAATTTGTCAAAGAAAACAGAATTATTTTTATTCTGAGAGCTTTCATAAATTATACTGTTAATCAAAGTATGACTGTAGTCATCTGTCTGCATAAAATGATAGCAAACATTTACATAACTTTACCATGCACATAAAACAAAAGTTACTGCAGACAAAATAAAGTAACATTTTAAGAAAAAAAGCATATGGAAATAAATAGTTTTCTTACTGCATATCCCAGCATAGCCAGACTGTAGAGAAGTGTCCCCATCCTAACTTTCTAATAACATGATACCGGCCATTGAAAAGATCACCAATTTTCACTGGATGATAGCCTCCTTTCATGAAAAAACGAGTAGAAAAAGAATATTCAGAAAACAAACAATAATTCCCAGGTTTTCAAGTCATTCTTGCACCATAAATTTTCCTCTTCAAATTGTCCTGTACTATAAATAGGAAATCTAAAGAAAACTTTAATGTCAAAAATTCTGCCTTGCTTGGCCTGGAGGGAAAAAACTCATGTCCTGTAACTACTGTAGAGTTTATTCACCCTTTTCTCTTATGGCTTTTATTTATGGTAATATTACGATCTGTTCTGTATTTCCTCAGGCTTATCTTCCACTTCACAGACAGTACAGAAGAGATCTACATTATTTCTTTATCATATTTGAAGCTTCTCCAATCAACATACTTTGGATGATTGCAAAAGCTCAACAGAGATTGTTTTAATTCCCATTTGCTTTCTAGTAATAACAGCAGCAATAAAATACTTCCTGAGAAAATGTTAAGAACAATGTAGACCTTATTGCTGCTCCTCTGTTTGGCTCGTGACCCACAGCAGCAATGCATTTTTCTCATGTCTGAGGGTTTTACAGTGAGGAAGAGAGAGCAGCAGCTCTGGGCTTTGTCTGAAATGCTCTTTAATTACTAAAGTCTGCAGTCCTAACTTAAACCACTACACAGGTCCTCCAAAGCCCCTTGAGACAGAAAGGCCAACAGGACAGAGCAGGCTGGAGCTCAGGTTTCTAGACAGTGTGAGGAGGTGTAATGAAGCCTTTTATTTCCTTTGTGTCTTAAGAGGCATTCCTCCTTCCCAGTCAAACACAGGGAAGCCAGTGATCACACAAGATTTTTATTCAGACCTTAACACACCAACGATAACATCCACAATTCTGCCTAAATTGCAAACAAATAATAAAGCTGCACCATGAACCCTCCAAGACATCACCAGCAGCAGACTCTGAGCAGCTGTCAAGGAATCACTTCTTTGTCTCTTTCTGCTCCTTCACGATGTCATGCCCAGCTGTCCTTCAGCAGGATCCTCCATTATTGACTATTCCATTTGGAATCAGCAAAACCTCATGATGCAATCTAAGATGCTATATTTTTTTGAAATCCCCTGAAAATCTTGTTAGAACTGGTACCCAGTTAAGACAACAATGTGAATTTATAACTTAATACCTTGGATTTGAAACAGGGATGTCTCTCTTATCTCCTTTCATCTGTGGAACAGTGATGTCAAATCTGGATATATTTATATTTTTTTTCCTGCTAATAACATCTTCTGCTTTAACAGAAGCTCAAGGATTTATTTAGGAACTTCTCTCAAATGCTTCCAGAGCAGATTAATAAATTTAACACAACTGTACA
>NW_020955470.1:1926480-1959040 GCF_003031625.1 Empidonax traillii | reverse complement strand
CACAAGTGTCTGTCCTGGCAGGGCAGGTCTGAGCCAAGCAACAGCAATTTCAGAAGGGCAGCACAAGTCCTGGCTCTGGAGCACTGACCTGCTCCCTCCCTGCCCACCGGGCACCAAAATGAGTCTGATGTGCACAGGTAGCATGAACAGAGCAGTCCCAGCTCCCTTAGCCTAGCACTAAGGTGAGGAAGATACATCTTTTCCATGAGAATTCTGCACAATCTATGAAGACCCTGATATGAGAACAACTTCTATACTCTTAACCCATGAGAAGTGTATACTTACTATCACACACCACATTTCATTTCACAAATCATTAGGTATACAGACACCAAGAAGGTCCTAGTTCAGCAACAGTACAAGGCATGACAGGAGGACTGAGACACAGGGATCCAGACTAGGATTAAGTCTCAGGACTGCCCTCGGGGGAAAAACTCCCCACTCCTCCATCACTGGGAAGCAAATGTTCATAAAAGCTGCCAGGGCAACTCACCTAGCAACCTAAAAAGATACCTCCTACTGTGCCAACCTCAGTAAGGATGTGCACATCGCCAAGCAGAATCTCCTTACTTCCCAAGAAAAAAACAGACCACTTTTGGAACACCTCACCTATTTTACTCGCCAGGAAAGCAGGGGAGCAATGGACTTACTGAGAGTAAGTGTTGACTATTATGCAGTCCATTTGCAAAAAGAAACAGTATCAGCCACATATGAAGGCCAACTCTATTGTAGTTTCATTATTAGAGAAATTTTGCTGAATTAAACACACATATGTGAATCCATACTGATAGGTAAATCTAAGTTTTAATCTATCTTTTTAACCATCCTTCTAGTAACAGTTGATGAAGATATTTAACAATCTGGATAAATATAATCATTATTTAAGACAGCAATTGACTGTTTTAAAACAAACAAACAAAATATTATTACTTGGTAAATTTTTTCCATAAAACTCTATCCAGGATGATTAAGTCATAGAGTGGAAGGTTAAGACAACATAGAGAAATTCTACCTTTCCATTACTGAAAAGGTTTGCATTTGTGAAATGAATCAAGTTTGATAACCTCATAGCAAAATTTATGTAAGAGACTTCCACATAATTCACATCACAGGATCATTTCTTCTGATCTGAGTTTTTGCTGCATTTATCATCGCGGGAAAACAGGGTGAAGTATGAAACATTATTCTCTATACAACAATCTTTCCTTTGCAAACAGATAGAATTTAAAAAAAAAATGAAATTATTTTAACACCTAGTTTTAACACCTCTCTATGGTTTGCAAACAGATTTCCAAATTCAACAATACAATTATTTCTGGAACACTTGACAATTTTCCTAAATATCTAGTTCTATTAAGTCATTCTCTAACAGTTATATGACTTCAGATGTAAAGCACTCACAATTCATGCACTGCCAGAAGGATGTTAAGTGGGCCTTCAAGTATACAAAACAATGTCCAGAAATAATTTTTTTGCACTAAGCAAAACAGTTACTTTTTTAACATGTTAATAGCATAACACTCAATGAAGAAGATTTTAAATACAGGTAATAATATGTTTCTAAGAACAGTTCAGGCAAACAAGTGCCTTTTAAGTCAGTTTTTGGCATACTTGTGCTTCAAAGTAATCAAAAACTTTTGATAATTTCTTCCCATCACAGACAGAAAAGAAAACACCATACAGAGGAAATCACACAAAGACACCCAAGTCAAATTAATAAACTGAGAGTTGATAAGTTATTTTAGTAAACTCGGCGTGTTGCAAGTGTAACGATACTATACATGTAAAACCCACCTTATTTTGGTCCCCACACCACTGTCATAACTAATTATAGCAATACACCAGCATATGTGACAGACACCAAGTGGTAGCATATTCTCTGAGTATATATATTTCAGAAGATACTTTCCACTGTCCTAAGCCACAATATTAGCAGCTTTGGAAATAATCAGTTACCACTCCTGTACACTTTACTCCCTGATCATTCATATCAGCACATGTGCACTTACAGGTTGTGGACAATCAGGTAGCAACACAGTTAAATGCACTTTAAAAACTGCTGTCATCCTGAATGCAATGAATGTAATTATTTCAGTTCTTCGTGATACAGAAAGTATTTCTAAAAACAGTAACGTGAAAGCATCTGTGCAAAATAAACTACTTGGGGAAAATTATGTACTTTTGGAAAAACAATAGAGGCATTGGAAAATATACAATGTATAAGTGGCACTGCTGATAATGTGACAGCAAAAGAAAAACAAACAAACCTGTTGTAGTATTCACTGCAGCACACACAGGGGAAAAAAAAAGTCTCTCTCACAGCTAGCTAGCTACATGCACGCAAGAAAGAGGGTCAGAAAAATGAGATCATTATTCCTGAATGCCTCCTGAATGTATTGGTAATTGTAGCTGGCTCGTTGTATGTTTGTATAGGGAATTATTCCCTTTGTGAACGGGATGAATGGGAGACATCTCCAGGGGGCAAGGAAGACGACTAGAGAAGCAAAAAATTCCAATTACATCCATGACACAACAGGCTCTTCAAAAAAAAATCGCCAAGTGTTTCATGGCTTTACAGAGAGAAAGAAAAACTCGCTTCACTGTCTAAGTACCCCTTGAAAAATTACGTAGTTGGACTTTTGATATTTCCATTCCTTACACAAATAAATATTTGAGAAGTATTTAATCTAAATTCAGTGACACAACAGAAGGAATGGCACAGATTTGAACAGGCCCTGGAGGAAGCCCCCAGGGAACAGAGGTTAGTCTGCTTTACACAGATGGCTGTAAGTTGACTCTTTCACATCAGGTGCTAATTCAAACAGATCCAACTTCCATTAAAAATACTACTGTGACTATTTACTAACCACCACGTCACCCAGCACACAGTAACATACCCTTAAAAATAAAATTAGTAACAAAAATACTCAAGGGGAAGTGAACAGGTCATATGTTGAATTCATTAAAAAAATTAATTATATACTCCTCATCAAAATGCCCTCCTATGAAATTTCAGACTGGGGTTGAGAAGCGATCAAGTATGCTCTGCGCTTCACTCAAAAACCCTGAAAGGTTGCCATTTTGAAGACAAAATTAGGAATAAGAGAGATATTCCAGTAATAAATAACTTACAAATCTTTATCTACCACCCTGTAAATACAGATTAGGCTACCAAAACCAGGAAAATATATTCAAACTAATAAAACATCTCTCAAATATAATTTACAAGCCATCCCTGGAATTTTTTACCAAATAACTAATTAATTCCCTAAATTGAATATAAAATATACAAACAGAAAGTCTCTACAGCCCCAGATCATCCCAATCCCACTCAAGTCACATCCTTAAAGTGAGCTTCCCGTCAGTTGAACCCCAGCAGACTAAAAGAAGGAAATGCACTGCTCAGTCTTACAGGAAATTAGGGTCAGAAAACAGGTAAATCATCTGCCAGAACAACAAAAACGCTGCTCTCGTAGAAACAAATAACGATCATCACATCCCAAATGAACCAAAGCTTGAACTACCTTTAATATACTTCAAAAAATTCAAAGCTTCAGGATCAGAAAAATTTAGAAGAACCTTTATGCATGCAATTTTTCAGGAAGCCTGCAAGCATTCTTAGTATAACATGTTTTAAAAGCATACAGATCTCACTCCTGACCTGTTCTAGTTAAACAGGTAACTCATAAGCAGGCTGTCAACTTAAGGCTATTTTTTTGTTTTGTGATCTGGTCTCCGCAGATGGTGGCATTTTGCAAGAGATACTGGAACACAGACAACAATGGATTGTTTGAAATTAAACACAGCCCCAATTTCAGGAAAGAATTAAGTTGGGGCCTTGAAATGCTTAATCTCAAGGAAATACAGACTTTACGAGTAAACAGATGTTTAAACAAATCCTTAGTCACTGATGGAAGATGTCAGAGATACCAAGAGAGTTATCTTAAGGAGCAAATGTGTTTTAAAAAATAATAGAAAAAAACCAAAACAAAATACCTAAGCATGCCTTAGTGACACGTTTTTCTTTTCCCTGCTGCAGACTTCATCATTTAGCTGGAGTTTACTGGTTTTGGCTTTCATTATTGGCATTTGTAAGCCACTTATACATTTGAAATGTCATATGTTAATAAAATTTTTACACCAAAGTGAAATAGTCACTTGTTAAATCTGAAAATATAAAACACTTATTCCAGGCTGGGAGAGAGGTTTCTTAAAACAGCACATCTCCAGGCTTGCACAGAACCTCCTGATTAAGTAAGACTTTATGGTATTTGACATAGGAAGTGTTTCTTGGTATGAGGAATACAGAATACCGGATACAGTCAGTGTGCATAGAGAGCTTTTTGGCTGTTCAAAAGCATTAATCTGAAATGATAAAACTTGAATGTTTCCTAAAGTATATTCATATTCTTGAAATCTACAGCAATAGAAAACCCAGAGTTGACAGACCTGTTATTTATGGTTTTTCATGTAAGCAGAGTATACATTTTACCCTAATGGGAACAGACGTACAACTTTAGCAGTGACATTAAAATAAATTTAAATATCAACACTATTGTACTGCAATCAGACTTTTATGCATTAACAATATTAAGAAAAATTAATACAGCCAATACAAAAATTAAGGAAATTGAGATAAAATGAAGATGTAGAGAGCCTCAGACAATGGTGAGGGCTGTGAAAGACAGCATGTGGAAAAGAAGCATGTAACATCTCAGACAGTGCAGGTGAGAAAAGAGGAAAAAAAGATACAGTTTACAAAATAAATGTAGGTAATGTTGTTAAAGACAACAAGGCATTTTAGAACTTCTTGGAGTGAGAGGAGTCTTGGTTGGGGTGTTTTTCTTTCTCTTACAATTCACATCAGTCAAGAAAAGTTTCTTCTCTATTCTTTTAACTAGGACATCAGGAGGAGAACAGGGATGTGGTATTTGTATATATGTGGTGTAATATTTATTATAAAATGTATAAAGCTATGGCTAAGTAAAAAACTAAAGCTGAAGACAATTATGCATCTAGACCTGAAATGAGTAGTTGTTTCTAATTCTAGTATAAATAAATTCCATTATTAAAAACCAGCTCTTTTGAAACCTCCCAAGAACCACAAGTGAGACTCGCGCTGCAATGTTCACCCTCATGGACAGGGGTGAACTGCACACACCTTTACAGTAATCTGCGGGATCCTCTTGCTCCTCATCGTCGGACCCCAAAATCTCCTCCTCTGGCTCTGGCGGGGTGGGCTCCGGCAGGGGCGGAGGTGGGGGCGGGGGTGGAGGTGGAGGTGCAGAGGGAGCTTTCTGTTGAGGCTCTGGCCTGAAAACAGAAGAGAGACCACACTTGGTGAAGAGCTTCCTCACAGGGGTCACCCAGCCCTCCGGGGGGACGAAGAAATGCTTTGGGTTATATCAGTGAAACATCTCATGCTCTCACTGCCATCTTTCATATCCCCCGCCGGACCATAGGGAGGCGTGGACAGAGAGGCACCTGACCAAACCAAAAGCAGGTCTCAAGTGAATTTGGACTTATTCACTGGAACAGCTTGGAAAAGACACAAAAAGTTTACAACTGGATACTGACAAGCTTTTAAAACTCCTGACAAGCAAATGAGACGTTAGACCCATCTTCTCAAGCACAACTGAGAAGAAATACTTTTCAAAGAATATCAAGTTACTGAAAAGCTCCTGCCTGCTAGCTGAAGTAAGAAAAGACCTCACTAATACAGAGCAAGAAACAATCTTCAAGGGACACTGACCCAAACCTTAACGCACTTCTCTGCATCTGTAACTGCTGCCAAGGCTACAGAAAGCTGTATCAGTACACAAAGTACTGAAAACAGCTATTAGAAAGTAAGAGAAAAATCTTCCTAAGTAGCCTATGATGCACTCCCAGAACATATGCTTTAAGATGTCATATATACCATATGCTTTGAGATGTGCAAAATAAAAATCCCCACAGAAAACCAAACCACCAAGCCCAACACCACCAGCCAACAGATGTTCTTCTGTCTCGCAGCTCCAATTTAGAAAAAAACAACTGAAGAAGTGAAAGATATATTTTATATCCTACTCTGAGCAAGGTTGTACTTGGTATTTCTTAACACCTATAAACTACTTACATTTTGAAACTGAGTATTTTCAATACACTTAAGTCCAGGGTTGAAGTGTACCTGTCTGTCAAATAATTAAGAAAGACTTCTCCAAACAGATTGATGTTATGTTTTGTATTCATACTTCTTACAAATAAAAAATATATACTTGCCAAATACATTTGCAAAGTAACTTAAAGCATCTGTACCATCAAAAGCTGCTTACATTCACATCTACTTCAAATCTAACATGTCTGAAAAAGAGCATAACAACAGTATTCTGACAATCGTATGATTAAAAAAAAAACCAACAAAACAGAAATCTAATTTTTCAGCACCCAGAAAGAAGATTCAAATACTTCCTTGATCATGAGTAAAAACTGCATTTATGTTTATCCCACTCCTAAGTCCTGTTCTTCATAATTCTTCCTTTTTCTTTCTAAACACTGCAATTGTTCAAGACAGACAGACAGAGCATTTGGTGTCGAAGAGAACACAGTTGGTCATAAATAAATTCCACTGGCAACATTCCCCACCTGCACAGCAGCTGCTGTTATGCCTTTGTTTAATGGACATCACTGAAAGTTGTATGCACTCCAAATTTATGTGCCTGCTACCCCTCTCAGATAATAAAATTCTTCAGTCAATAAACAGATTTAAAAATTAGTATTTTGAACTAAGTTATGATGAGAAATCTAACCAAATAAATAAGTTTACATAATTTTTAACCACATAAAGCTTTGGACAGAATAGAAGAGAGAGAAGGGATCCATTTGTAGGATAAACAATAAATAAAACTGCACATGCTCCTGCTTAAATAAATTACGCTGGTTTTTTGCCTTCCTGTTGGGAGCTTGTTTGGCTCCCAACAAGCACCTTTATATGGTACAGAGCAAGCAAAGCAAACCACAAATGGAAGGTGCAGCAGATTCTCTGACCAGTTCTCTTACTACAAACTAGATTTCTGGCCCTCCAGCAGTCTGGTTTCATGGTGTCAGCAAGCTGACACCACCAGTGCCTGGTCTGATGTTGGCGGGAATCTTTACTCAAGTTATCATATAAGGACCTACAAACCCTAAAACCTGATCTGGTGGGCATAAGACCCTCTTGGATACCCAGATCAAGAACTAAGAACACTTAAAATTAAACAGCTGGACTCGATGACCTTCAAAGTCTTTTCCAGCCTAAATGATTCCATGAGCAAGAAGGAGAATGCACAGTAAAACAGCCTGCACTTCATCAGTATATCTGAAGGAATTGTGTGCCAGGAAACACAGTGTTTGGAGTCCTTGCTGTACCATTGTTTTACTTTATTCTGACCACAAGTATCCATGTTATTTTGGTCACATGAGATGGCACAACTACGGAAAAGGCCAGGATAGAGTAGGGTAACGCAGTACAGGGGTTGTAAGTTCAAAAATCTGTTAAAATAACAACTACTTGGCTCCATTTCTTCACACAATGAAAGCAATATTTCAAAGAGAATCAGAAGCATGTCTGGAATCGACATTCAAACATTTTATTATCCATTTTCAAATAAACATCAAGTCATACCAAGAATTTCCCTATGAGAGAGAAAGGAAGTGTGCAACACAAGATTTCTAAAAAAAAAAGCTAAATTTATTCTTAAGGAAATAGGTTAAGAAGACAGGGTTGCTTCTGAGCCTTTCTCAAGCTACTGTATTTGATTTTGGTTTGAAAAGGGTTGTTTTTTTCCTGTCTCCAATCCTAGTTGATTTTGGTATTCAGGAGTGTTTTCCAACTCTCCTTTGTGCACATCGGGAAGGAAGGAAAGATATTACCTTATTTCCTTCTGGAATTATTTATGATTTTTATCTGCAAAAAACAAAACACTGCTTTAAACTGAGGATTTGCCCTTTTTAGCTTTGTATGCACCTTTTGAAAAAATCAAGTATTAGTAGAGAAAGATGAGTGAAGGAAAGAAATGCTGCTGAGTTATATCAGCCTGATGCTAATTCTGCACTCTTGGCTTATTTTACTGGTTTTTTTCCTTCAGTTTAGGATTCTTAGCAAGAGATTCTTATTGTTCTTTCATTTTGTTTTCTGGGGGCTAAGTAAAGATCAAGTTTTCAAACACTTGGCTGCTTAATTTCTGTTTACAAATTGAATAACTCATCCTGGCATCACCAATGTTGCTCTTCTACCAATACACAGTTTCATAGTTTTAGGTAGGACATCAGTCATTGAGAGTACTCCAGTTTTGCCATTTCTTAGTGTCCCCTTTATTGAACTGCAAAGATAAGCTATGACAAATGCTTCAACAATGTCTTAATTTGCAGTTTATGGCATGAATACATATTTTATTCAGCTTAGATTTCATTTTTTCCCAGTATGGAGTTTATGAAAATGTGAATTATTTCTTCTTTTAAGTGGACTTCAAAACATCATTTATACTAAAAATCCAGCCATTAAGAAAGCTGTGAGTAATAAATATGTAACCTCCATTTCCCTGTCAGAAATGCAATTGTCAAATACTATCATAACACAAGCCATTCAACAGCTGTGTTATTTCAAGTTATTACTCTTTCTTATTCCTAAAATGTTATGTAATGATATGCATTAGGTAACACATGCATGCAGAGATAAATATTAAATTTGTTTTCCTTTCATTCTGAAGTAATCACTTGGTTCTCTGTGGTCTCCCACCATTAGGTTATTCATCATCATCCAAGCATAAACACTTAATTAATAGGAGAAGATGACACACCATTTCTAGACTCACAGTATTCTGCCAGCAGGTATGCAGAGAACTGACCATCTCCACAGGCTGCAATGACAAACCTTATAACTGTCTTGAAAGAAACATTACAAAAAATTAGCAAACAGTAACCAGCATGTTTTGTGTCTTTTAATTACTGCCTTTTCAACAGAAAAAATAAATTTACAGCAAAGTCCAACTAAAATACAATTAAATCCTATTTTTACCCTGCTCTTAGAGGGGATGCTTAGTGAAAAGAACAAAAGGAAAGTTGAAGCATTTCTCTTCTACAGTGAACTTGAAGCAAAATACGTCAAAACTCTGCATGGAGTCTTATAAAAAAATCAACTGCCCACTGTTATGAAACACAAAATTACTGACAACTTAATTTTACTGTTCTCCATCATCGACATGTGGCTTCATGTTACCACTGGGGAACAGCCAACAGTAAAAGCAATTTCCCTAACATTAAAACCTGGAAATTCTGGGAAAACTATACCAGGAGAAGTTCAGGAAGAACTGTTCAGTTTTTTTGTTCTAGATGTTGTTGGGATCATTTGCTATTCTTCTGTTCTGAAAAAGGTAAAACAAGAGTAGTAAGGGTGATTAAAATCACAAAATGCCTTCCATATGGGAAGCATCTGAACATACCAAAACTCTTCAGCCAGGAAAACAGACAGCAGAGAGCTACAAAATCTTGAGAGGCACAGAGAATGCAAATAGGAAATAGCTGTCCACTGCCTCTCCCCACACAGACTGAGCCAAGTTGACATAAAATAGAAAAAAAAAAATAGTCATGCAACAAGATGTTAAAAACTAAAGCCACTTTTTCTCCTTGGATATCGTGGATAAGAGAAGTCAGTTTCAAATAGGGCTCAGAAAAACTCATGGAAGAAGGATCAGCTCACAGCCAATGCAGAAACCCCTTGGACTCACAAAGCCCCTCAGCCTGAGACCACTGGATTTGGAAGAGCGTTCACCACGTGGGGGCCCAACCCTGTGCTCTTGCCCAGGCAACTGCTCCTGGCCAGAGGGAACACAGATGCACCTTGGGCCTGTGCTTGTGCAGACACTTCATCTTTAGACACTCTTTTCCTCAACAAAACCAAAACGGACTTTAGGCCTCTTTATCCAAAACTCACATAGACAAAAAATATGCTTTTATTATCAAGTAAGGATAAGGATGTATTGCAGGTTATTTGTTCTATACAAGAAGATTACCTGAAGAAATCCTCATGTTCCCCACGGGGAACAGGCAAGTAACAGCAGGAGTCCTTCTCTGTGAACACTGCACTGCACACATGGGGACTAATTTTAGGTAAACAGAGCTCTACCTCCAATGTAGGTAAAACCTGTAACTGATTCTTCTACCTTTAGGAAAACAGACTATGTCAAACCAAAAAAAATTGGGAGGGAGACAAAAATTGGTCAGATTAAGCTAGGAACTACCTCAATTAGAGGGGAAAACAAAACTTCCCTTAGGATTTTCAGATGAGCACAACCAGAGACACTTTTTTGCTAACAGAAAATGCAATTAAAGTTAGGTTAAATGACTTCATATATTTAATTAAATAAAATATAGAATAAACTATATTCTAACCATGTTATTAACTTCCTGACATGTCCACAGAGGAAATTCAGGGAATTTCAATCTGAAGACGTAAAAAGAGGAAGCAAGAGGGAGAGTGAGCAGCAGAAGAAATGTGCTGTAAGGCTTCTGAGAGATGAGAGCTTTATGAAATCTGCAAGTGGCTCTGGGTCCATCGGGAAGGAGTTCCAGCTATGCTTCCCTCCAGCTCCAGAAGGCAGAATATTTCGTGCTCCTGGGTGAGGCTTGCAGGTGCTGGAAAGTTTAAAATTTTAAATCTCTAAATGCAAGTTTCCTCCAGCTGTTATTAATTATTTTAAAGACTCAGCTATTTGGCTCTCTTTCTCCTCTGTTCAAATGGTGTCTGCTTTACGAGCTGAACTCTTGCCTGCTTTTTTTTCCCAAATGCAAATTTAGCTTAATTAGACAGGTGCCTTGTAACAGTGAGCTCTTTGAACCGGAGGCAGCCTTAAATGGAGGCTTTTTAAATAAATCCACACATATAAAACAAGCAATAAAACCAGAAGAAAGATCAAAACAACTCTGAAGTTCTTGCTCAAGGAACAAAATGTTGTTGTATATTTCAAGGAAGATTTTAAATAGGTTATAATTCTGAATAATTTCAAAATATAATTGCTATGATCAATTATTTGTAATTAATAATTATTTTAAATTATGCCAGAGGTCATCTTACTGTTTTTAGAAACAAAGATTATAAATCCAGAAGGAAACAGAGCATAAGGAGATATGTTTTTAACTAACTCCAAGAAATTGTTAATGTGAACTTCCAGGGACAGCTTTTCTTTACACAAAAAGCACTATTTGTGTTCTTATTCTGGTGCAAAACTGTACTACAATCTCCAGTTCTAGAAAGCTTATGCATAAAAAGTGAGAGTGCTGACATGTCACATGACTGAAGCAGTTTCTACATCTGGTCATTATTAAACAAATTTATCATTCCTCCTGGGACTGTTAACATTCCTTCAAAAGATACCATCCTACTATCAAACACTAACAGAAACACCAGTAAAAACCCCTCCTGGAATGCAGCAGGGTAAGACACAGTAGCTTTTGTAACCTCAAACAGCAACACAGAGATTGAATTTTTCATTCCCATCTTGCTCATTAGCCTTTCGGAGGCCACCTTGGGCTTGAATGCACACTGAAAGTCCAAGTAAAATGGCACGGAACATCGCCGCCTTCTGTTCCAAACAACGGTACTATAAATAAATGCCATTTCACGCAGCAAGTACTGCAGTCTTACCGTGCTACTACCCCAGCCCAGCATCACAGGAAGGACACATGGGCAGGGACAGAGCTGAGGGGACCCAGGAGCAGCCTGCTCTTATATCAAATCACATCTGGGATGAAGCAGTGAAATCTGCCAGGTTTAGGAGGCAGCTCTTATGGCCTTTGTCTGACACTGAGTTACACCAAGTTCCCAGAAGTAACTGATTTCAAGCTCTGAAAGTGAGTCCCAAATGACGTTCTGTTCTCAAACACATGCAGTTTTGTTAAAATGTTCTTAAGACAGTAAACCTGAAACCAATTCTATGCAGGAAGCCTTAAATCTTGAACTTGCCAAGGTAATATGTTTTCCTCCTCAAATACTGTTTTCCTAGCAGACTTGTACTTTCCAGATGAGTCATCCATTACAGACTTGCACAAAAAGAAAATATATAGATATACACTCAGCAGCTTGCACCTTACCCATATTTCTAGTCACCAGTAAAGCATTATAAAGGCTGAGAATGTTAAATTCTTCTATTATCTTGAAAGGGACCGGCCAGCATCATCCAGTCCAACTCTTGGCCCTGCACAGGACAGCCCCAAGAATCACATCATGTGCCTGAGAGCAATGTCCAAACTCTTCTTGAACTCAGACAGGTCCAAGCCTGTCTGCTGTAACCACCTCCCTGGGGTTCCAATGCCTGGAACCCCAGTTCCAACTACCCTCTGGCTGAAGAACCTTTTCCTAATATCCAACCTAAATCTCCCCTGACTCAGCTTCATGCCATTTCCTTGAGTCCTGTCACTGGTCACAAGAGTGCCAGGGCACTACTGACTCATATTCAATTTGTCATCATCCAGGAGCCCCAGGTCCCGTTTTGTGGTGCTGCTCTCCAGCCTCTCATTCCCCAGTCTGTATGTAAATCCAGGGTTGCCCCATCCCAGGTGCATAATCCAGCACTTGCTGTTGTTAAACTTCCTATGGCAGGTGACTGCACAGCTTTCTACTTTGTCAAGGTCTCCCTGCAGGACCTCTCTGCCCTCAAGGGAGTCAACAGCTCCTCCCAGTTCAGTATCATCAGCCAACTTACTTAATATTCCTTTGAGTCCTGTGTCCAGGTCATCTATAAAGATGTTGAAGAGCCTAAAACAAAGCCCTGCAGAACCTCACTAGTGACCAGCTGCCAGTTTGAAGTCACCCCATTTGCTAAAAACCTTTGCACCCAACCTGTGAGCCAATGGCTCACCTACCACATGATGTGTTCTTCCAGCTGTGTGCTGGATATTTTGTCCAGAAGGAGAGACAGTATTGAAAGCTTTATTGAAATCCAAAAAGATTACATCCACTGGCTTCCCAAGGTGGGTTATCTTGCCTTAAAAGGAAATGAAGTCTGACAAGTAGGACTTTTCCCTCAAGAAGCCATGCTGGTTGTGACCAATGACTGTGTTGACTTCTAGGCAGTTTTCAGTGACTTCCAGAATCATCTCCATAACTTTGCCAGGCACTGAAGTGAGGCTGACAGGCCTGTAGTTTCCACGGTCATCCTTCTTGCCCTTCTCAAAAATTAGGACAACATTTACCAGTTTTTGGTTGACTGGGACCTCTCCAAATTCCCAAGACCATTCCAAAATCATTATGAGCTCTTGCAATGCCATCAGCCAGCTCTTTGAGGATTCTTGTATGAATCCCATCAGGCCCCATAAATTTATTGGGATTCAACTGCAGCTGCAGATCCCACAAAAGTTCAGGGTCAACTGGGAGCTGATCATTCTCACAGCCATGGTCCTCCAGCCCAGGACACTGGCACCCCCTTAGCCCATTATCAGTGTTGAAGAACAAAGCAAGGAAAGAATTAAATATCTCTACCTTGTCTATGTCCCTGTTTGTGAGGTGACCACCCTAATCCTGTAACAGGTCTGTGTTATTTCTGCACTGCCTTTTGCCATTAATGTGCTTAAAAGAGCTCTTTTTAATGTCCCCCACAGTGTTGGCCATCTTCAAATCCAATTGAGCTTGTATGGACAGTGACCAGCTTCAAGCCTTTGTACCGAACAGACTTTTGACTTACTGTGTGACATGGTACAGAGCCCACCTGCATCTCCACTGTAATGGGAGGTTGAAAGTCCTGAGACTGTAGGGTCTCTGGGAACATCTCTCACTCAATCTCTCTCTGATTTTCACGAAGCACAGCCTGCTTAACTCCTCCCATAAGTCCTTGACCCAGTGACACAGTTTCTCAGCAACAACACACCTTCTGTCAGCCCCAGCTTCACAGAGAGGCATCAGGCACTCTTGGCAACTTGAGACCTGAAGAGCTACATCTCCCACCAGCTCTGTCTGGATGGAGGCCTCAGACATGGCTGATTCAGTGACTCTGGCAGCTACCGGGGAATGAGCTCTGCAGCACGACCAGACCACACAGAGTGAGTGTTCACTACAAAGACTGGGGATGAAGCTACCCCACGTGCCCTTCTGCACCAGCTACTGAGTCTGTCCACTGCCTCTGGTAGCTGCTCCCAGACATCACAGATTGCTGCCCGGTTCCTGGGTTGCAGGTACTTGATTCTTTCACTCACCCAGTGGAATGACCTCCTACGGAGAGGAGCCTTTCCTCGCACCTTGTCTGCATGTTGTGGTTTCTCGCACTCCCTAGGGACTGTATTTTATAGGCATGGGGGTGGTTTCACTGTGTTTCCATCTCCTACTGCTGCTCTGGCAACACCCAAGCCTCATCAGTAGCTCCCACAAGAGCTTTTGCTAAAAAATATTGAGAAATTCCAAAGAGCCAAAGAGGAGAAACACAGCTGTCATAAATCCATGGACCAGGTACTGATCAATGGAAAATACAGTTTCTTATACATGTATCCTAACGTTCAAGATGGAACCTCCACCTGAAGGAAGTCAAATAAGGAATATCGCTCCAATGCAATGATGAAAACCTAGTTAAAAAACAAGCCAGTCTTATAAACCACACATAAAGCTTCACCTTCTTCAAATCCTCTTGCAACAAGAGTCCCTTCTCATGCTGCATGACTCCTTCCTCCCTCTGTGTGCAGGCATCTCCACTTCAGACCATTAGGACAACCTGACAGAAAACGCTGGCAGGCAGTAACAGAAATGGCCCCTATTTTGACTTCTTCTTCCTCTCACTATGGGCTGTGTGATGGATTACTTTTAACAGAATGACTCACAAGTGTAAAAACAGAAATTAATTTTTAACTTTCTTTTTGGTATATTGTGCTGTTGTATTTAATTCCTGCCTTTCTCTTTAGCACAGTAAATTATAGTGTCTCTAGTCTTTCTATTAATAAGATATATTCCGAAAACATGCTGTTGTTGCTTCAGTATGCTACAGTTGCCACTGTACCCTAAAGTTGCCACTAGCAACAAATTCTCAACTTCTGAGGGAGAGGGGGAAGAAGCACCCTCTGCTCTCCAACAGCCCTATCTGCCTCTGGAAAAGCTAACGGATTTAACTTAATTTGGCACCAAAATCCCTTAAGTCACTGACCCTTAGAGATCAAATACAGACTTAAATATGAATTAAAAACTAAATTAAAAAATATGGGATTTAGTCCTTTTCACAATATAGCAACTCCCTTAGAGTTAATATAAACATACACATACTACAAGGAAGTATATCTTTTATTTCTATGGTTTAGAAACCATATGAAGACAACTGTGATGATCTTAGGCAACATGAACCAAAATAAATCAACAAGTGCAGGGTTTCCCACCCCTTACTACCTATTTAACAGCCTAGTAGAAAAGATTTCATAGGAACAGTGAAATTGTAACCCATCACTTAATAACAAATGCAGTCAGCAGCAGAGGACCTCTTGCCCTTTTTTTTGACCCCAGAACCACCATGGTAGAATGTCATCCTGACTGTAAGTGATCATCTAGGGCAAAAAGGTATTTTTCATGACCATGCTTAGTTAATGTTTAGAAGAGCCACGTTAGTGCAAATGCATCATGCTCTGGATTATGTCTGGAACTCAATTCTACAGGCAATGAGAAAAGGGTAAGCAGACAGGCATTTTGGACGGGACAAACACTGAGGGGTGTAACTGGCAGGTGAAAAAACCAGAGCCTGGAGCAACAAGGCTGCATGACTAAGACAGCAATTAGAGAACCCTCTCTGTCTGCAGCAAAGACAAACCATTGCTGCAGTGAAAAATTCTGATTGCACCGGCTGGAACTCTACTGATACAAAACGTCACCTTGTTAACTTTGCTTTCAAGAAGGTGGAAAAAGCACTTTACATGAACTCTTTACAACAACAATCCTAACTCCTCTTCACTAACAGGCTCTCTAGGCTCTCTTTCAAAACAAAGGATTGATCTCAATCTTCCTAAAAACACACAACACTCCTCCCAAACTTCCAAATACCAGGAATATCTCTCCTCTATATTTTAACAAATTTCTTCACAATTCCTACTAGCATCTTATGGAAGTACCCATGCTTGCACTTCAGTGTCAGAAAATAATAAAAATGAGCAATTTAAAACTTTTAAACTTAGTTATTAGTAGTAAGTTGCAAAGATGGCTCTCAGTAAAAAAGATTTTTCTAGTGTTCAAAAGTTCCTAAAATTCTTCCATTTTGGGTATACATGACCTTAAGTGCAATATATGAAATGTCTTCTTAAGAGTTTCTCTCTGTATATTGTTCTTTCATGTTAATTTAAGCATCGATTTTCCTAACAGAAGTAAGTAAAAGCAGCAAAGAGACTGCTGAGTCCAGACACAGTCAGAAGCAAGCACATGGAAAAATCAGATATATGTTTTTCACAAAAACGCTTTCTCACCCAAATACAGAAAATAATGAGCAGCTGGTTTTAACCCTTTATCTTTTGTCTTTCTATTTGGATAATTTTGATAAACTAATCTAGAAGAAAATCCAAGTTCTCTGGGATAAAAAGTATCTTTTTTTAAGTGCCTAGATCTTTGAATACTTTTGTCATTTTTCATACTTCTTAATGAAAAACTGACAGTTGATCTCTTGCCCAACCACCTTATAGAACACCGTGTATTTTATTTTATTCAAATGTCAAAACATGTTTCCAAAAGCCTTTGCATTCAGCACGCTCTCCTGTCACATCTTCCCTCAATGAAAAAGTTGTCACTCTCAGCGCCTAGGATTCCTCCATGCCCCCTTGGCCTTTCTAGGTGTTTCCAGGGAAATCCCCTTCTGTTCCTTATTCCCATCAACCATTTGTCCTGTAGCTTGCAGAGCCCATTTTGGAGCTTTCCAGTATTTTTGAAGCTTGCAAGTGAAAGGCCTTACATATGACAGGACCTTCAACAAGCAGCAGCTGTTTCAGAAGAGTTAGGGAAGTCACCCCAGTATTACAGAGCCCTGTCCAGCTGGCTTGGTTGAAGCACTTTCAGATACCAAATACTGTGACAATTCACGATGAGATTTTCAGAATCTCTTTTGTGCCAGCAAGTCTGAAAATAAGGGTTATCAGACCATCTGACTCATCCCAGCCTTGGCATGCTTTACCTCACAGCATGGATGCTGGATGACTCACTTATTGGAATATTCCTATTTCCAAGAGCAAGACAGAGTGTCATCAGTGGTGGAAAAGCACTCAAGGAATCCCAGCTGTCCTGGTATCCCAGACAAACCCTCTCCTTAGTAAAGAAGATGCAACTCTTAAAGATGCACCTGCCTCCTAGGGTGGGGTCTTTCCATATCCTATGTCTTGATGCCAGAACGTTGTCAGTGAAGCTTCCCCTACCAGGTCAGTAAACTGAATGGCTCACAAAAGGAATCTCATCATGTAAAGGTGAATTCTGGACCCAATTTCCAGCAAAAAGTGGACAGCAGCTACTACTTCTGTGAGGCTACAGCCTTCAGTTCACCTCTTTTCCATGGGTAACCCCATCTCAGGGTTCCTCAGGGAAGGACAGTGGTGTCTGCTGCACCTGACCACCACACAGAGCTGTCTGAAAAACTGAAGAACTTTCCTATTCCAAGTTTCAAAAGTCAAATGGCCAGGATAACTGGCATGGTACAGTAAAGATCAGAAATACTCTGGAGTTGAATCCTAATGACAGTAATGGATGGTAACATCATGATTTCAAACCTACGAGAGATTTCAAGCAGAAACTAAGGTCTGAAGAACACGGCAAGTTTACTGCTGCTGAAAATGAAACGTTAAGGTGTTATCTTGGTGACAAAGCTTCTGATCTGACTGGTGCTAGAACTCTGACACACTACATATGTTTGCAATGTACTGCCATGACTTTTTCTGAGTCAGTGCCAAAGGCTGCTAAAGTCTATTCTGCCATTGGTTCAGTAATCAGACATGCGTCAGAGAAGTCTTCAAGAAGCTACGTAGACTATCCAATAATGGATGGAAAAGAGATGAAGAAAACTTAGAGTTGAATCACTGTGTTTCAAGAGAAGAAGCTGAGAGGAACTGAAAGCATACCAGGCTCATCTCACCTTATGTATCTATAGTTCCTGCAAAAGTTGGTTTTCTTGTCCTAAATGAAGATGAGTATATGCAGTCAGTGCCACTGTGCATACAGGCTATCACTGAGGGTTTTGTTTTGCTAAACTTCTGAAAAAATGATAGCTGAAACACATGCTGATTGCAGGATGGGATGAAGATATTCCACTATGAAATGAGACATCTTTGAATCATCAGCATGACAAGGCAGCCAAGCCACGGACAGCTGCAAAATGCCTTTGAGCTTAATCCTGATTGATAGTGTGGGTGCCAGACATAGGAAGAGGCTAATATTCCTCCATGAACATTTTATCTACTTGGATTTCTACAAGAGTCCCAGCTAGGATAAATCAGTTCCCTTTAGACATTTGATGAATTGCTGCTAGGCAACATCAGACACAGACTAACTGTATAGTGCCAGGGTTGGGAAAGAAAGATGATGATTCACTGAGAGCCCTTCACACTTCTAAAGAATACTGCTTCCAGCTCAGTTCATCTTCTCAGAAGGTTCTGACTTCTCAGAACATCCCACTTCATCGAGGTGGAGCAAGTACTTTGCATGTAGGAGGCACAGGGGAATGCAAAGAGAGCATATAATTGCTTAGGTCACAAAAGGCCTTTAAGATCAAGTTCCAAACGTTAACCCAGCACTGCCAAGTCCACCACTAAGTCATGTCCCTAAAGTGCCACATCCACACATCTTTATAACACCTCCAGGGATGGTGACTCAACCACCCACTCAACACTTAAGATGAGCAAAGCTTCACCCTAGCCCCATCAAAGATAAAAGAGAAACCACAGGCTTAAGAAATGCCTTCCCTTAATGACTCCTAGTACCCAAAAGAAGATCTAGTGTTTATAGAAAGCTCCCCAATACCTTCCAGACATACTTTCCTCACTCTTCCTTTTCATTAATAACAAAGGAAAATACCTGAAGCTCTCATCAATGTAGATATAATTCTCCAGAAATATAACTTCTGTAGAAGTAAAGAAGTAGCCTTTTACTGTTTATTTTAAACACAAGTTTCACTTTCTTTACCTCACCACACACAAACTGATGTCTCAGGCTATCCCTATCTGCAATCTTCACAAGTTTTCAAGGACAGTTTGTAAAATAATGTCCATAACTCTTCTAATTTCATCTGACTTCCCCTTTGGTATCTGTGCATCAGCTACAATCATTTCTAGAACAAACAGTGATTACACATAATACACGAAGAGGAAGTCAAAATAAACAGGGAGGAGCAGTTGTGCAGAACTACTGGACAGTCTTCAGCGAATAAGGGGCATGAGGGGTCTGACTTCCTCATCACTCTCAGTGATGGGGGTGAGGAGAATCCAGGAGTCAGTCTCAGAGCTCCCCCCATCCCTAAAATCATTCCAAAAGTAAAAAAACCTATACTAAGTACTACTGAAAGATAACAGGTGGTTGAAATAACAACCAAGAAATTACTCTCTTTTGGAAATCCAGAGAAAATAAAGAAAATCTAAGCAACAGAACTGTCATTTAAAAAAAAGGAAAATATTTCTCTGTAAGACCTCAAAGACCTTTGTGAAAATTATTTTAAAAGAGTTCAGAAGGTGAAAACTAGAATGAAAAGGCCAGGAGACTAAGCCAAAATTCAGCCTGCTTTGTCCCTGTTTTGCCTCAGTACAAAACTTCCTTTGTCCTTAGTACAGAAGTCTCCTTGCTATTTCCATGTAAATACAGCGGTAATAACTGTGTATATATTTAACAGTGCTTTCTGTAACGTTAGATAAAAATAAAAATTAATTTTCTATTGCAAACAGCAGACAATAGGTTTCAATTACCACTGTTATATGGATTTACTTTTTCAACAGATTTATAAAAATTGTTAAAATGTTTTTGTGCTTTGAAATACATTTCCTGTCTAAAAATGTAGGTCTGCATCTCTTCCCTTGCATAAAAACACCAACCACAGCACAGCATCAGCCTTTCTCCCAGTGGCACCACGTTGCCATAGAAACTAGCCCTGATTTCTACTGCCAACATAGGTTCCGTGTAAGCAGGAAATGAGCTTAAGTAATATTTATATAATATGCAACAGAGAACATATATACAACATTTATAATTTCATTGGAGGCCTGCAGACTGGCTGAAGCAGTTTACAGAATTCTCAGACTGTTTCTATCAGACATTCAAAGTATATTTATATTGCTAGCCTTAAATTCATAGCATAGGAAATGCATACATATGTGGAATTTAGTATACTCTTTTCTCCCTCTTGTTTTCAATCAAAAAGACAGACAAGCTCCATATATCTTAAGCAAATAAAATCATGTGTTCTTGAATTGTACTATGAAGAAATTACAATTTATCTTATTCCTTTAAGCATAAGACAACTCCTCCACCTTACTCCCAAAAAGCCACAACACAAGCCTATGAAGGCTCTTTTTGTAACACAATCTGAAACAAAGGAAAGCAAACCGAACTTTCAGTATTCCCCTTCTTCTAATAGGATGCTTTGTCTTACTTTTCTCCCATCTCTTGCCTCCTTTAAAAATTTTTTCCTGTAAAAATAATTGCCATAAAAACACTGCCCCACAATTCTGGTTTGGGTTTGTTGGTTTTGGTTTGTTTTTTCCCTGAATACAAGCTGTGGATGCCCAGAATCATAGAAGGGACCTCTGGAAGTCATCTGGTCCAACATCCTTGCTGCTTCAGCAGGACCACCTAGAGCCAGCTGTCCAGAACCATATCCAGATGGCTTACTTGGAATATCTCCAAGGATGGAGACTTCACCACTTCTCTGAGCAACCAACCCGTGCCGGTGCTCAGCTTTCAACACCAGACATGAAATCAAGAGACACATTCAAACTTCTAAAGAGTAAACAACCCATTGGCCAACGCCCAAAAAACCTTTTCAATACCATAACAACTTTATTAGGCAGCTTACTATAAAATGACAGAATGGAAAATACCTTTCAAGTCTATTTAAAGGGGTGGTAAATGCTGCAGATTGTTACATATAGAAGAAAAAACTAAGTCTAATTTCCTCACCTCTTCTAGACTTTCTCAGAACACTTTTTCAAAGCCAATATGTTCTGAAAAGAACTACTGGTCTTAAGCAATTATTTTTTGTCTGCAAGAATTTCTGACTACAAATATGAGAGTGAGAGACACAAAGGCACACACACATTCTCCACATGTAGACACCCTGGGGAAGACTCTCAAAGGCTGATTCAAATTACTAATCTGCAGTAATTTGAACAATTTGAAACATTTTTACTTTAAGTATATAGTTCCTTCCTATGTCATAAAGCCAAAGTCTATTAGTAAAGTCAAGTCTTACCCTCTTTCTCACCTATATGGCCTTTTTTTCCAAATAAAATGTTTTAAAGTTGCAAATGTTAACTAGAATGAATCATCTTGAGACAGAAATCCATTGAAGAAGGAGAGAACGCAAGAACTTGAGCACAGTGAAATTAGAAGAGCTATTCTAGGACAGGGTAAAGAACCACATAGGCAAATAACCTATATTTAGAAAAACAGCCACGTGCACACGTCAAAGGAAAAGCATAAGAGCAAACTAAGCACACAGGAATCCTTCCTTTCATAAGCAGTTCCCTGGTCTCCAACAAAAGGCAGCTCAGAGGCCACCTGATGGGATTCCTGTCTATTTAGTAACTCCCACCTGATGTTTATTCCACAAATCTATCTATCTATCCAGTTCCCTCTTGAGCAAATGGAAACTTCGAACATCTGTATAGTATAGCATGAAATTCCAGAGCATACCTTTCCCAAAAGATGCTCATCTCCTGTTTGTGCTGTATCTGCCATCTCAGAGCTTCAACTGACATCCTTTGATTCTTGTCCCGAAAGCCTGTGAACACTCATTCTGCAGTCACCCTCTCCCTGGCACACAGCTTCAGAGACATCTACTGTACACCCTCTGCCATCTGTTTTTCAGCCTTGAAGAGTCCTACTCGATTTTGTCTCTCCTCCCAGGAAAGCTGCTCCATAATTCACGATCCTCCCCTTCACTCTTCCCTGAACCCTGTCATGCTGTACCCTTTGTACACAACATTACACAGGTGACGTGTGAAGAGCTTATATTTTGATATAATGACATTTTCTACTGTGTTATCCCCTTCTTTCTTCCTAATCATGTATTTGCCTCTTTTTATCACTACTGAACAAAGCTGACGCTTTTATGAAAAACCTATTTAAATGGTAGTTCCCTAAAAAAATACTATCACCTCAGAATCCATTATTTTATATGAAAAGTTATAATTATTTTTCAATGTGCATCACTTCAACATTTATTTAGGCTGAATTTCATTTGTCATTTTGGCATCCAAAATGCTGGTATGAATACAGCAAACTAGGTTTGGTCTGCTTTTTTGACCAAGAACCACCAAGATAAAAAAAGAAAAGAAGAAATGCATATGCTTCCACCAAATAACATAACCAAAGTAAGTTTCTTTGTATCTTCTGGAATATAAAGAAGTAGTTTGGATTGCAGTTCTTTTTTTTGCTTTTAACATGCTAAGTCTATGACTGGATGATAAAACTGCAACTCCCCAGAACTGTCTAATTATTTTCTAATGAGAGTGTGATTATGGTAAGAGTTATTTAGATCTTTAAATAGAAGAAGATTAATCAGTAGCTCTAAAAGGAAATGACATTTCCTTTTAAAATATCATTTTATATAAAAATAATTATGTATCTCATGAATTTTAAGTAAATAAGATTCTGGAATTGTAAAGAGATCTGAAATTAAAAATATTTAGCAAAGTCATACACAAAGTCTCCTGTGGTGCTTTAGCTAACATCAGACAGCCCCATAAAACATATACTTTGCAAAATAATGCAGAAAAGACATATTCTCTAAGAGAATTTTATCTTTGGCTCAAAGATACTATTCAGGTGTCATCTCTCTTGAAGAGAACATATGTAATTTATGAGTATAACCTGGGGTTTCAAAATAGTCATCACATTCACAGGAATGAAAGTTTAAAGAAGATATAATTGTCCCTGACAGGAAGAAAGTATCAACATGAAAATACTAGATACTACAGACTAAACTAAAAGAGGAGAATAGTATTCATCACTGCAATTCTGAAGCCATATGCCAAGAAGATAAACTGTACCTACCTAATTTAAAAAGGTGAGGAGACAATTAAAAACCTAGTTGACTTCAACTCTGTTCACAAAAATCGCAGAAAAAAAGAGGCAATTCACAAATTAGGTGAGTAGTAAAAATAGGTGCTTCATTTTGAATGAATAATAAGTTCTATATCAATAAATTAATAAACTTCAACACAAACAATTTTGCCTCTTGTTTTGGGGAAATTATAAATTAGGAAACAGTGCTATGTACATATTTCACTGATAACTGTTTACACTCCCAGAACATTAATAAAATGAACCAAACATATTACAAAAGTAAGTTTCGATCAGAAAGAACAACACTTCTCTGAGAACAGCTGCACTAAAACTATCATAGTGACAAGAGGTAATCAAGAACAACTTTAAAATTAATCACATGGGCTTTGCTGTTATCTGTTTGCAGAAGCCTAGAACCAGTGCAGGCCAGAAAGCTCCAAGCTTAGAGCAGATTTTCACTAAGCAGTCTAGAGAAGACTGCAGTCGTTTCAGGCAATTTATAAAGTAGAAGTCTTCCACATGTTTTTAGCAAGACAATATATTGAAAAAGTTAAGTTTTGCAGTGTTGTATGTTTTATTTTTATTTATTATGATTGCAAGGAGGTCTGACTTTACAGTTATTTATTAATTTTCAGTTGATCGGAATATATTCAAATAAAAATACCCTATAAAATAGTAGCAAGCTGCAACTTAATCCAATCACATAACAAAGCAATTTTCTTTTCACTATTTCCTGTACAAACTGCTATTCTCTGAGTCTGTTATTTACCTATGTCTATCATTAAATAAAAAGTAGATTATCTTTACGAATCATTAAGATCTATAAAAATGAATAATGAAACAATTCTAGTTTGAAAGCAGCTGCTCCTTTGTGCAAATGAGAACCCTAGGACCGGAGTGATCGTTGTTCAGATAGTCTGACATTCAACAGCATTCTCAGCTGTACCTTCCACTGCACATGAACAACATACACATTTGTCAATGCTGTCAGGAATTTTAACGTCTACTAGGCAAAAGGATAAGATCACTGTAATAAATACAACTAAATGAACAGGAAGAAATCCTTAAGTGAAAGCTGCTTTTTAAATATAAAATACTAGTTTGCATTTAAATTTCATTGTAAACCTCAGGAAGTTTGCTCTGACTTCACTTTAAAGTTATTTTTCTTACTATCAGATCCCACTGGAAAAAGCCACAGAATCTTATAAGCTAACACACACTCAATTAATTACATGTAGTTGAAATCGTTTCAGAAGATACTGCCTAATAATCACATCTTCAATGACCAGAAGCAAAATGGTTATTATAAAGTGGGTTTTAAGCTCTGTGGGTGTTTGGTGGATTTTTTTTCCCCCCCCAATCTGTAGAATAAAACACAAGTCTAAGCTAGGACAAAGATAGGTGAAGGGAAAACTTTTCTGCTGATCTTCAAGGCTTTGTTCATTCCAGCCTCTCCACACAGAGCCTTCAGCTGACCCAGCCCAGCCAGAGCAGAAAACAGTCATAACATATAAACAGGAAGATACATTCACTTATTTCCTGTATATTTTCTGACTCTGCTAAATGTTTAGATCAATTAAAGGAAAAAAGAGACGTCAGAAAAGTGACTTAGCTCATGTTTTCTTGACTGGGTTTGAACTGTGACTGAGAACTGCAGCTTCCATGGCCTTCATCCAGAGAAAGGCTTTTGGTTCAAGAGTGAAGATCACAGCAATAGGAGTGTGTAAGCACAAAGATTTTGCCTCACCTGAGAGGCAAAAAACCCTACACTGTTTTGCCCTTTCAGCCTTTGCCGCTCCTTCTTTTAACTTTATTTCAGGCATTTATCTATGGTAAATGTTTAGTACTCAGTTAAGTGATACACTATCCCCGTAAAAGTAAACCACAACCTTGCTCACAAAGTGTCACGAGTTAATTAAGCACTCCCCTTTGCAAGGTATAGGCTGGCTAAGTTACATAAATACTCGGTTTGCTAAACACTGTTATAATATATACAAAATTACTTTTATAGAATTAAATGCAACTGTGAATTTGATATTAATTCGTCCATGTCACAGATTCAGACAGTGAAAGCAGAGGAGCAAGGGTGCCCTGTCAGCAGTGACAAGGACCACACGAGCAGCCCCTGTCCCTGTCACCAGCAGCAGAGGTTCTCCTTTGGCATTTTCTACAGCATTATGGATTCTCTAAGTACCTTTACTGTGATGCTGCTGATTCAGAGCTAGAGAACAGACTCACCGGTTGCCAAGATGGCCAAGGCACTCGCCCCTTGCAGCATTCTATCTCCTCCTTTTCTATCATTCAGGTTAATGGTTGTACCTATGTTACCTATCAGAGACATTCCCTGCACTTGCATCAGAGCATGCAAATCCAAAAAAAAGAAAACAAAACAGTGGCACTTATCAGGCTCAAAGTTCTTAGACTGAAAAATGTAATAAACTCTAAACAGGGATAAACTGCTTCAGGAAACACGTCCTCCACTTTTTCAATATCCATTGAGGTCAACAATGACTGCATAGGAGACCCAACCTTTACAATTTTATGCATTTACTGTTTCTCAACAATGGCCTATGAAAAAATAATTTGCAAAACATGGTTCTTAAAACCCTCAACCTTGCTTTGTAAAGGAAGGATCTGAATGCAGTATCACTTTGGGTACTGCAATGAAATGAAAACATCAAGAATAAACACATGTACAAGCAAAGGAACAGGCACACATGACACAACACAGATGCTTCAAAAGATACATAATTTTGGGGGGGAGGGTCCTTTTCAAAAAACAGATTTGATACACAGCCACCACACGATTTTTAAGCACCAGACACTTTTTAGCACAGTTCTGTCAGATGTAACAAAAGCAAAAAATAATCATACTGATTTTGCAGATGACAAAATTTTGCAAGAGAATTTTATTTGGGTTGAGGGAGTTCTCAGGAACCAGAAACAATGTGAGTGAAACTGCTGCTATTGCTTTACAAAAATATGGCAGTAACTTGCATTGCAATTCATCTGCAGTGCAAAACATATGTGGACAGACTACACAATGAAACAAAACAGCATTGTTGAAAAAAATCAGAACTTGGATGCATGTATTTTTAGTGCTACATGTGACTACACCTCAGAGAGAGCTCAGCTACAGAATTCTCCTACTCACACGTGCACTGCAGAGCTGTCACCTGAGAGGCAGCTGCAACTGCCCTGTCTCCATTCCCAGTGGTGGAGCCAGGACAGAAACAAGGGAAGGGGTGAGGACTGCAAGGCCTTACTTTTTTGTTTAATGCAGAAGAGAATACTGCCATGGAAACATACGTGAAGGGAATTGCTAGATGTTTTTTCCTCAGCTTCTGACAGTTCTGCAAGGCTAAATAACCAAGCATATGATTCCATGACTAAAAAAGTTTATGGATATAGATTTAAGAGAAAGCCCTACAATGTTTGCAGTACTCTGAAGTTTTGGGTTTTTAACTTGAATTGCACTGCTCTTTGAAAGACAGTGGAAGAAATTCACTGATGGGAAGTAATTCCCTGATGGGAAGGATCAATTCTAAACATTAACAGAGTACCTAAACTGTTAAAACCCTTGCTAAAACCCCCAGATTTACCAAGCAACCCCCCTAAAAGTGCAGGTACTAGAAACACAGTAGTTTTATTTAGTCTATGGCTGAAAATAAAACAACAGTCCTTCTGCCTGCTTAATTCTACCTCAGATCAAATAATGATTAGGAACTACACCCAAATGACCTAAACTTAAAACTTCACAGAACCTTTTTCCTTACTGTACAATTGCAATGAGCATAAGTAAAACTAATAATTTCATCTTCTACAAGCTAAAAATCACCATAAATGAAATTAAAAGAACACTTAATGGTAGTACCATTTAAGTATATTGCTGCAAAACTGACTAAAAAGACTGGACTAATTCCTCTGCAAGAAGTTAAATGCTTAAGATCAAAAAGAGAGAATGTGGCTACAGTGAGAGAATGCAGCTACAAAGTGTGCCATGTTTTTCCTCTAAATCAAGATAATGAAAAAATAAAATAGAAAATAGCAACTAACTAATAAAAAACATTTTCTTAGAACTACACTCTGCATATCCCATTTTTACAGCTCAACAACCAGTTCAAACCAAAGGAGGCCATGTTTTGCAGAACTAGCCTTCTAAAATAAGCATGCAAAAAAGACAAGAAATTTTAAAAACTACTGCTGCAAGAGTGTATGAATAGAACAGCAAGTGACAGTTTTAGAAGTTTGCTTTCAAAACAGCAGAATCTGCCCTCAATCCTTCCAGGATAGGGACTGTAGTTAAATCAAAACATGTCTGAATACAGGGTCTAATCCACACTGAAAGTTTATAGATGTGGGCACAGTCTTCTGCCAACTTAACTTCAAAAGTCACGATAGGCTGTACTTCAATAAGACTTCAATCTAACTCATAGCACAAACAGCTCTTAAACTTACATCTCCTTTACTCTTCCCACCTGACCCACAACAATTTGGAAGCATTGCAAATAATCAGATAATTAAAAAAAGAACAAGTTATCCTGAATGGTAGGATGAAGAAATACTTTATGAAAACTTTAAAAGGAGAGCCAAACATCAAAATGCAAAACAAAGTCACTCATCCTTTGTTATAGGACTCAGCCTTCACCTTCAAGGGCACCATGGTGGTGTTAAAGTTGCAGTGGCCTAAAGATACGAACAGCAACAATCTATTAATAAATAGGTCTCAATATTGGGAATGAGAAGCAGGTTAGCTTTCAGACTCAGAGTTGCTCAACAAAATTGACAATAAACTGGTTCCTGTTAGAGCTGAGGAAAAAGCTCTAAGCCCAAAGACATGTTCACTGTAAATTAAAGCATAATGTTTTCCATAATGTTAACATTATGGAAAGTTATTTCAGAAAGCTGCTCTCTTGATAGCCTTGTATCCACCCAGATGAAGGATGAGATAGGTGTAGTTCTAAGAACCTTTCCACACACACACACCCCACACAGAAATGTTCAGATAAAGACTCACAGATTTGACTTCATCTCCATTTCTCCATTAGGTGCCTTTCAGCACCTCCTCAGTGCCAACCATTCCAGAACAATACCACCGTGTTCCCTCCAGGAAGGCCTCTCCACCAGGCTGGCTGCCAGGCTTCCATCCTGTGCTTGGGCTCAGCTCCATTTCCTGCTCCCCAGCACAACCATTGACTTCCTGCAGGGTGGGAGCTGCACACTCCTCCCCAGTACTGGGTCTTAGGAATTTTGGAAGAGCATGGCAAGCTTGAGACTTGCATGAGCAGGTACACACTGATGAGCACAGGCAGCTCTAGGCACAGCCATCCTGGAGTATGATGGCACAGCCAGCCTGGGCTCCACTCCGCTGGCACAGTAAGGGGGTCACCCCACTGCGCCTCAGAGTGCCCTCAAGTCTTGTCATTACACCTGTACCCACACAGTAAGGTCAGACCACTAAACATATTGGCAGCCCTAGCACAACCATGGAGCTTTAGCAGAAAAGTGGAGATGCCACCTTTGAACATAAAAAGCTGAGGGTTTTTCAAGGACCTACTGCTTGTATTATGGATTCTTTCCCTTCTTAAATTAAGAAACGATGGGGGGAGACACTGCTGTAGCAAAGAAATATAACATGAAGGTATCCAATTCAGGCTCATTTTATACTTGGATTAAAAAAATGTTCTCATAAGAAACCAGATCATTGCATTTTCTGGACACTGATACAATTACTGAACGTACACTAATATCAAACAAAGCCTGGAGTTTAAGTCACTTGGCAATACATTACACTCTCTCCAAAATCAAAGAGTTCTTGTTAAAACTGAGCATCATTTGCAGGGCCTGACAGTCAACGGGCTGATTAAGAAAGAAGGCTCTTTGTAACAACACTGTGGAACAGTCTGTGTAAAAACCAAGCTAAAAATAACCTAGAATTCTGTGAGAAAAAGAGACTAATGAGACACAATGAATTGTATTTTTATGAGGATTTTTTTCCTCCCTTCTTGAAAAAGGAAGAAACTGCAGTCCAGAGTTACACAACCTATACAGTACCCTCAATCCAAAGCCACACCATCTGCCTTCAAAATTGCAAATGGGTCTGGCTGAGTACAATCTTACTCTTCAGCACTGCTCATGAACTGTCATTCACATCTTTAAAAAGTGTTTAAAAAACACGGACAAGTGGGTGTAATATTCAGGCAGCATGTGCTACACGTACACAGTGGTGAAAGGGAACTCTAATTCTCAGCAGTCTACAAGGCACTAATAAGTCTATAAAAATCCACACTTGAGAAAAATGCACGTAACATGCAAGGCAAAGATTTGCTTGATGTTTATTTCTAGTTTCTAATTACAACTGACTTTTGCACTTCTACTACACTTTTGACTTCCTTTCCCAGAGAAAAGGAAAGAAGTAAGCGCCTATCTTTGCATCTATTAAGCACAGAGAAGGAATGCAAGAGGCACAGCTGGCATTCACACAATTCCCAAAGTCAGGGACATGCCAAATAACAAAGCTTTGTATAGTGATTTCTACAAAACCTCACAGAGACCTTCTTTCAGTTAGCTATGCTGTGTTTCATTTTTGTATCTTTCAAACCCAGATTCCCAAACAAGTCTGGGTCCAAGAAAGCATTTATGAAGTTACACCATCATCATTTTTTGAGGTACTGGTTTTGTCTTTACAGACCCTAAAAATTAGTTGCATTAATACTATGTAATTTTTAAGAAACAAAGTATACAAACTTTTTTTTCCCAGCTAAGACATTTTATGAGGAGCTCCAGAAAAGATAAGTGAGTAGAATAAACCAGTGTTGCTGTGCAAAATATAATTGTCTAAGTGACAGTGTCAAAATTTCACGACTATCCTTATAAAAGTGCCTTCTCATTTTGCTACAAAAAAGGCAGAGATGTAACGTATTTTCATACAAGGGTGATTTTCAGCATTTTAAAGCATTGCTAAAGCTCTGGACAAATACAGTATCAGTGGATGTGGCCTGTAGCTTTTAGTAAATAAATTAGTGTGTGGTTGCAACCAAAAATTTTATGGCAGTACTATGGCAAACAATGACTGAACTTAACCTGCAAGGCTTTAGTCAAATTTCTGTGAAACTAAGCTGGGAAATCAAGAGAGGTCTGATGCACATACAAATGACAAGATGAATGTGATGCCAGCTACCACATGCAAGGACCAGAGAATGGAATTTGTACACTAGTTAGGAAAGTTGAGTCTATCTAGACTTAAAATGGACCCCATTTTTCTGTAGGAACAGGCTGTAGGGTAGCTTGAAATTTATCAACTGTAACACATGCAAAAGACTGAATTTAAACTAAAGGAGAACTGTTAAATCTTTTAAGTTTTGAATTTTTAAATCAACTTAAAATCAGGATGGCAACCTAAAACCATTAAGCCCCGAGGTTAAATTCAGTAACTGTTCAAATAGGGAAGACAACAGAACTGAAATTTTCCAAGAATTAACATTCTTCTCTCAACAAAAAGTTCTGGCTTTGGTTCTCTACATTAGAGGATGAATCCAAAACACTGCCATTACTTCACTGATTCTGTAGGTACTTCCAGTCCTTCTATTTCTATAAAAATACATATAAAATGCATACCATGCACACATAAAGCAACCACAAAAACAGGGAAGTACCGAAAAAGTTTGTCCAGTTTTCTTTCATCTATCTCACATACACTGTAATTACATTACTACTGCCACCAAAAATTGTCTTGCACTTGCTTACCAGTCTGTTGCTTAAAAAACACACACATGCTCCCCCAAAAAGAATAACTTTAGAAAACAGGAAGATACAGGGTTACACACCCTGCTTTTACAAGTTCTTTACGAAGCTCAAAAAGTTGAACATTTTCCTTTTGGAATTTAAGTATTTTTCTTGCTTGTTCTCGGCATAAAACTACCATCAGTGTTAGAAGATTCTGTAGGTGGTTAAAACAATGATGTTATTATGACTTTAGGGACACTTCGGATGATTAACCTAAGAATCAAGATGAGATGTGAGGTTTTATTCTGTTTTGTCCCCTCCACCTCAGTCTGCCTTGAAAAGGATTCAACAACTCTACCACTTTAATTAAAACAGTGAGAACTACTAATGCACATCTGACTCATACAAAACAGAGGAGATACCAGACTAGGAATTCTATTTAAAAGATGTACAGATCTGGATGAGAGTATCAAAAACATTTTTGCGAGTAGGAGGAGAATAGTTCAGAACACCTTCATAACTTCTGTATACGTTTCAAAAATAAGGTACAAGTTTACTTCTTCTTTATTCTGTATATGGCATGTTAAAATTAATAATAATTAGGGAGAGAATAGTTATGGCCTTTTGCTTAGCACCTGAAACGTCTTCAGTAACTTACTGTTCACCATTTCAAAACAGTCTTCACAGGAAGGACTATTACAGAAATACTTTCTAGAAAAAGAATACCAAGCTTTTGGTTTTTACTATACACTACTGATCGCTTCCAAACATACACACGTTCATTTTTTCTTATGTACAGACATGAGACTTTATTCAGTGACCTGCACTGATCAAGTTCTTTAAAAGCTTTACATGAATTTGCACCACTCAATACTTGCATGTGTGATTTAACCTACATTCTATGATTTTAATACAAAACAGCACAGCAGTTATTCTACCTGTGGAGATATAATCATCAACAGTTGCATATTTTTACCTTCAAAGAAGTATTGTTCTCACCTGAAGAATTCAAAAATTATCAGTGCCATGTATGGTCCTTTAGCACTCAGAAGGAAAAGGTCCAGATTTACTTGGGCCATTTTCATGTTACAACTTAATCTTTTCAAAAACGAAATTATCTTGACAATCCACTTTTGAGTTCTGCTAGCAGAACAGTCACAGTGAGTCACATTAAAGTTGCATCTATCTTGTCTATTATCCCATTCCTGAGAGTGGTTGAAAGTGGGTATCTTGGGTATTTTGGTAAGAGTATAGGAATGATCAAACGACAGCCAAACATAAGCCCAGTCTGCAACAACTTGCTATAGGGGCCATGAATAAAATCTCTGTATTTATCAGGTTTCAGTGAAGTATTTTTCTAAAAACTTGCTCAGTCGTCACCTCTTGAACTGATCAAAGTCTAACATTAACATCCTGTGGCAAGAAATTCTACACTCTTAACTGACCACATCTGAGGAATAATTTCCCTTTCGTTTGTTCAGAAACTGCCTGCAACCTTCCTCTCTGGGAAGAAACGGTGAAAAAATATTTCTTATTAACTCTTTTCACACCACTCACCATTCTATACTTTCCATATAACTTCTCTCAATCATTTATTATATTCTTTCAGAGATGAGAACT
>NW_020955470.1:1924314-1926163 GCF_003031625.1 Empidonax traillii | reverse complement strand
TGACCACATCTGAGGAATAATTTCCCTTTCGTTTGTTCAGAAACTGCCTGCAACCTTCCTCTCTGGGAAGAAACGGTGAAAAAATATTTCTTATTAACTCTTTTCACACCACTCACCATTCTATACTTTCCATATAACTTCTCTCAATCATTTATTATATTCTTTCAGAGATGAGAACTATATTTGAGGTTCAAGACACTGCTTATTCATCCACTGACGATTATTTCCTTTCCTGACAGCCCCAACATTCTCCTAACATTGTCCTATTACAGGATTGAGCTGTGACTTCTGTGGACCCAGTACTCCACTGATAATAACTGCAGCAAGTCCCATCTGCAGATGTAAAGCTTTTTTTCCCCATGAGCTTTATTTTACATTTCTTATACTTTTATGTACATTATTTCCCTCTTGTAGTGTTTTTTTTCTGAAATTTTTCAACAATCTCTCCATTTTACTACCCAGAACAAAACAGTTTAATTAGTACTAACATTACAAACAGCAGGAAGTCACACTACCTACTCCAATATTTTTCACCTGCCTCCTCTCCTGCTAAATTCACAAAAATATCCCCAAAGCAAAGCCAACTTTCTTGTCTCACAAGTGCAAAGAAGAGCCACGAGTGATGGAGCTGATGCAAGATAGGACACAGAATAAGCAACAGCAGAAGAATACGCAGAGCAGAAAAAGGAATAAATCACCTTCCCTTCCTTCCAGTTTTTGGTGGCAGAAAACCCTTTTTCCATTCCTGGGGCTGACAGTGAATCTGTGGTTTAGTCACATATACAAGACCAACCTGAACTCGCTGTTGCTGTGGAAGAGGCAGTTTGCTCCTCTCAGTAGTCACGGGGATACAGCCCTGCCCTCTGCACCAGCTCCAGCACACGTTTATTCACGTCTTTTGGAAGTTGTCCTAACAAGCTGCAGCATAACAGGCAAGTTGCAAAGTAAATGCAAATGCAAGAATAAGATGATGAGGGTAAGACTGCACAGAGGATGGATGAGTTATTTCACTGGTAATGAGCTCCTGGATTTGCTGTTATTTAGAGTATCTTCTGACTGATATTTACAGGAATTATCACTTTAGAATCTGCACAGTTCACTTGCATCCAATTTGATGAGTGACAGGGACATTCCTGGGTTCTGCTTATTTCCAGGCATTTCCTCTGCCTGTGTTGGTGTTCAAACCCGCTATGCCATGTAGCTCCCTAATCCAGATGAAAACCTCCTCCTTCCCCCTGTGGCAACTTTCAGGCTGATCAAACCTCGATCCAACCAAATTCATCAGAAGCACTGCTGTCAGTACTAAAGATAAACAGAAGAAGCAAGTGCTGGGGACAAGGTAAGACTTCAAATTTAGGCTTAAGCCAACTATGAAACTGTGGCCTTGTTATGTATTTTGAAATGAATTATCTCCTCTGTGAAATTTTACACAAAACCTTAAAAACTATGCAGTAACTCATACAGTACAAATGGCTTAAAGGGTGAATACATGTGGTTCATTACGGACTTCTCACAGAGAACAAAACTCAGTTGAGCTGGGTGATTCACCCCAACATTTCTCCTGTAACAATACTGAAACAAATAGATAGATAGATAGATAGATAGATAGATAGATAGATAGATAGATAGATAGATAGATAGATAGATAGATAGATGTATACTCACACACACACACACAAATCTTCTCATATTCTCAATCTGTGCAGCGTGTATGGCCTTGTATTGAAAAAACATTAGAATTCCACGATGGCTTCACTAAGCATTACTGACCTGACTAATTTGACATTCTGTATTGTAAATGATGATAAAGAAGAAACAAAGCATTTTTAACAGATACTGACTTGAATGA
>NW_020955470.1:1889923-1924264 GCF_003031625.1 Empidonax traillii | reverse complement strand
CACACACAAATCTTCTCATATTCTCAATCTGTGCAGCGTGTATGGCCTTGTATTGAAAAAACATTAGAATTCCACGATGGCTTCACTAAGCATTACTGACCTGACTAATTTGACATTCTGTATTGTAAATGATGATAAAGAAGAAACAAAGCATTTTTAACAGATACTGACTTGAATGATGTTGGGGGTATATAAATGAGTGAAAATTTTATAATTATGGGTATTATATGTTATATGTTATTTTGAGCTGAGATGCTTGCTAGAGGTAGAAAGCTCTTACCTTTTACTATATTAACAGGGCTCCTTTGCCACGTGTTGCTTTTCTTCTCAGAATGAAACCAAATCGTGCAATATTTTTAGTCACTGATATTTGAAGGTCCTTCCTTTCCAACTGTTCCAGAGAGAGTAAATGCCATCACCCTCCCTAAGTCACCTTGTCAAAGGCTCAGTGAATTGCAAATATTCTTCTACCTCCATACAGGACCATCAACAAGGCAGGCCTGTCTCCTGTGGTTAATAAACCTTAGATCAAATGTCATTTCATACTAGTGTGATCTACCTATGTAGTGTTCTAACTTTAAACCTAAACATCTTTCCTGCAACAAAACTGTAACATTTCACACACAGTGAACTTGAAACAGTTGTTATGGTCTATAAGGGGTACTTGCACTTTTCAAATGAGTCTTTGATGGCATTCAGATCTGCAGCTCCTGGCTGATGTAACCAGATCACTGAAATGGGCAAAAACACATGTAAGATAATTCTCTAGGGTATTTTGGTGGATTTCTTTCCCTTCCAATTCAGAAAACTTTTCTGAAGTGTTACTGTTGAACTAGGGTTAGAATTTAGAAAAATGTTTCATTCCTTGGTTTAAAAGAGCTACAGTATTGATTACAGATGAGAACACCTTTTCTTGTTCCACAAATAACTATTTGATGCCATTCATGATACACTCAGGAATATGTTACACTGCAAACACAACATTATTTGATATGAATTCCAACAGGATTGCCAATTCTTGCCTCAGCAATATTTTCCATTTTAGAAATACAGAGGCAATGCAAGACATGTGCTGGACATGCAACCTTCGTAGGTCAAAATGCTACATTAGTAACTAACCTACAAGTAAACTAAACTGCCCATGAAAGTCTCACTTGACTTCCACAGCCAACATGGGACCACAGATGTTAACATCCCTTTCCTCCACGCTTCCCCTTTCAAGAATTCCTGTTCTGGAGGATTATAATTATTGTTCCCCAAATATGCAACGTGTCCCCAAACAGTGATGGCACCGTTGCACCTTACATAGTTTCGTTTTTTTAAATATCAATGCCTATATTGTCAAAACTTTGTCAAACAGAAACAGAATGCTTTAAAGGCCTAAAAGTTCCACTGCTGAGACAAGAAATTAAGTGCCTTGTACCACGCAGGCTGCTATTGATCTATGAATTAGAAGATAAGAAAGATATTGGATTATCTAATGCTGAAAAGAGACTGTAAAAAAAAGAAACCATCAAAATGCAAGAATGGCCAGCTATCCTAGACATTTTTGGAGAGAGGTGATAAAATATCATGCTCCTGATGTTCCTATGAGACAACCAAGATGCAGAGAAAAAAACCCAGGAAAGAATTGGGTGATAAGGATCTAGAAGACCAAACAAGTCTGTGTTTTGTAGATGAGTTCTTCTTCCACATCAACCTTTATGTAGTGTCTGCCTTTGTAATTCCTGGGTGGGAACCATATACTCAAGAATACTTTATGGTTTTTCTTACTGCTTTTTCATTTTAATATACATTAAACCCAAAAATACCCACCCAGTATGATAAGGTGAAAATCTCACTATCTAATCATTAAGATGAAAGAAATGTCTGCCTACGTAGCAGGTTGACACTGAAGAATTACTAAATAACTCAGTTCTGTGGAACTATGCATAAACTCTATTAAGCATTTATTATTCAATATGCTGAAAGACATTCCATATTCTAACTTAATACAAATGAGTTTTCATCTAGATCTTTTTTCTTTGGTTTTGCATGAATTTCACTTAAATCCTAAAATTTTAATTACAACATCATCTTTTAGCTAATGCTTTAATGTTTGCCAACTGCAACTATAAAGGTGGGGACTACAATAAAAAAAGTCCACAAAACAATGGTGAAGTGCTAGAGCTGACTGAGAATAATCACAAGAGAACCCCAGGTTTTAAAACATAAACATGAATGTTCTGCTTTCCTTCCATCCAGCATGCAGGCTCTGGCACTCACCTGATACCTCAGGGAACTAGCTCAGCTCATTGTGGTGGGAAACTTGTGGGGGCAGAGGGGACTTCAGGAAGGCTGGCGTTAATGAGGAAAGCTGTGGCAGGACCACTGAGCTGCAAAACCCTTGGGCTGAGGTCAGCCCTCCTCACAGAACCATCCACAATAGGTATTTATCCCTTGTAGTTCGGTGAGAAGCATAAGGAATCTGGGTAAGCCTGGCATGTCACCAGTCCCAAAATCCTGTTACAGGATTTGCCCACCGGAAATCCAGGAACTACCTAGAAAACAACCAGGACAGTGTAAGATATCACTAGCTCTCTAGATACTTGTTTCTGTGCCAGAAATCAGCTTTCCTGTAGGAAAGCAAATGAACTAATACTATACCCATAATTAATTAATCATTAATCCCAGTACTACCAGAGGTTGATTCCCTAATAATCCTACATAGGTCCAAGGAGGGCAGCAGCACTGTCACAGTAACTAAGCAGTCCTCACACACACACGCCTGCTCAGCTCAGTACGGGTGTGCAGACACACAGGGAGCAACTGCTGCTTCCTCTTATAGCATCATAAAATTCCAAGAGAGTATAAGCTTTATCAAAAGGTAAATCAAAGTATGTTACAACCAATAAAGAATCATCGCAATCTTGCCTTAGTTCCTCTCTGATCCATAACCTCATACAACGTGGAGAAATAAAAATTACACTGGTCTCAAGAAAGATCCAAATGGTCTAGAAGTTAAAGCAGTATGAATACAACAGCATTTGATAACAAAATACAGGCCTTCTGCTTTGCCTGCCACAGACTGGCATCACTTCAGTCACAGCACAATCAGGTCCTGAGGGACAGTAATGACTTCTGGTGCTCTGCTCAAAACCCTAAGGACAATCCAAATAAATACAGGTATTGACGAGTCCTGGAGGGAGATACATCAAACCTTTCCTCGGGCAGGGATGTTCTAATCATCAGCCTAGGTAAAAGTAAACTAGAAACAAGAGTAGAAGATGGAGATAGGTACTTTCAATCAATGTGGGCATAAATTAATAATGCCCATTGAAAGTAGAGTTTGGCCAGCCTCAGTATCTGTTTCTTTTAGCTAATGCTTTAATGTTTGCAAACTTGCAAACACAACAACAGTTGGGGACAAGATAAAATGTCACCAAAACAATGCTGAGGTGTTAAGAACGACTTAAAACAAGCACAAGAGAAGATCAGGTGAATTTTTTTTTTTTTAAAGGCAAGAGATACTAAGCTCAGTTAACACAAAACAATTTTAAGGATTTACTGCATTTACATGTGCCTTTACACTTACATTTTACGGGAACCCATTAAGGAATTTCTCGAAACTGAAATATCATTCCTTCTAAAAAGCAACAACTGGGGAAAAAAATCCCTCTCTTCAGAGCATATGCATACCATGTATCTCCATCTTAGTTTGGAAGAAACCTACATGTGCAACTTTTACACTAAGAATCCTTAAATCTTTAAGAAAAATCAAATCACTTGAAAGAAAACTTTAAAATAAACACATCACAATTATACAATTAAAGAAGTGTTAGCATCTCCTGTGAATGAAACACTCCCTTTGTGTTTATATTGTTAACAAATCTAATTACACCATAACACAACCATCATCTTAATTATGTTTACAGATTCCAGTTCAACAAGAGCTTGGACTGTTCTGAGGTATGCAAATACAACAGTAATTGACTAAAACTTAAAAAAAAAAAAAAAAAAAAAAAAAAAAAAAAAAAAAAAAAAAAAAAAAAAAAAAAAAAAAACTATGCCATGCACAACATGACTTGTGCAAAACACAATATATGCAACAGATTTTGGAAAAATTAAACCAGTAATGTCAACAACTCTGGAACAGTAATTAGTAATATCTAGACGTATTTGTCAAACTTAACTAGCAGAAAGCCCATAAAACTAAGAAAATAGATACTGACCAACTAAATACTTATTGCAACAGTAAAATGACTCACATCATCTACTTGGACTTGTACAAAGCATTTGACACTGTTTGTGTTCGCTCTTGACATCAAGCTCTGCATGTGGTTAACACGCTGCAGGGAAGGGATGGTGTCCAGAGGGACCATGGCAGGCTCGAGAGGTGGGTCTGTGAGAACTCCATGGAGTTCAACAAGGCCAAGTGCAAGGTGCTGCACCTGGGACAGGGCAACCCCAAGCACAAATACAGGCTGGGCCGAGAGTGAACTGAGGGCAGCCCTGAAGGGAGGGACTTGGGGATGCTGGTGGATGAGATGCTGGACACAATCCAGCAATGTGTACCCGCAGCCCAGAAAGCCAAACATATCCTGGGCTGCATCAAAAGCACCGCGGCCAAGGTGAGGTGATTCACCTCAAGGGAGGCGATTCTGCCCCTCTACTCCACTACTCTATTCCCACCTGCAGTACTGCACCCAGATCTGGGGACCCCAACAACATGGACCTGCTGGATTGAGTCCAGAGGAGGCCACAAAGATCATCAGAGAGATGGAGCACACATGCTAAGAAAACAGGCTGAGAGAGCTGGGGTTGTTTAGCCTAAAGAAAAGAAGGCTCTGGGGAGACCTTAGAGCACCTTCCAGTACCTTATGGTACAAGAGAGCTGGAGAGGGATTTTGTACAAGGGCACGTAGTGACAGGACAGGGGGGAATGGCTTCAGAAAGGAGGGCAGCTTTACATTACGAAATTGTTCACTGTGAAGGTCTTGATGCACTGGAACAGGTTCCCCTGAGAAGCTGTGGATGCCCCATCCCTGAAAGTGTTCAAGGCCAGTTTGGATGGGGTTTTGAGCAACCTGGTCTAGTGGGAGGTGTCCCTGGCCATGGCAGGGGGCTGGAAGGAGATGCAACCCAAAGCATTTTACGATTCCATGAAATATTACTCTTTCCCCTGTATTTCATTTTCCCCCTCTGTTTAACATAGTGTATATCATGCTTCCTAGTAATTCACATTTTTAAGTCAAATCAACATACAAAATAAAAGATGACTTACAAACTCTCAAGTTCACACCTTCCTATCCAGTTAGAACAAATCACCTCCATTGACACTTGGTTGACATCACCCACACCTTTATACAACAGTGATTTAAATCCTTCAATCTAGCCCAAGGAAGCTGGTCTGAATTTCACACAGTTTCAGTCGTTTCTATAACTTTATGTGAAATAAGGTAATAGAAACTGTAATTGAAAGCAGACTTTTTTGCCGTGGAATTACACAACTGAATGCTAACAACAGCAACAAACATGCCCAAAATAACCAGAAAGAAACTTGGAGACTTCCAATCTTCCCTTATAATTTAAATTACAAAGTTCTGATTTCCAACTCTGGAAGACTTAATATGGAAGATTAAAAAAGCACTAGATTAGTAGGGAACAAAAAACAAAATTAGATCAATATCTTCCTATGCACAGTATAAATACCAACGTTTACAGTTGCATAAAAATACCTGTAGCTCACTAATTATTATGATGTGCCTATCCTAATAAAAACACAATGCTATGTATCTTACAAGTAAATCCTTGTGCACCAATATCTAGCCCATCTCTAAGCATCTGAAGGAAAAAAAGGTTATCAGAAGTCAACATGGATTCACCAAGAGAAGTCAGGCATGACTGATCTGATATCCTCCTAGGATGGCAGGTCTGGCTGGGTTGATGAGGGCAGAGCAGTGGATTTTGTCTACCTTGACTTCTGCAAGGCTTTTGACACTGGCTCCCATAACATTCTCCTAGGAAAGCTCAGGAAGTGTGGGTTAGATGAGTGCACAGTGAGGTGGACTGAGAGCTGGCTGAATGGCAGAGCTGTGATCTGGGGCAGAGTTTAGCTGGAGGTGAGTAGCCAGTGGTGTTCCTCAGGGGGCAGGGGGTCCAGTCCTGTTTAACTTACTCATCAACAACCTGGATGAAGGGACAGAGTGCTTCTTCTGCAATGTCAAATAATTTAATAATAACTTAATAATAGAATAATAAATTTAATAATTTAAGCCTCGCAACATTTTTATGCCTCAGTATATACTTAGACCACTCTTTTTGCTATATCACAATAAATTCTATTATTTCTCTTGTGAACTCTAACCATTACAAGTTGATAAGTGAATTATCAAACATACATATATATATGTAGAAGTAAAGTCCTGCTGTATATTCAAGTCTCTTTCACTTCATATGTACAGTATCTCTTTAAATGCATCACCACTTTAAAACAAATGTTCAAATAACCAGCACAAAATCTAAGACATGACGTAAGAAAAACTGATGACAGAAAACTGTGAGCAAATGGTACCTAAACAAAAAGAGGGACAGCAAGAATGAACACGGGGGTGGGAGGCAAAGGTAAAGCTCTAGGATAAACCTCCTACTGTATTATCTGCATATAAAACTCACCTGCAAATCAGTCTCAGATTGCATTTTGCAGGCAAAAGTACACACATCAACTGCTAATTGTGGATAGAACAACAAGGTCTCATAAGTAGTTTAGAGAGCCAAGAAGTTTAGTCTCAGAAGCCTTCAGGAGTCAAGGAAGACAGTATGTACATCATACAGGCTTAGACCAACAGAGCAGGGTGATGAAGCACCAGGTAATAACCTAGTCAGGCTTTCTAGAAGAAAAGCAATCATTTAGAAAGGGGAAAAAAAAGCTACAACCAAAACCCAGAATGGACTAAATCTAAACAGCCTCTTGCCTTAGAGAAATCCAGTGAAAACCTGGCAGAAGCCTTGGAAGACAGATCTTAAAGCAGCTCACACCTGTCCATGGGAAAAGTCTGACAAGAGCTATTTGCAGTAAAGGGCAGGAGTCCTCATATGCCACACAACATGACCTGAGAACAAACTGCAGTGTCCAGAAAGTTAATAAAGGTATTATAGTGTGCATAAAGACTTTCATGAAAGTTATATTTTAGGTATGGCATTGTTATTCTAAAAAATTAATGTCTGTGATCAAGCTGCTCTCTAAAGCATTCGGTATTTGGCTGGAATCAAGGCTGATGGTTGGGCTGAATACCCTCCTTTCATTCTCAGTAAAACAGGAACATTAGGTCTTTTACACAACAGCTGAAAAAGCAGGGGAAAAAAAACAGCAAAAAATGCTGTGCCTGTGATTCCAGGAGAGAGTTGCGTGGGGTTTTGGGGTGTTGTTTTTTGGAATTTTAAGGGGAGTTTTTTAGTACAGTACTTGCTAGACAGGCAGACTTGAAAACATCAGCAAAATAGCTGCTTGTTGCACTTTGTTTCTACTCTGCTCAAGCAAATAGAGCTCTGCTTACATATTTTGTGTAAATAAACAGCACTGCACATCCAGACACACACAAAATTTCATGATCTTCGAACCACATAATCTATTTCTCTTTCAGAGAGAAGCAACTTGGCAAAGCCTCAAGTCTTACCTATCTCCTGGGTTCCGAGAGCAGAAATATGCCAAGAAACATGCCAAGTTTTCTGGATACAGATGTCAGATAGCCAGATATTGGCTAACATTCGTGGCTCTGTGGTTTTTGCCTGCTCAGCTACCTTGCAAAGGAAATGAGCAACCTTTTGATGCTTGCAGGTCAAATTAACTGGCCTTGCAGTCTACCTTGGAGACATAACCTTGTTTAGAAGTAGAGTAATATGATTGCTTTTTTGCCTTTTTTTAAACTCACACTTTCTGACTGCTATTATCAGACAGCTCTTTATTGAACCAGAACACAGAGAGGCAGGACGTCCAGTCTGAGATGGTTTAGGTTCCAGAGTTGCTTACTATTATTATGCATTATCTGTGCTGTGTTACCTCAAATGGATTTTGCAACAAGCACAGATGCCACTTCAGCAGAGTAAGCAGCATTACTTGCTTCTTGTCACTGGTGAGCTCTGCCTTCATTAGATGTGTGAGCCTAACACATCCAACAGCTCCAAGGCCGAAGCACAGGGTATGTATCTATCACATGGCAAGAAGATTCCTCACTTTCCCTTTCCAGAAATACAGATCTATAAACTGGAGTTAAGCAGTAGACAAAACTCTACAATACTAAGCTTCCAAGAGACTGAGAACTAATAGCAAAGCAATTGTGCATTTTGTATGCTCAGCTGATGTCAATCTTTGGATGCCCCTATCAGATGGTCAAAAATCCAAACAGGCCTACATCCAGTTTTGAGAGGTGCTAGTAGGCCCCTGGGAGACCAGTGTTAGGTTATCTCATTAAAAGTTAATCATAATAGAAAGCGATCCAGCAAGGATCAGCAGAAAAACAACAGGTAAACTTTAACAACCTCAACGGTGAAAATGCAGCATGTGAATCAGCTACTCCCACGACCGTCGATTAGATCATATTCCCCCAGTGTGAAACCCACCAAGATGAGTCAAGGAGGAAACTCTCCCCAGAAAACACCTTGAAAACTAAAGGTTATTGTCTTAAGGGGTATGGGATTTCTTAGGGAATGCAGAGAGAAAGAACATTTCACAACTGTGTAAAACTTACCACGATATTGTTTAGGGAAACCATTAGAGGTGGAGAAAGACAGGCGTAAAGATGGATAAGGGAGAAATAAAGCCAGGAAAATAGCAGGGAGAAAGGATAAATGCAGCAGGTCTACTGCAAGTGAGTGGCTGGTCGGTGCACTTATCTAAGCCCTGCCCTTGATCACGACAGTCTATCCTATACTGTCATCAAACCTCTTTGTGGATACACTTTCTATTTGGGGTGTGTACGTGTGAACTCAAGTCAACTTCAAGCCAGACTGGTCAGCAAGTAAATGAAGTCCAAGTGCTAGCAACTGGAGTGGGAACACAAACCTTGGGGGCTCATGGTGCCAGTAACGAGGGGACACCAGTGGTCAAGGCTTCAGCAACCACGCAGACCATTTAAATCCAACTACTGGGGGCACCCGCAGGGCATGTGTGTGTTTCTGTGAAAATTCCACCAGTGCACTTGCACTGTGAGGAGCCGGAAAGAAGGAAAATGAAGGGGCTGTCCATGCAGTTCTTACTTGAATGCTCTGTGTGTTTATGTGGGTGCCAATAACAGCACTGGGTTGAGTCTGTGTGGCCAGCAGCATACACATTTTCTGTATGTGTGCATGCACACACCCCTGCTGGGAATAGTGCTCCTTCCTGCCTGGCCCTGGGGACACAGAACTACAGCAGTCTTGCACTTACCCATTTAGCTATGACAGGAGGTACTGCCCCTGGGACCCAGAGCCCTCCATGTTTGGCTACCTCGAACAACTGGCATGGCTAAAAGGACACATACCTTTAGCAAGTTCCTTAGCAAAGCTATCAGTGACACTTGGAAGGCAACGTGTCTAAATCTGCCTTAGATTCGAGTCTGGGGTAGTCTTAAGTCTTTCACTAGACTGCTTAAGCTGTCCCGGCATCTACTGGAACACACTCCATGCAGTTTTGCTACGGCATTTTGTAAACCCCTGAGTATTTAAATGATAGTCAAAAAATGTATTGGCATTCTTGGACAGTGCCCTACTTCAGCTGGATGACCTCTGGTTCTTTTAATAGTCCTTGAAATTCCTGTGTGCTAAACACGTTGGAAAGGAATCTTGACCAGTTCTTTCCTGTATGTTTTCTTTTCAAGTCAGGATTCCACTGTACACCAACAGAAAAGTAACATAAATAAAGTAAAAATACAGGTGAAACAAGGTAAATGAAACTACGTGAACATCTTTAGTAAGTTTGCCTTGGAGAAACCTGTGAACAGATTTCCATAAAAAGCAACAACACCTTGAAGTCGTTGCAGAAAAGAAAAGGGAAAAAAAGGGAAAAGGGAAAAGGGAAAAGGGAAAAGGGAAAAGGGAAAAGGGAAAAGGGAAAAGGGAAAAGGGAAAAGGGAAAAGGGAAAAGGGAAAAGGGAAAAGGGAAAAGGGAAAAGGGAAAAGGGAAAAGGGAAAAGGGAAAAGGGAAAAGGGAAAAGGGAAAAGGGAAAAGGGAAAAGGGAAAAGGGAAAAGGGAAAGAAAGCAGCACTCTCTGGCACCATACTTCAATTGAGGTGCCCAAGGAATGGGGTCTAAAGAAATATCAGCATCTCAGTAAGCCACCCGCAGATACTAAGAGTACTTGTGAGAAAGAGGAAGTTTTTCCTTGATCACCGATAACTTCTTCGTAAGTTCTCTATTATTTCACTTCTGTTGTGAAACATTTTGAGGAAGGCTGTATCTCTTTTTAGTTGGCTTTCTAGACTAATACTCTGAAACATTAATTACCTGGAAATGAGCCAAGTGAGACTTCTATCTAAGTCCATGAAGACTGTTTGTACTCTTATTTATAACAGAATGAAAGGGTTTAACTGAGAAAAATGTACTTCAGAATCACTGTAATTGATCATCTTTTTCATATCTTAGGGAAGTCTTGGACCAAAGCTGTATTAGTCTTCTTGGAAGCACGCACTTCTCACAGCTAGGACACTGAGCAGCAGTGGAAATTCCTGATTCTTGTCACATACGCAACAGGATCTGTCAGAAAGGCTTTACACCATCATACTGGGGATGATAAAGCACCACTCAGAGGAAACCACCACACGTGGTCTCCTAAGGGTAAGGTAATCCTTTTATAGAAGGATTCATAAAGAGCTGAGCTAATTCCAAACGTCTTCCACTCTAGTTCATGGCATGAAATAAACAGAGGTGGATGCACTTCTGTCTGGTATGTGGGCATGGCAGGAACTGAATGCTTTTGTGGACAGTGGCTACAGCAGCTGAAGACGACAGATCAAGAGAATCTGCAGGTCCTGATGCTGGATACAGACTAACAGAACTGCTGTCCACTGACATCCATAGGAATTTCAGATTGCCTTTCCACCTCCACAAAAAATCATTGCTGGATATTCTGACACAGCAGTTACAAAAGAAAATAATACTGTCTCTTTCTGGTAGTATTAATGACAAAAACAACTCTCCCAGTTTCTGCCAGAACTTTAGCTTTGACAAGACAGAACAGACTCGCAGTTCAATAGTTTCTGCTGTAATACGACCTTCTTTGCCCACAGAAAAGATATACACTCTCACCATGCACAATAGTACCAAGCAACAGAAGAAAGGACAAGTCCTTGCCTTCTTGGGAAGGCTGTGAACATCCCAGTAGATGTGGGCATTGGAAGTTGCTTCATTAAAACAAGGCACTGAATTCTTATAAGGTTTCATGTTACTCCAATGACATTTTACCAAACAAGAAGTAAGTTTAAGAAATTCTCCTCCTTTCCACAGAATTATGCTCCAAGTTTTGGAAGAGAAGTCTTCAAGATTAGCCAGCACAACACTAAAATACAGATGGTTCACAACGTCTTAAGAGAAGATAATACAATTTTTTAGTAAATGAGTGTACCAATTTACAGTCATTTGTTGTTTTAGAAGACATCAAGACAGAACAAGGACACTTTTATCAGTACAGAGAGGTTATTTAAAGTGCCTTCTGAACATCCTATTAAACACAATGGCCAAAACTTCATAAAAATAGTACATCTGTGTGGGATGTGGTTCTGGTTTTGAACACTGTCCAGTCAAGAAAGAGAAGCAATCAAATCATCAACCAATCTGACTGACCTAAAGCTATAATCAGACAAAGAAAGCAGTGTAGATACACTTGGTGAGTAACTGGAATTCCTTCACTTGTAGCACATACAACAGGCAAAGCTTGGAGCTGCACATGTTTGTTTCGTAACAGCAGCTTCAAAGAAAAAAAGACAAAGACAATGAAGCAAAAGGAAAGGAAACAGCAATTCACTATCCATTCAGTCACAAATATCAGCATGACTTTGGCAGGTGTCCTAGATGACATAAATTTCAGATTTTTTTTAAGGTAAGAGTGACTTTTTAGATTTTGTCAGTTTACCCAAGACTAAAGGTGAGTTTTGAAAAAACTACAAAAGCATCTAGGGCAGATTTTGCCACAATTTCCTGATATTATGCTTATTATATACAAAATGCGCAACAAAATGGAATGCTTAAATTGGCATCCATTTGCTTAATCTGTTGCTAGCACGCCTTGGTAACTACATCAATTGCAGATCAATGAAAACACACATATCACAACACAATAAATTTACTGAAATATCAGAATGTCTAAATATTTTATCATTGATTTTTAAGTATATAATATGAATGTGTATATAATGTGAAGAGGCAGAAAAGCACAAATTAATTTATCCTGTAAGAAAGCACAGTGACAACAGAAATGCAATCACTGGGCATAGTTACACATTTTTTTAATGCCATCTATCAGGTAACATTCCCATACCATCTGTTTAGAGGCCTGGAGTGGACATTTTAGTGAAGGCATGACTAAGATCGTGATTAGGCAAAAAGTTTCAAGTCATGAAACAGACTGAATTTCTAATATAAAAGGCTTTGCTTAACACAACCTGTTATTTTTTTATCCTGACATTTTACCCTGAAACAGAATTGGAATACTTATATTTACCTTAGCAAGTATATTGTGCAAGTCATAGTTTTCAATTTTTTTTTACCCCCTTTTTTTTTTTTTAGCCATTAAATAACTGTGTGCTAATCATCACTGCATTGCTTGAGTCAGTTCTCATACAGGAAAACCTTGTTCAGCCCCTCAGAACCTTTAATCTCTCCCTTTCTTAAAATTCTCTAATTTTAGCTCCAAGAGGAAGTGACAAAACATGAGATTTTTAGTTCTCAGAAGGTATATTAGAATGCCTCACAAAAATGTGCAGGAGGAAACCTTATTGATAGAGAAAAAAAGAGTAGTGCACAGACCATCTGAATAGTAGGGATACTAATGATGTATTTCATTTGTGATTAAATATCAAAGTACACAATTTTCTTACTTACAGCAGAAATTCCAGACACACAGAAATAAACAAAGTCTATCACCGAAGACCAAAATACACTTCAAATTCTCAATCTTTTCAAAGCCTACTGATAAACTGGTAGAAGCACTACCAGCTCCAAAAAGAGTGCAATGTCCCCTAAAAATATCACCTCAACTGAAAAAGATGCTCCACAAGTGGCTGCTTCTATTTCCATTTTTTCCTACACAAGGACAATGGCATGTTGCAGCATTCCTTGCCTTTACATCCCTTTCATACTTCACTTAAAAGCCTTGCATGCTAAACCAATGAAACTGTGAAAACTTTAACATGAAAAACACACAAAACATAGGATTTATTTTGGTCTAGGAGTGGTAATTTAAAATTAAGCACCTAGCCTAAGACAGTTATATAGTACATGGTCACCCAACAGAGTTGGTGGAGGAATAAAGAGCCTCCCTGCAAAACAGCTTAGGGCCCACATTAAGATAGAATTATTTTCTTTCTAATTCTGAGATAAAATACAACAAATAGTATTAGCTTGTAATTTGAGGGGAAAAATATACACTGTTAACTGTATCATATATTAAACAAGAGAGAAAAGCTATAGTTGTATGACTACTAAAAACAAATTTGAACTGTCCTGAAATGGAAGTTACACAGTATTTCTTTTACCCTATAAAAAAGAATAAGTAAAGCAGGGAGAGAGCCATAGAAAATAACATATTTTAAAAATGTGTTTAGATTTACTGGAACTGATGAAATAATTGCATTATTCTGATAATTATTTTTTCGTTTCAATGTTAGTTGCATAAATAATATAATAATTATCTTAGAATTCTCTATTACCTAACAATTTTTCCAAAACATTTATCTGACACACAGCAATGTCAGCTTATACAGAATGTTGTGAGCTGACGGTTCTTCTACCTTAAACATTATTTCTACATTTTACTACAAGTTACATTTCTGCCTTAGGAGATGTAGTGCATCCACAATTAAATCAAATTAAAAAAAGAAAACCACACACAAAAGCAGAACAAAAAAAATTCCCCCATGTTCCTAAACCTGAAGGAATCTTCCAACATCATAACTTGTTTTACAATACTTCTTCTGACAACTAACATTAGGTCTTTTTGAAAAAGAAGTAGACATTACTCAGTCTCCATCTTTTCTCCTCCTCCTCCTCATTATTTTAGATTTCTTCCTCCTTTATCCCTGACTGCATTCTTGGCATGATCTGATGAAGAAACCACATAAAAGCACTGAGAAATACATTAATTTGCTTTGCAAAGATAAATTACAAAGAAAAAGGGGTATACATAGCCCCAGGCTAAAAAAAAGCCCAAAAACCCAAACCAAAACCACCATTCCTTTAACCTTGCCTGCACCACCCCACCCCAAATACTTCTACACATTGATCGTTAACACAAACTTGGCCGTCCTACTGTCGTTTGAAAGTATCTTCCCTTTACTGTTATTTATAAACCCTCTCAAAATCATAAAAATCGAATTATACACACACCAGTTATCTATTTTAAGACTGCTTATAAGTGGCTGCTATTAATTTCTTTGGAAAACACTGAAGCAGAAACTCATTTCAAACAAACGTGTGTATGCAGGCTTTGCAGAGAGAGGGAAGAAGAGCAGGTCAAACACTTGAGACTCATCAGCCTTGCTAATAATCTTTACCAGTAAACACGCTGCGGTCAAACTGCATTGCTAAGACGACAAAAATTTAGAATTCAAAATCAGACCTAAAAAATACCTAGTTCTCTGTCCTAAAATATAAATAAGAAAAATACTATATACATTAGGTTCGCAGGGTAAAGAGCAGAAAGTGCTCCAGGGCGAAGAACTGACTTTTCTCAAAATGAAACAGAAACTTACCAACGGTTCAACAAAGCCCTTAAAAAGGCAAAAAAGAAAATCTGTGCAGCTCAAAGGGTTCACTATACTGTAGATGAGGGCGTAAGTCATACAACAGCAATTTAAGTATTTCTGCTTTCTTGAGGGCTCCTGAAAGACCACCCTCCTCAGTCTGGGTGCTGCTTGCTACTTGCTTCCTCGAGACATTTGCAAGGCTTGGACCAGTAACCTCAAGCAGCCTCCAGTGAAAGGTAAAGAACACCGGGGGTAATTAAATTACTGCCTATTAGATAAAGAACTCAAGAGGTGTGCCACACCATAAGCACGTTGTAGGAACACACTTCCATGGTCTACTTAAAGCTCAGGCACCCAAACAAATCAATTCAGTGACACGAGCTGCAGCAGGTTACCCGATCCACCACACCCGTCCATGTGCACACACGCATCCGCAGTTACCCGGGTTACCTTATCAACAAGGAACAAGGACTTTGTCGCGGGCTGCTAACGCACTCATGGGCAGCATTAACTAGTCGGAAATTTAGGTCTTATAGATGCTGTCTGATTATGTCAGCTTAATGAAATATCCTATAACACACCAAAAAACAGGTATCTTATTCCCTCATATCTGCAACTGCAGTTTTTCTAGGAAGAAAGGGAAAGATGAATCTATGAACAATGTCTCAGGTTTATATTAATTTACTTTTCAAGGCTGCCAATGTCTTTAATATCTCAGAGGTTCCTCAACAAAAGGGTTCATCTTTCTTGCTAATGTCTCCTGAAAGCCTCTTGAAAACACAACAAACAACTATCCTAAGAGAGCACTGCAGGATTTCTAAAATGCTGAGCTTCCATAACAGCCAAACCATCCATTATATTCCAGCTTCCTTCTCATCATTAGGACGTGACAGCACGCTGAACTTGCCAAATGAGCAGGAAAACCTACAAACGCTAAACTGTCTTGTAAAAACAAAGACCGAGCAAAGAAAGAGGCAAGTAATGGGCTTCTCCCTCACTGCTTCTCTATTCCCATTTCATCGGTTTCTGTAAGTGCACAGAGCACCTCCTCTTCTCTCCCCTCCCCTCCAGCTATGCAAGCGCTGTCTAGCAGCCTCTGCTAGCGTGGAAAACAAGAAACAAGCCATGGACTCTTTCCTTCCACCCAGCATTCCCACACAGCCAACTCGAGCTATTCAAAAAGTCCAACCACTAGGAGCAAGGGTAAAAAACTGGCAGTAAATAAACAAATATGCAAGTATGAATTCCCTTTCTGTGTTTGTCAAAAATATGCATATTCCCATGTCTGTATGGTACGAGCACATGCTACAATTTTTCTACAGAGCAGATTGAGGACAGTTGAGCAGTTCAGACACCCAATGTTATAATTTTTTTTCCTTTTAATTTTTTTAAACATCAACTTTCAAAGGGCCTTGAAAGGAACTGGAAGCTAATAGGATAGACAGCACTGTTTCATAACAGCTTGCAAAAAAACTCAATCTATTTTTGGATAGGTAAAAAGAATGTGGTTATTTAATTAAAAAAAAAATAAATCTCCTACAACACATGAAGTTGTTTTTGTTTATAACTGACCACACAGCTGATAAGTCAAATCAGTCTCCAGGTGAACAGTACCACATATTCAAATCCTTGAAATCTATGTGCATATATCATATTCACATTTTTATCTTCATTCCCATCACGTTGTTTTAAAAAAAATCTTGCTTTTTAATGAATGGTTTACAAATGAATCTCAGACAAATGTATCTTTTTGTAATTGTGTTACAATCCTTTACAAGGATCTCTTCATCCAGGACTACCATTAGTTCAACTATGAGCATGTTCTGCTCAAAACCACACTGATGTAGGGTGCTGCAGAAAATTCATATTGATAAGATAAGTATCTGTATTATACACCAAATTCCCCCACGGCAATGCCAATAGAAGTCTTTCCAAAAATCAGCTTAACACCTGTTTCCTTTACTATTTTCACTCCATCCTCCTCTCTGTTATCACCACCATTTTATGAGTCTTGTATTTAAAAATTTTGGCATATAGCTGGGATAAAAGTTAACAAATAAGCACTGGTATTTTCTCTCATCATTCTTCATTTTGAAAAAAAATAAATAATAAAATCTGTCTCAAAGCTCTTCTTATATTTCTCCATTTTGGAAAGGTGACTTAACATCCCATTCCCCCCCACCATTTTCTGTATCTCTCATTGCTGATATTTTGTTATAACTACAGCTGGTGAAAGGCAATGCAGTTTGCTTCCTCCTATCTTACACAAATAGACTTACAAATCACATTAAATTGCTCATTTTGGTTTTTAAAACCATGCATGCCACACAGGACTCGTTCATTTTGAAAGATGTCTTTTAGCCTGTTTCCTTAAGATAGCATTCAGTGCCTTATCACGTTATACTGAGCCATTCAATAAAATATACTTTAGGTAACAATTTCAGCCTAACACACGTTTTGAGTGCCTAAAATAAATATTTCTTTTGCCAATGTCCAATATTAAAATGGCAAAGATAGAACATTTGGGGGGTCTTTTGCATATAGCCAGAATCATCACTGTAAGTAATTCGGGCAAAAAAAATATGATATTCTTCTCTGGATTTAAGCAGTTTCAAAAATAAAAACCTCCTAAAATTCACTTGCAAGGAAAACAGAAGTGAGCAAGGCTGGATTATTTAAAATCAACAAAATAATCACCAGGAGGCTATTTCACATCAGAAAACTTAAATGTTCATTTAGTACCTCTCAAGTATTTCTTAAAAATGAAACAGCTACTTGAAATTGTACTAATCTGACTGACAGATAAAATAATTGCTTTAAAAACACTTCTGAGTCATTTTGTCCTTACCTGCAGGCATGAACCATTACTGCATGCAGCGACTGCTCCATTTCCTAGCACAGACTTGAACGGGGAATCACATCTATCTTACAGAATGTGACTAATTGGGGGATTTGCGATTCCTGAGCCACTTTCCAAAGGACACTCCCTTTTCCACATGAAACGCTTCGCCAAGTTCTATTTCCTATCCACCTAAGCTGGAAGGAGCCCGTCGGAACCGCGGGGTCTTTGCGATGCGCGACGGGAGCGGGCGCGGGGTCCGCCCCGCCGGGATCCGCATGCTGCAGCCCGCCGGGCTCCGGGAGACGGGGACGGGACCGGCAAACCCCGGCAGAAATGCACAAAAGCCCGAGGAAGAGGAGCGGCCGCGGCGGGGTGGGCACGGAGCGGTATCCAGCATGCAGCACGCGCACAATGCCAGCAGCGCGGAGGAGGAGAAGGGAGAAGCCCCCGCGTTTCATGCGGGCGGAGGGGCGGGTGGCGGGGGGAAGGAGGATTGCGGCCGTACCTTTCTGGAGAGGACGACTTCTCAGAGTTAACTGACATCAGCAGCTCAGTCTTCTGCTTGATTTCTGGAAAAATCAGAAAACGTTCACCACCGGCGCCGCCTGGCCCTGCCGCTGTTCCGGGGGAGCCGCTTCCCTGCGCCCTTTTGTCCTGCGGAGGCCCCGGGACGCGGCGCTGTGCGAGGCCGCCCAGCCGCGCTCGCAGGGCCGGGCCCGCGCACATGACCGCGCGCGCCGGGCGGGCGGGCGCAACCATCGCCGCGCGCGGGGGGGGGGGAAGGGGGGGGCGGGGGCGCCGCCCCGCGCCACGGCCCGCGCCACCGCCGCGGGGACCGCGCCACCGCCGGCCGGGCCGCGGGGGACAGCGCGGGGGGGACCCGCCCCGGGGGGCAGCGCCGGAACGCAGGGGCCGCGGCACCGAGCGCCTGCCCCACCACCCCGCCGGGACGCGCCGCACACCCGCGAAAACCTCGCAGATCAGGAGCCCTGAAAAATATGGCTCTTTGAATCATTTTTGTCACAAAGAACGAGGTATTAAATCAGTACTTTTCGTGTGCGGGTGAGAAACCAGACATGGAAGGCGCTAGGCAGAGCTGGATTTTGGGTTTTAGTGCTCTGCCTCTAATGCTCTCTGCATATACTTTGAAAAGTAACGTTTCTTTTTTTTTTTTTTTTTTTTTTTCTCAATACCTATTAACCCACCCAGAGGGTGTCTGAGCACTGGAACAGGCTCTCCAGGGAAGTGGTCACAGCACCAACCCTGACAGAGCATTTGGACAATGCTCTTGGGCACATGGTGTGACTCTTGGGGATGGTCCTGTGCAGGGCCAGGAGCTGGACTCTGTGATCCTTTTGGGTTCCTTCCAACTCCGGATATTCTGTGATCCTGTGATCACCAATCCAGCACCTGTAAGGCCTGGGCTGGTATCCTGTCCCCAAAACACCTGGCAGCACACACCTGGGCACAGACACCCAGAGTGACTGTCACCAAGGGGAGATCACCCTGCCATTTGATGCACAAGATCCTACTGAGCAGAACAGACACTTCTGAAAAGTGAATTCACCAGGAGCTCTGGAGTCAAGAGGTTGGTAACCCAAAAAATACAAAGAACCATGTCATGGATGCGAGCATCATTTTAAGATCCTATCCTCGCCAGAGACCGTAGTGCCACCTACGGAAATACTGGTAAGACCTGTGCAACACTGTGTCCACTTGTTTATAGCCACAGTAAGCTTCAACTGTTTGGAAGTAACCATTCCATGATGAAAGAGCTTCAATCTGACCTCTCTTCCTCTCTTTACACATTATTTCAGGTACAAAGCCTCAGAAATTTCTGAAAACAGAAGAAGAGAAACTGGACAACAAGATTATTTTTTTTTCAACCAGAGTTACAAAAATATTACTGCTTGAATGAGTTTACCACCCTCATGCTTCACTGGAAGGGTTGCAAGCCAGCAGTGATCATCACCTCATCAAGCATATCCCACTTGTTCTTCCGAAAAGATAATGATCAGAGGAAACCCCAAGAAGTATCTCAGTTCTCAAATCCCAAGTATATGCTTCTGAGATCTTTGAAGACATGTCTGTGAAATGTCAGTATGTCCACAACTGGCTCCACTGAGTGACTGCAAGGACCATAAAAAACCTTCCTTTACCACTGTCCATCCCAGGCAGCAGGTGCTCCTACAGTCACAGCTACCAGCAGCCTTCCCTGCATACCCAGACTCACATCCCGACCCAGGCAGAAGTCCAGATGCTGCAGGAACGTCCAGGCTGCAGTTAGGAAACCTCCCAGGTTCTGGGACAGCTCCAGAACTGCAGCCTGCTAAAGAACAAGTTTGCTGCTCTGGTCTCTTGGATCTCACTACCAAAGATTTATAGCAGTTCTCATTTAGGCCGTGTTCATCTTTCCCTCTGTGCCTCAGTTCTCCAGCTAGCAAAATGGAATGACAGCATCAACTAAATTTCCTGGGGTACTGTTTGGGGATTTTTCCCATTAAAAAACAACCCAACAATCTATGATAAGACACCAGTGAGCACCCCTAACACCAAATTATCAACTTTTTCAATCAAATATAGCTGTTAAATATAACCACACAGTGGCTAATACCTGGTCACTAAAAAACCCACTCATATTACAGTAAATAAACTTCTGACACATTAGGAAGTATGCTGTATGGCACAAAGGCTCCACAAACAGCTTTAATACCTCTTAATTTTCAACTATACAATCATCTGTTATTTTAAAGCAGATTTGTAGTGCAACATAGGACATTGGTGTTGATCACACAAATTATAAAATGCACTGGATATATTGCTACTAATTTGAATAATTGTTTTAAACAAGTGCAATATTAGGGTTATCATTACAGAGTATTTTCCAACAAATTTATGTTTAAACAGTATGAAGGCAGTGCACAAGATCAAACAGACCAAAGAACAGTGGCACAGTATGATCAAAAAGATCTACTGCAGGACTCAACCAGGTATTCAGAACACTGCAAAAATATTTTTCAGAAAGACACTGCTTTTAAGAAAATTCAGAAAACAGTTACTGTGACAAGTCTCTGAATACAGATTACTTTGTATCACACAGGTTAAAAGAGAGTAGGTCTACTTTTTTTTTTTAAGGACCAACACACCTGCAATTCCTTATGGATTCTCTCTTCTTACTCTGACCCAATATGGTTCAACAAGAACAGGATGCTTTCATTACCCATTGTGATGGTAATGAAATGTGACAACATGTTTGTGTTGTCAGTACTAAAAGCTAAAAGCTACATCACAGAAATTTTTGTGGGATGGAAAAGACCCAAGGTTGCAAAAACTTTGTGAAGCAAATTTATCCCTTTAGTACTCAGCTTTTCCTCCCCCACCGTTTTTAGTGAAGGAGTGTTAGAAGGTCGTGATCTCAAATGCTTACTCTCACAGAGATAAAACTGAGAATTTGAAATGCAAACTAAAGCTCATTTCCCCTGCCACAGATCTTTGGCACTAACTGATTGTAAATATGTTTCTCAATCTGATAATCCAACAGTTTTTTTAATTCCTTCTGAAGATGCTTAACCCTGTTAAAATTGATTATATAAATGGATACTAACAAGGCAGGACTTTATACCAAAACAAAATTTGCAGTTTGAAATAAAGTGATCGACTGATCCATTCCACAACAAGCCTCCACAAAGGCTTTTCAATGGATGTCTAGAGATTATCACAATTGAGACTTACAATACCCTACAAATGTTAAAAACAAAATCCAATATATAAGTTACTTCACTGCAAACCTAAAGTCTCTAGATGTTCCAAGAGATTAAAAAATATTTCTTCCCCATGGTATTTTAGCACGTAATATAGTTTTATTTTTGGTAACCAAGTAACAACAAAGATATATTTAATATAGCTGTAAGTAGAATTTAAATGAGACTTCATAGGGAAAAAAAATTCTAGTGTTTTAATGAGCATTCCATTCCATGAGTTGATAAAACTTCCATCAGAAGGTTTTGGATTTTTCTTTCCCTTTTTCTCTTTTGTCAGCTTGAAATATTTTCTTATTTGGGATTTACCTATCTTTTGTCTCTGCTATCTATGACTTTTGCAATTGGACCCATTTTGTTAATTTTTAAAAGCAAATCTGTACCTTTACACATCCATACTGCCCCATCAAAGTCAGGCTGATACCATCATTATTACTCTTGATACAATAATATCCCCAAAATAACACAGATGAGTTTTATACTAAGTGCCTTTGAGACATAGAAGACCAATGGCTGCAGAAACAGTAATATTTTCAGTTATTTTGATTTTTTATAATTTACATATCCAGAAATATGGGCTTATTTACAGAATTTGTTAGAACATATAAGCTGCATCTCAAGTCCAAATAAAAAAAGAAAAAAACCACTAAATTGTGGTTACTGTGCCACCCACTCAAGCAGCCCTTGCATCCAGAAGAATGCAAATTACAGTAACATTTATTAAACTCAAAGTAACAAAAAAACAAAACCAACAAAAAAAAAAAAAGTTTTACCATATAATAATTCAGGACCTCTTCCTGGAGGCCTCCTGGTTCAAGACCCTCCAACTTAACAGAGAACACCTTCATAATTGGTTGATCTTCAAGTGCTGTGGCACAGAGGTAAATGCTGGGTTGTTCAGGACAAAGAACCACACCTTTAATGGCTTTCATGAGTTAATTAGATAACTGTAGTGATCAGCACCCGGAGGTACAGTGGACCTCTGCTTAGTGAGCAAGCACTTATGTTCTCATTGATTTTTGTACCGTCCTAATTTCAGAGGCCACAAAAACTCAGCACTGTAAGTAAAACCACACCCAGAAGAACAGATCATAACACTGCCTGAGAAAAAGATGAAGATGAATGAAAATTAGTGCTTGCAAATCTCAAAGCAGTGGTTAATACAAATGATTTCTCCAGCTACAGAATGACAATAAATTATTTTTATAAATTATTGTATCAATTATTGGTCAGTATCATTGTCACCAACTCCTCAGTCGTTCCATGCACTTTATCAGCCCACTTTGAGTAATTCTGCACTCTGTACAGATTGAGTGGCAGACAACTGGCTCTCAGCCAAGGCCTGAGCAAAGCAGATACGCTAAGTCTCTAAAGCCATACTATTCAAGCTGTGATTGAATGACAACAAAAAACAGAAAGGCTCTGCACTGCCCAAAATGACTTCATAATCATCAGAATTTTTTTTAAAACCAAAACAATGCAGAACCTAACCATTTAGAGGGACCTGTGCTCAGAATTACTGGGTTTTTTTCAGCCTAGATGTTTGTCTCCTCTGAGATGTTCAGGTGTAAGTTGTGTGTTAGATCAGAGAAAAAGACACCACATTGAGTTAAAATAGGAAGGGATCTTCTTTTAGAGAAAGATCATTTGCTTTGTCAAAAACTGAGACCAAAGGCTTGGAAAAATGGAGAGCAGAGTTCTACAAAGAGATGCTGGCAGTTTCTAAACTCAAAGGGGATTTGTTGGAAAGCATCATGCCAAAGGTTCCAAGAAACATGAAGTTTCCACAGTGATTCTAGAACAAACCCCCTCAGAAAGCATAAGGGAAGAAACTCTTTATGCAAGACAAAGAAGAGAAGTTCTTTTATTTCAATAATGTGGGGAAAAAAAAAAAAAAAGTCAGATATGGGAACTAGGAATCTTTGACAAATATAAACATAATCTGGAGAAAAGAACAGGGGAGCAGAACTAGCCTGGAGTTTTGTTTATTTATTTTTACCAATAAAAACCACACAGAGCTCTCCACAAGAAAAGAAAGAAAAAAACCCCCTAGCTGCTGCTCAAGAACAGATGGAAAAGTGCAGACAAGGTATATGACACTGCACAAACTGTTCCCTACGACATATGGGTAGATATCAGAGTCACCACAATTTCAAAGTCAACTGACAGAAGTCACTGTTTCAGTAAAAATTTAATCATGTCTACCGCAAACAGATTATCTCAATGGTCTACAAAATGTTCATCAGTCAAGATTAAAATATCTTAGTGACGGTGCGTGTATTAAATTTATCCAGGGCAGAGATCCACTGTTGCAGAACTCAACTAATACAGCTTCTGCCCACCCCCCATCCCTTTTGTAAGGGATGAGATGGAGTGGCAGCTAAACATAAGTACCTTCATTTTTTTGCAATGTAAACCCTTGCTACCCAAATTTCCATGCATTCCTCTTAAAATAAATATTATACTAAACAGATGAAAGAAAAATATACTTATTCTTTAATCAGTAAGTAGGCTCATCCACATGTTTTGTTAGTCTAACATGATCATAAACTTTATGGTAAGGTTTAGGGCTTTTCTTCCATTTTCTGTGTAGGTATGTATGTCAGGACACAAACTCGAGGTGATTTTAGTCTTTCTTCTACGCTATCTTTAAACATCTTTTTCCCTATCAATATCCATCCTAGTCTATTCACTGTCTTTTCCATATTTATGTCACATTGGTGCTACAGCTGCTTGGATCTTACAATTTGCCTATAAAACCCTTATCCTGCTCTAAGCTGGCTAGTTTCAGCGTTACTGTAAAGAAATAATCCTGCTTCCCACGTCAATATCTAAAGACCAATCTGAAAATATTACACAAAGCAAATTAACCAAATTACCTATTTTAAGTAAATTTTCAGCCTTGAAGTCAAGAAATGCATTAGGAACTTCGGTATCACTCGTGATTTTACACGGACAGATCTACGTTTTGAGCTGTGCACAACTGTTGTACAAGTGACACGTTAAACAGTATAGACAGCAATAAAATAAAATTCTCCCAATGGGGCACTGGGTATCACTAGACAAAATCAGGCAGATTTACACATAACTTGAGAGGTTCACTTGTTGCTATGTTTTAGATCACATACTTTTAAAATAAATAGTTCTAAAATAAAATCACAGGCTCTGGCACCAGGGGTCTCAAAATGGCACAAACACAGACAAAGCCTAAATTTGATAAACATATGAATACTAAATGAGGTTGTATAGAAGCATAGAGAGTATAACTGCCCAAAATAAATTCTTCTTCCAGATGTTACTAAGCTTTTGAAGTGACAAAAAAAATAGTATGTTTTTTTATAGGCTTCTTCAGGTCTCTCATGCATAACATTCACAGCAATGCTGAAACACAAGCCAGTGTCTGCCTCACTGAAGAATAAGTGACAGAAAACCAGCTGTTTGCAATCTTCTGTTGGGGAGATTACATTAATATTTTTAGTATTATTCCTCTTCGGTATCATAAATAATATTTCTGCTCAGGGCATGAGGAAATTACAATAGAACTTTTAAGGTTATGCTATACTTGAAATACTAAAATCACTATTTTAAGAAACTGTTTACTTCAAAGTGATAAAGCAAACTCCCTCCTTTCCTAAAGGCATGTATAAGAAGAAGTCAGTAACAACGAAATGCACAGCATTTTAGACATTTTTGTAAGAGTCAGGTTTTAGTTATTGCTCTGAATGATGCCCCCCAGAACACGGTTGGCCCTCCTGGCTGCCAGGGCACTGCTGACTCATACTCAACTTGCTGTCGAACAGGACCCCCAGGTCTCTTTTCATGGCACTGCTTTCCAGCCTCTCATTCCCTAGTCTGTACAGACATCCAGGGTTGCCCCATCCCTGTTGCAGAATCCAGCACCTTTCCTTGTGGAACTTCATATGGATGGTGACTGCCCAGCCCTCTAATGTGAGGCAAGACAAAGTCTCTCTGCAGGGCCTCCCTACCTTCAAGGGAGTCAATAGCTCTGCCCAGTTTTGTGTCATCTGCAAATCTGCTTAGTGTTCCTTCCAGTCCTGTGTCCAAATCATTCACTTATGAAGATGTTGAAAAGTATGGGGCCCAAGATGAAACCCTGTGGAACCATCTAGTGCCAGGTCACCGGTCTGATGTTCCCCCATTCACTATTGCCCTCTGTGCTTGACCTGTGAGCCAATTGCTCACCCACCACGTGGTGTGTTTATCCAGCTGTGGGCTGAGCATTTTGTCCAGAAAGATCCTGTGAGAGACAGTATCGAAAGCTTTACTGAAATTCAGAAAGATTACATCCACTGGCTTCCCTTGATCAAGGTTACCTTGCCTTAAAAGGAAATCAGGTTTGATAAGCAGGACTTTCCTCTCACGAAGCTGTGCTGGCTGTGACCAAGGACTGTGTTGTCTTTCAGGTGTTTTTCAATACTTCCTAGAATAATCTTCTTCATAACTTTACCAGGCATTGAGGTGAGACTGACAGGCCTGTAGTTTCCAGGGTCCTCCTCCTTGAAAATCAGGACATCTGCCAGCTTCCAGTCAGCTGGGGACTCTCTGGATTCCCAACACCACTCAAAAATCAGTGAAAGAGGCTTTGTGATGACATCAGTCAGCTCTTTGAGGATTCTTTTATGAATCCCATCAAGCCCCACAGATTTGTAGGGATTCAGCTGTAGCAGCAGATCTCACACAATTTCAGCTTCTACTGGGAGTTGATCCTTCTGGAAGTCATGGTCCTCCAGCTCAGGGCACGCAGACCCCCTTGGTTTATCTTCCGAGTTGAAGACAGAGGCAAAGAAAGTGTTAAACACCTCTGCCTTGTCTCTGTTCCTGTTTGTGAGATGACCATCCTCATCCCGTAAGCTGCCAATGATATTTCCATATTGCTGATTGCCATTAACATATTTGAAAAAAACTCTTTTTATTGTCCCCCACATTTCTGGCAGCTTCAACTCCAACTGATCTCTGGCTGCATGAATTGTCTCCCTACAGCAGCAGCAGAATCTTTGAATTCTTCCCATGTCACTTGACCTTGCTTCAACTGGGCATACACCTTCCTTTTTTTGCATTATCTCCAAGAGAAGATACCTGTTCAGCCAAGCTGGCCTTCTGACTCACCTGCTTGACTTCCCACATTTGGGAACTGCCTGCTCCTGTGCCCGTAGGAGGTGATGTTTAAAAAGTGACCAGCACTGATGGATCATTCACTTCCACTTGTATAAAGGGGAAGATGGATTTACTCAGTACCTACAAGTACATTAAATGGACTTAATGTTAACAGTACTGAATCTTTCACTTTAAGAAACTATAGGTTACATCTGATCTTCGAGTGATCTCAGAGACTGAGAAACTGATTTTTCACATTCCTGATATACTTAAAACTCTACTGGAATCATCTGCTCAGGTACTTTTAAAGAATATATTCATAGTAATATCACTGTTATCCTTGCAAACTGGGTTTTCCATACCTGAGCTGAGGTTGAAGTAATACTTTTGCAAAATATTCTGAGGAAAACCTGTCTTCCTTCAAAATGGCTTAGTATCCCTGGTTAGTACCCAAAAGTTCAATCTACCCTAATTCTTGAAGACAGACATCTTTCATTCAAATGACTCTGCTACCTGTTTAGCACTGTTCTCCTTAACATGAATAGAGGCCAAAGGTAAACTGAAAGACAGATATATACCTTTATATACCTTTAATGGTAGTCACTGTCTTGTTTTTGCAGAGGAAAATGAAAGATCATTCATTGAGGACTTACTTAAAAATGGTATTTTATTCAAGAAAAACAGCAACAACAGTACTATCATTTTAAAACTTCATTTCACTGAATCTTCACCATGAGGAGGACCTTGAAAAACACAGGATACAGAAAGGAATGAGACATGGCAGAAAAGGAAACATACCCTGCAGATCACAAAAGTGGAAATGAGAACCTTGAGAACATCCACAATACAATCAGTACTTTCCAAATATATATGTATATATATATAACATAAGTCACATAAGTAATACCAGGAAGAATTTTTTCTAGAGTCAAATTATATATGGAAATCTTTGAAGGAAGTTTGTAGACAAATTTGAGGAAGTGTTATGTATTTAAGAAGAAAAGCATTTGATGTGCTACAATTACTCTACAAACAGCCCATTATGAACACAAGAAAGCAGAATTACAGTTAAACCTAGCACTGAATTTGAATTTCTTTTAGTAACCCATGTAACTTAACTAAGCCCTGTTGACATAATCTGTCATTTGATCTTTTGTCAGAATGTAGAGCTCATTAATAAAGTGCTTACTGAAACACAAAGGTGACAGTAAGAGGAATTCTTCATTCTGGTAGTTCTGCTGAGTCTGGCAGCATTCTCTGTACCAGATGTATGCCCAGCACCAAGTTGTTGCTTTTCTCTCTCTCCTCCCATCTCAGGCCAATAACCAACTCTGCCAAAAGTTTGTTTGAAAATCTGTGGTTGTACAGAAAGCCATTCTGCAAAGGAAAAAAAAATTAAACTTCCTTTTGCGTAACTACTTGTCACATTAAATACCAGTAAAGCACACCAAAGAAAGCACCGTTAACCCCAAACATGACGGTGCTTGTTATTTCCTAATTATTTATACACTGAACTTCATTATTTAAATGTATTTAACCTTCAAGAGAAAGGTTTTGTTTGGAAGGGACAGGGACATAGTTGAGAAAATTTTTTGGAGCTGCTGGAAAACAGAAAGCTTATTTCTACAAGTTTATCCTTTTGGAGGAAAAAAAACAACAAAATATTTTAAGTATGTTAAAAAGTATCCTTCAGTTGCTAATTGCCTTCTATTACTAGGCAAAAAACATTTCCATATGGAAACATTTGGACATTAGGTAGCTGGAGACAGAGTAATTCAAGAAGTTATTACTCCTAGTTAAAACACAGTAAGTCATTAGCTGTATTTTCCAAACCTTGTCTAGAGCAAGGCAAATGGTTTGCTGAGTGTGCATGGACAGCTTTTCTGCTGAAGTTGAAAAAATTCAACTTCCAGCAAAATAATGGAGTGTTAGACACTCTCAAACTACCTCACTTCTAGTATCTTTGCTGTCTTAACTCACTAGACAAATCGAGTAATTTCTGATTTCTAATCCAAAATATTTCTAATTTATTCCTTTTACAATCTAGTGTAGAACTGTTACTGTGTTAGGATCCTTCTGATAATAGCATTTTCTTTCTGGTCTATAATTTGCCTAAATGCCTTAAGTGCTGTTCCTATTTTCAACGACTATTACTTTTCCACTCATTTGTTATGTGCTTTTTCTTCAAAATCCAAGGAAAAAAAAAAATAAATTGCTCTAATGTAGCAGAATGAGAAATTAAATTCCATCCTTGATGAAAAAACATGTTTCTATTCATCCAGATTGAGTCAAGCGTATGTTACCTTATAAAGACTGAAGCAATGACTCATAAAATCTTGCACACAGATTCCTGCCTCTCCTAGGAGATGAAGCTACACGATTTACCCAAAAGGATTAAACTGGGTCAGAATTATCGAATACATGTTATAACCTTAAACTTCAGGTTAGAATTTCTCCTAAGTCTTATTTTTGTTATCATTCACTGCTTTATATTTTCTACCTCTTGTTACAAATTTTACAGTTAGAAATCCTTATAGTAGAAATATTTTTAAATTGAGATATTTTGACAGGATATTCACTGAACGCTTTTCAATAAGTTTTTACATTGTGACGATCACAGTATCTATGTAACTGGCTTTTCCAAACACTCTTGCAAGGTTTTCGACATTTCTCATCCAGCAGATCATCAGGCTCTTATACTCCTTGAATTCTCAGGTGCAAAGAGATGTTCTCAGCTCAGTTCCTCCAGAACATGAGCATGAGACAGGGTTTGTTTCACCTTTTCTGGCCTCATAAGAGTACAAGCAGTTCTCAGAAAAAGCTCCATCAAAAAGGCACGTCATCCCAAGCACAAAATAAGCCAAAAACCTCTCCACTTTAGCAGCGATTTGTGCCCCACAGGGACACGGGTCCATGTGGTGATTGGTACACAAAGTGCAATTCTTCAGGAACACCAGGCAGGTTACACAGTTGTCTCTGTCAAACTTCATATAAGATGTTCCTTATGGTTTATAATGAAGGAGACAAGGGGAAGAAGAGAGAAATAGAAAGTGTTTTGCACATGAAGAAGGAGTAAGAGCAAGAGGAACATCCTCAGCCACCATTGAAAGTGCCAAAAGCAAGATACTGATACCAGCTGTACCGTGTCACACTCACCAAACAACATCCAATACTCCTGGGTTTACTTCTAGTTCCTATATTTGGACACAGCACAACTCCTGTGTAAATAAGCCTGGCCATGTCCACTACATAGCATAGGCTCTGGGTATCACTCACCAGTGAATGAAATATTAAGGATTTGTCTCAGCAACCTTCCCAATATTACAAAAAAACTCAAAATTCTGTATCCAACCAGTCAGCCATCCTTCAGTATCCTCTCGGCAGCTTGTTTCCTGTTGAAGAGGCAACTTAAGGGCCAATACAAACCCTTGAAGAACACTGAAATCACGTCAGAGTCTGCCAGACCAACATCAGTTACTGCAAGGAAAAGGCTTTGGATCATGGCACCTGCACACACCTTTGCTATCTCTGAGGTCAAGCACCCAAGTGGCAGAGGGAATTTAACGTGAAACCACCACCACATTCCAGTCATCCGAAATGCACGAGCCCTAACTGTAATCATCCCTGCTTCTCACACGTGGATCTGCCTTCCCACTGCCATAACCACTGCCACTGAAAGCAAAAAGAGCCAGACACCACACAGAAGGAAATCATCTTTCTAACACACACACATCTAGTGACAGCAATAAAGACGTAACAATTGTACCTAAGAACAAATATCGTTCTCCATTAACAGAGTATCCTTTTTTTATCTTAAAGTATTTTAGTTAAGTAAATGGATCTACCTCTTATTCAACTACATCTTAACCAAGTTTAAGCTTAAAATACAGAAAAATTAAACTGCAGAATTATTACTGGAGACAAGATTGTACTGCTCACAAATTTTAAACATGCATGCAATGCCCATAAAAGGAGGAACCTTCTAATTATATTTTAAGTATTTTCCTCACATATAGCATTTTTACTCTTTAATTGCCAGTGCACGCTGGAGCTACATAGCAACATGAAGAGACACTGGTGATTTTTCTATTGGGCTTCTCCCTGTCCCTCTGGACATAGCAGCAACACAGGAAAGCATTTATTTAAACTGATACAAATGTTAAACACCTCAACACTAATAACTTGGCACTCAGCCAACTTACACTTCCTTTTTTGCAAAGAACGGAAATACCTTTAATTCTTCAAATGCCTGTCTTTGTGAAGTCTGAATGTAATTACAGTATAATACATACATGTATTGAATATCTGTAATTGAATATATAGGAAAAGAACATACCATATTTACAAAAATGGAAAGAAAAGATACAGAGTGCTTCCAGCTAAGGGAGTGCTATGAAAGCTTTCTAGTCCTGAAGGGCTTCCATTAGGAATATTTTTAATGTTATAGATAAAACATACATGTATGCAAATACATGTCAAAATACCCTTTTGCTTTGCTTTTGCTCTGTTCTTCGAAGAAATGGGATGTTATTTTTTTTAAAGCAACCTTTTAGATATGCAAAAACAATAAAGGATTGCACAGGAATCTGGAGAAATATCTATATGTGCAAGATGTGTGAAAAGGAGTAAGTATAGGAAATTTTAAAAAATCTGATCAGAAAAAATTCTGGCTGCAAGAGACAAAATATTTCCATAGGAAAGAAAGGAGTTATAAGAAAACAGAACAATGGAGGTATTTATATAAAGCAAAGGTCTGTCCAGACATGAGATCTGATCTTGCAATTGGTAAAGCTATTTACATCTCTGCTGCTTGCCTTTTTTTTCATTCATTAATATCTCATCCAAATTATATCAGCGGCAGCCATTGCTGATGAAACATTAGAATGTGCTTTGCTGGTCTGCAAGCCTACCTCTTAATCATTAAGATTTTCCAGGTTATTTTTTTTTAGCTCTACCTTTTTCTCTTCACACCCTCTCCCCTTCTCCATCTGACTTCCTCAACACTTATTCAGCAATCACATGAGAAACCTGGTATTGTCTTGCCTAAAAGCTGGCTACAAATAGTTTCTTCTGCAGTGAAGACACGGTGATGTAGGTGGCGAGTCATCACCCTCCACTCCGCAAATGTGTGGTGACATCATTCAGGAGCCCCTCGTGGCCCTCTGGTACCTCCCATCCTCTCCACAATTGCATGAAGCAGATTTTATGCAGCGATGCCACTACAAGTGCAGGACATTACTCAGCCCTCTCCTCCCCTGCACCCCTACCTATCATCCCACTCCAACCCAGGTCCCAGCCGTGGTGGCTGCAGCCAATGAGTCAGAAAATGACATCACTGCCACACGTCTGTAGCCAGCAGATGCATCTTCAAACCAGGATGTCAGAACTCCTGTACATATCAGGCTTTTCCTGCATACGTGAGCAGAGACTTCACTATTGGCAAGACAGGCTTTCAACAACACAGTCCTAATTTTGGCAGTTGTTGGAGCAACATTTAAGCAATATACAACGTTGAACAGACTGCCAACAGTGTCAGTTACGTCTTTCATAAAAATAAAATGCTAGTGAACTAAAAGAAACTTTGTTTTAAAAACAGACCAGTGCAGATAGTCATGAAGACATCAAAAGGAAAAACAAAATGGGAAGAAAAAACAGACTGGCAGGTAACACTCGACCTGCTATGTTAGGTTTTGCTGAGGGCTCAGATAAAGGGTACATCCCATCCTTAGACCATTTCCCTTTTTATAAATAAAATAAAAAATCTGATGAAAGAGCATGGAAAGTTAAATTATCTGAATTCTCTTCTAGTTTCACTGTCCTACTCACCATTGCCTAAAGTATCCAAGTTTACAGTCACAGAAGATATGCGCTCGAAAATCAGATCATTCAAGTTTCAACAGGACTGGCAAGTCTAGCCCAGACAAATCCCACCTATGATCATCTGGCTCCCTTACAGGGAAGGAAGCACACTTCAAAGATGATATACTTTTAAACGCCACTAGTACTTCACCCTACTTTTAGGGAACATGGAATATGAATAGGTTTATATAATCTTCATTTGTTCCTGGTATTTAACACTCACAATGAGAAACAATGAATAAACATCAGAAGAAAAGACCATCTTACAAGTTGATTCTAAACAATGTCATTTTGTTAAGTCATAAGAATCACCGACTTACCTTCAAATGTTAATTAATAACTACATGAGGGGAAAGAGATGAAAGAGAGTAGAGAGACTGTTGGGAAATACAGGGAACAAAATAAAATGAGCAGAAATCACTGCAAGCAGAGAAAAAACTAAGCAGGAGAAAAGTACAGTAAGATTTCTGGGAGAACGAGAAGGGAGGAAAATTGACAGGGAGAAAATGTTGCCAAGGTGAAAATAGATAGCTGAACACAGTAGACAAAGGAGAATGAGAAAGTTCAGGAGAGTGTAGGAAGAAAAGCAAACTAAAAAAAGATGAGGACTAAATCTTGTAAGGGAAAACACTGAATGCAGCAAATGTGCTCAATTTAAGTGAGTCCATGTGAGGTTGTTTAGAAAAAGGACAGCAAGACCATTTTGAATATTTTAAGGAAGATTGATGTGTGTTCTTCTATGCACTGACTACACAATATCCCAGAATATATACTGTAAAATAACACATCCTTCCTTTTCCCACAAAAGGACATGACAGTGAGGACGTTACTACAGACCCCAAGCCTGCACTCCCCTCTTTTTCTTTAAACAAGCAACTATGCAATGACAGCAACAGCCAAGGAAGTGACAAGTCCACAAGTTGTACCCAGCACCTTACATTTAAAACCATGTTTTGGAGATTCCTCTATACTGGAAAATACAACACATTGAGTACAATTTACACTTACTTTAAGAGTCCAAAGTATATTCAGAGAACCTGAAGCATCTGCTTTTTTAAATTAGAAATTCAGCTTTTGCCCATTAAAAACTTGTGAATAAGGCAGTAGAATGGCATCGTGGACACAAAAAGAAAAATGGAAACTGGGTATTTTTCCGAGTTTTGATTACTTTTTGCTGTTATTTTTCATGCTTATTTTACTAGAAGACAAAGGAGAAGAGTTTGGTCTTTTTTTGCTTAAATATGCAACACCCCCAAATTGCTATGTTAAAATTGGAAAAATTCCCAATCAACATGAGTCAGCAAAGCACTCCTCCAACAAGAATAAAAAAAAAAAAAAAGGCAAGGTTTAATATTGCCCTGGTTTATTTTCACTTAGAAATATCACCAAGAAAAGTGATTGACAGTGATAAATTATTCAGACTTGCTAAATTTAATTATTTTGTGTTATGCTTTTCTATGTTCAAAGGTCCTCTTAAAAATCTAGCTGGAACAGTGTTAAAAGCTACCAAACCCAGCATCTGCAGTGTATAATTCCCTAGAGTACTCTGGAGATCATTGAGGATACCAGCATTATTTTTAAGAGGGAAAAAATTGTTTTCCTAGGCTAACTTGTTCCACTGACTGAAGAGGCATGATGACAATTCTCAACCACTAACTTTGAGACAGATTAAATAAATTCTACCTCTTACTGTCTTCCTCTGAGTTACCAAAATCATTTTCCCACCTATGGTAGAACGGCAAACTCAGGATAGAGTTCAACTCATTATGAATCTAATCCCAAACAGGCTGAACCATCCCAAATGCCAGTGTCTCTCCACCAGTAACAAAGTCTGGGTAATCAGATGGAACGTGG
>NW_020955470.1:1701641-1889161 GCF_003031625.1 Empidonax traillii | reverse complement strand
TGAACAGTGGGGTCACTGAGATGTTCAAAAAATGTTTTTTTTAATTACTGTTATTTATTGCAATCCACATATGATTAAGGTTAGGAACCGTTACTAATACAGCTCCGTTAGCATAGAAATCCTCCTATACAGAGGCAAGCCAATGACATTAACATTTATTCTCCCTTGAAAAAGAAAATAACACAGATATGACGAAGTTGGAAGACAGGAAAGGCACAACAAATCAGGGAGAGTCTCAGTGGATAAAAAGTTAAGCACTTAAAAAAGTTCAAAAACAAAAGGAAAGAAGAGTGCACAGGGATACTGGCTGAGAGAAACAATTTTTAAAAGGGAAAAGCGAACTTCTGCTGTACTTTCTTCATTCACTATCATTCTTCTATTTATGCAAAGTAACAGAGGTTTTTTTTTTCTAAAGTATTCTGGCAAGATAAACAAGGAAGTACACAACAGCACAGGTAAGTTGTAATAGTGATGTAATTGCATTCAGACTGATAAATGAGATATATCTAAGCAGATATATTTGTTGGTTAAGAGACACACATAGGACTGTAAGAACATTTTCAGCCCTATAATGCTCCAAATCCCCCAAACTCTTACAACTTGTGATGGGTATAGTAAAGGCCATTGCAGAATCAGTATTTTTATTCACTATCCTAGAATATATATATAAATATATTTCTACTGTCACCAGTACAGCAGAACTACCAACACAGCTGCTCTGTTGTTTTCAGAGTGTCAGTGCTCCAGAGCAGGTACTGCTCAGGTCTGTGTTCTGCAGCCTGGGTCAGGCTCTGAAAGACTCTGGATATTGCCACAGTGATAACAACCATTATTGACCATTTTCAACTCAGTTGTGCTCTTTATATTCTTTTTTTAAAAAATGTTTAAGCTAATACCACAACTATAAGTTCATGAATGAACATGCAAATTCCTGTCAGAAGACAAGGTTTTAGACTCAAGCAGGTTCAAGAAACAGAATTCTCATTGGGAAGATTGAAGTATCTTATAGGAGGGAACATTTTAGCAAACATCAGTTGAAAAATGACTGAACAGAATAGTTAAGCAATAGAAGTCCTGTAATCATTCTTTGAACTAAGGTTTTAACTTAATAAATCTAGCAGCAGGAAGCTGAATGGTAGAATAAAAATGAATCTTTCACAGACCAAGTAACAAGCAAAACAGAAATAGGTCAATCAACAAAAATGTCATCTTTTGCTGTGTAGCAAAATCTATTCCAGAGTGTTGACACGTAGTGTTTTTTGATTCTTATTACTTTTATTATAAAAAGGTTTCTATTAAAGCAAATAATGCAACATTGTAAAATATAAAGACACAGTTAAAATTCAAACAAAAAGTGTGATCATCTAAGTGAAAATATTACCTAAATTGTAGGTAGCTTTAATTATTAAACTATGTCACAAAGTATAAATGATTTTATTCTGCCAATTAACCTGCAGTGTGAGAACACAGAAATATCTTTAAAGAAGCTAACAAGATGCTGTCTAGGGATAGCACAGGGAGGGTTGGCTCATGTCTTGCATACTGCCATGCATACAGACTGGCACCACAGCCAGCTTAAATTACCTCTACTTACACTCCTGACAACAGTATGCACATACTGAGTGTCCAAGCAAGTATAGTTGCATGAGATAATGAGTTAATCACATTTTAAAAACAAATACATACATAAAATACAACCATACTCCAACTACTTTCTGTGCATTTCTGGCACAGCACCCACAAAAACCAATCAAGTGGAGGATGACTGGATGATTTGTTTTCCTCCCCTTTTTTCTTTTCTTTTTTTTTTTTTTTTTTTTAGCTTCTCCTCCGAGATGGGGAAATCAATGTTTTGCAAAACAGCCTGAAATAGCAGAGGGTTCACACAGGTGTGGGATTTTTAGTCAGTACAAGTCATTCAGTCATTACAAAGTACCAGAAATGCCTTCCTTGACTATTTGGCCCTACTTGTACTGGTGTATGTGCAACTGGGGCAGAGCCTATTTTTCCCTGTCAAGAGGGCTTCCTTTATAAACTACTTTGCTTGTAAGCCAGGGCAACATTTACATATTTTTTTGTAACTGTTTGGAGTTAAGATGTTAAGATGTTGTTAAGATCTCTCCCCAAGCAAGAGCTTTGGGCTTAAACTGGCTTCTCAAAACTGCTTGTCATGCAAAGCTCTCACTTTTGTCAGTTTGCTGGAAGATGATCTTCCTCCCCCTTCTTGCCCTTGGACAACCACCACAACCAAATATTCCAAATTGCTGTTAATTTCATAAATTTTGTCCTAAATGTTTGAAGGTTTACAGCCAAGATCTGGCCCTCTTGGCCAATTACAGGAGTTTTGCAAGCCTAAAACTGAGATGAGTACAAGACTGAAACGTAACCGCACTTATGGGGTTACAAGGACAGATAAAACCCTGCATACCATTAGCTGCTAACAGATGCCAAAAGCAAACCTGTGATCTGCATGTATTTACTCATATGTGGTGTCATTAGCCACAATCCCAGTTTAAGCCCTCCGGCAGGCCTTTACTCATCTTTCCTTACTCAGTCGTGAGTACGTGGTAGTCTTAAATCATGTCAAGGGTTCCTTTTTTTTTTTTTGCCTTGTCCTTATGACTATTTTTGTACACCAGATAGACTATCTATATATTTTAAGCTGTATGTTAACCTCTTGAGGTCCACTCAGAGACAATATGCTCAGAGAAAACTGTTTTAGACTACTAGTCTCCTTTGTATTGTGTGGAATATAAATACATTGTGTGCAACAGCAGTATAAAATTAGAGACACACTTCTGCCAAAATTATATATGAACACTGAAAATGAAGATCCACCCATTAGCAAATTCTGGAAAAAAATAAAAAATAAGCATTAAAAACAATGCAAATTTTTTTTTCAGATGACAACTTCCATCAGGGTGAGTTCATTTTATCAAATAGCTTTGTTAGGCTGTGGCACTGTTGTGACTGGCTCAAAAAGCAGCAACTTTCTACTGAATATGGAAAGAATATGTAAATTTTTATGTACGAACTAGGAAAACAAACACGGTGAATAGCTGTGTTTTCCATTTTTAAACACAAAGACATATCCCATAGCCACCTGAAAATATTGCTACTCATTAAGTAATACTTACTTCAATTAACCTGCTTCTAGGTCAGTTCAGTGTTTTCCAGGTTAAAGATGTCACAGCAGGTTTCACCACACATTTCCAATGCCACGACAGAACTATTTCAGCCCTGCTGTACCAAAATGGAGCTAATCCAGCTTTTTGGAAGAGGAGAACATGTTTATCACTGACCTGAGTTCTGCCCTGTAAGACTCACTTTGATGAAGAACAATGAAAACTTTCATTAGCATGGCAGAGTGGAAAAAGGGTTGAAATCAATATTTTATTACAGTCCATGTTTAAATCCCTCTAGTAATCCCTGTTACTTAGCAGTCTGCTTTACTGTTTAAAAAAAAGTCATTAGCCATCTTTTTTCCTGCGGCATTCCTCAAGGCAGGCTGATTATAATAGTGCCTTCTCTCTCTTTGTAAGCAAAACGCTGTAGAAGACACTTGGCACTGATGATGCTGTTGAAGCACTGCTTTCCTCTCATCTCACAGACAGCTGCACTGTAGGCATTTCCTCAAAAAAATACGATCATGCCCAATAAGTAACAGGATACATTTGTGTTTTATTGACACAGCATTATAGCAAAAGTTAATTCAAAATCCAAAATGCACATTTTTCCAGCGATTATGGAGGGTGCCAACTGTCAGGGAGATGCCAGACAAGTCTCCCTTTTGAGAGCTGTTATACTGCCTTCCAATTAAAATCACTTTTTTTTTTTTCCTTTGCACATTAGTAAGTACTTTTTGCACCTTTACAAAGAAAAGCCAGGATAACCGTGCTCCGAATACATATCTACATTTTGGTATTAAAGCCTTTTGAAGATACACTTTCATGCCAAGTCCTTATTTTCATCTCCTTCAGCATTATAGCCACGAAGCATTTGTGGCAGACCTCAAAGACTACTAAGACTCCAGTTTTCCATATTCTAGCTCCAACACTGCCATCAGACACAGAATTCACAGAAAACACTGAGGATCCCATTTATACCAGTCAGAACATCTTACATAATAATGAGGTATTCTTAAACAGAGTTTACATTACATTACCCTCAGCTAGGGTTAGAGCATACTGTTCCATATAAAAACACAGAGACGAGACTGCTTTCCTGAATGAAGAGCTTACAGCCTAAGAATACAGGGAGTACACCGTGGGGGAAGAGAAGGCAGCATGGGGATATAAAAGCATTTATAAATGCATCCACACAGACAACATTTACCATTAGAGTAATGCAATTGCCAACCATATCCATCATCCCCTCAACTCCTTATGGGTATGATGGCAGAAATGGTAAGGAGGTTGAAAAAGATGAGTGCAGCAGCTACAAATGTTGGTGATGAAGGGTATTTATAGGAAAGGAACACAACAGCAAGAAGAATCGAGCATTTACAGGAGATAAGGAATGAGTGGGCAAGGCTTACAATGCTGACAGCTGTGAAGAGACAGATGATGCAATCAGATTTGCACATGAGGGAGGAACACAGTGGGCAAGTGCAGATAATAGGGGGGAAAAAATAAGCTGGATCAGCTTAACAGTGAATGTTGATCAAGAAATTTTAAAAGGATACTTCAGTCAAAATAAGAAACAGAATTCATTGTACATTCTTCTGGGAAGGACGCAAAGGGATGATCCTGCAGTGATCTGGTTGGTGGATAAGGCATACATATTTTCTTCCTCGCATAAATTGGTTCTACCCACTTGAGAAGCTGCCTTTTAGCATATAAATATATTTTACTGCTCCCAGCCTCAATTAAGATGCTCTTCTGCATTTTGTATCTTAAGTCACAGAACAACATCTAGCACTCCCAGGTTTGGGTTTTTTTGGGTTTTGATTTTTGGGGGTGTTTTTTTTGTTTTGTTTTTTAAGAGCTTTCATGATTCCATACTAACTTCACATGCAATGAACTGGTAGTCTAACAATTTCATCTGCAATATGGTATCTTTAGCAGCCCCATGCTGTTTAACATATGGGAATAATGTTATGCAAAATACATAATTTGAAGGAGAAGGGATTGGTAATAATCTTGCTGCAATGCCTCTGAGAGCAGGAATATGAAAATACTATGAAGTGAATGACTGTGTCTTCTTGAACCATGTACTTTAAAATATCTTCATACTGATCTCTTAAATAAATGTGTAATTCCTTAAATCTCAACTGAATGTTGTATTTACTGAATTATATGCCTTAATGTAGAATATCTCAGTATTATTGTTTAACCTTTAAAACACTGGTGCATACATTTAACTCTACGTATACCTGCTCTTTGCCTCTAAGTATGCAGCAATATGAGACTGATGCAATCCACTTATATTCTAATGCTTTTCTTGAATCACACACTTGTGTATCATGAAGTGGGCCACTGCACAGTGTCACTGACTGCTAGTAACTATTATCAGTCATACAACCAGTCAACAGTTGGCCCTAAACCACAAGAGATTCTGAATTACTCAACTAGCTCTCCAAAAGATGATTCTGGCTCCCTTCCCCAGATTCTTCGCTGACACTACACAAACCAAAGTAGCCTTTGCCCACTCTTTTCAGCTTTCACTCTGAATCTACTCTCAACATCCAGTGTTACAATAAACTCCTGTACCTGAGAGGGCTCTAAGCACCACTTCAAGGACGAACTTAGCATGCAGAACTTCTAACTGCATGTGGCTTGCCAAGTCATGCGAGAGAAAGGTTACCTGTAACTATATAAAAATAGAAGGGCATATACCTAATGATTTTCTATAAACAAATACCAGCTAATAAATGAAGATTAAAACCTTTTTTGTCTATCAATTGCTTCCCTTCTCATTCTTGAGCAGGAAGTCCTATTTTAAATTAAGTGAAATTATGTTAATTAAGTGTAATGATCTTGTAGCATTATCAGTGTTATAAGCACTACCCGCTCATTGAGAAGAGTCTCTGGAGACTTCCAATTGCAATAGTCATCAACACACAGATCAGTGTGTATCATCAGGACAATACAATTCAGTAAAAGTCCTTGCTCTTCTGATTTAAAAGAAGTTCCATGAAACTAAATCTACAAGCAAGAAAAATAATGTAGAATAAAATTACTCCAACAGCTGAGTTTTAAGTGTGGCTGTCAGAGATATCAAAGTTTTAGGGACATGCACAATATTTACGTAGATTCTAATGGTTTAGTCTGCATGTACACTGCATACAACTCTGAATCTTAGAATGTCCTACCTCTTCAATGAGCTCTTAATTGACCAGTGTATTTAACCTATATCCCATTAAAAAATAAAGAAGGTTAAGTACAAAGGCAGAAACATAACTTCTGAAATCTAATGGGACAGGGCTTCACAGGATAATGCTTTGATGTTTGTAGATCAATAATGAAATATGTAGAGACACATCTAAGGGAATTCATTTTCAAAGCAATACTTCTTGCAATCACTTAAATAAATTGACTGTTGTACATTAAATCATTACAGCCAAAAAATACAATCATGTAAAAGAATTATAATTCTCCTTAAATTAAGATATCACAAGCAAATCCCCAGACTTGGATTTGTGCTTGAGGTATTTTTTCATATGGGAAAGATGCATCTCAACATTCAAAGCCGCTGATACTGATGAGGGAGCTCATCAATTAGCCTGAGAAACGTCCAACAGGGCTTCAAGAGCCCTCAGCCCAAAATTACTTTCAAGAAGGAGACAAATGAAAGAATATAAAACCTACTAAGAGGGCAATTTTAGAGAATGCTAAGTATTTTTCCCTGTTGGAGAGCTGGCAGATGGTGAGCTATCACAGTGTTCAGCACTATTACCAGAAAACAATTACAGAGCTTATTATCTGACAGACAAGTCACTACATCAGGTTTAAACTCCTGCAAAACGCAATACATGCATAGGAAGAAAAATGAAACAAAAAATGACATCACTATCAATGTAAAAGAAGAAACTTACAGTGTGACAGCTTAATGTGCCTCTGCAATTCTGTTCAGTGTGCTCTAGGGCGACGCTGCTTGAGCAGGGAGGTTGAACCAGATGACTCACTGTGGTCCCTTCCAACCTGACCCATTCTGTGATTCTGTGAACAATTCAGCCACAAATAGGATGCAGAATTTCTAAGAGTGCAGATGACTTAGCATTGCTAACTGTTGATTCACTTCAGAGTTTATTATGGTTTTGGCTTTCACATATTTTTGCCCTTTCAAAGCAACAGTGAGGGGCAGGAGGAAGCTAAGAGCAGGTGAAAGTGCAGCTGCTCTAAAACATTTCATAACCATTTGCCAGAGGAATTTCAGCCACACGTGTAACACCAAGCAGTCCTTGCACAACTGACTCTTCCTTATACCAGCAACCAGTGTTCTGAAAGCTGAAATCAATACCAGCAGGGAAATCTTTCAGACAAAGCTTTGAAGTAATGAGGTTCAAACCAAATCTTTTTCCTTTGGAGGGAGAGTAAAAATCCAATACTCCTCCAAATTTAATTACTTTGAGAACATTTATAAGAATTTATCCTTTAGTTACAAGCTATTAGTTAATTATTTTCTTACCAAAGCACTGGAAAAGCTTGTTTTCACCTATGATGTTTTAGGGCTTAAGGTTTATAACCATACAGTTAACGAAAAGATATTGCGATATAGAAGAACTTCTAACATCCTCAGTCATCTCTAATACAAGAATCAAGAGCAGGCAAAATGAGCAAATAATTTCTAAAACACACATAGTGAAAGATATATAAAAGATTTGTCAGTCCAGAGATGAGTCTGACAGTCAGTACACAGACACATCACTTGAAGGCATAAAAAAGAAGTAACATTTGTCCTGTTTAAAACATTACAAGTGTTAAACCCACCCTCTTATTTTTGATCTGCTTTAGGATCTGACAAGTAATTCCAGCTTTGATGGAGAATCTGACTGTACAAATATTCTGAGTGCCTACAACAGCATTATTTAACTTTCATTTGGTAATTTAATAACTGTAAATGAGATGCACATAAACAAAGAATTTGTTTGGAGAGCCCCACCAGCTGATGTCTGAGATGAAAATGAAAGGTCTTCTTTGTCTACCTAAAAGATGCTTTTCCAAGTGACCTCTGGCGTGTCACTTTAATTGAAAGTAGGAGCCTGAAGCTTTCATGAATCTGAGGTTATATTCCTCTGTGACCTTTGCTAAAGGCTTTGAATTTACCCAGTGTAAGTTATTACAACAAAAACCCCAGTTTGTTCCATTTAGAATTTCAATGTGCTACAAGTAACATCAAAAATGAACAACATGAAGAGTCCAAAACAAAATTAAAGACAGGTCTCATGCAAAATAAAATAGTCTGGTTTACTGATGTCTTTCAAACAGTGATTCAAGAACACTTGATTCAAATATATGCAATGCTGCAAGTACCTAAAAATCAGCACAACACCATTGAGATGATAAATCTAATCATATTCATCTCCTTATAAGGATTTATTAAATTACCAAAGGTCTTGATTTCAGTTCATCACCAGCAGCAGCACAATCAAATAATGAAGCAAATTCAGAAGTAGGCTCATGCTGGAATAATCCACCATGATTTAGTATTTTAATTACTCATGTTTCAGCCTGCTATAAGCTACTGCAAAGTTTTCCTTTACAAGTCCGATTTTTTTTTCCTCCCATCAGTGCCTAAATAAGTAGCTAAGTATTCCTACTTGCTTTGGGTTTATATTTCTACAGAAGTTTTCACAAATACGAATAAATGCCTTAATGCCTAGCTTAAAACTTCATTCCCCAAAATCTGACCCAGAAAAACTTAATATGCCAATTTATATGATTACTTTTTTTAAATAATTCCCAAGCAGCCTCCTCAGTGATCTAATTTATTTAAAGTAAAATTAGCTTTCTCTCCCTGTTCTTCTGGTATTAAAATTAATCTGCGTCCCATTGTATTTTTCAGTGTTTTAATTTGATGTAGTAAGACTAACTAGCACTTTGATAGCTCTTCTCACACAACTGAATATGTGCCTTTCAACCAATTCTGCCCACTTCATGCTTTTCACCTCAGTGCCAAGTGCAAAATGCCTCATCTAAGGCAATTACATCATCCTAATGGCATTCAAAAATTTAAATAACACAACATTAGCTTCACTCACACTGGGTATTTCTCTATGCATTGTTAAATAATACCACATCAAGCTAAAGAAGAGCATAAAATTCATACCTATGGCTCTCCCTTTGAAATTATATCCCCAACAGACCACAACATACGTACTGCAGTCCTGAAACACCACACCTGTAAAGGTAAATCCACACTTCTGACCATTGCAGACAAACTTGTTGATTAAAGTAAAAAAAAAAAAAAAAAAAAAAAAAAAAAAAAAAAAAAAAAAAAGGCATAGGAATACCTAATACTTGCTTTTAATTTTTTTTTTAAAAAACACAGTGATGGGAGTTTCCCTAAGCTTTGCTTTCTGCAACCATTCCACCACAGCCTGGCAGTGAGTCACAAATGCAGTCACAAGTCACAAATGCCTGTTAGACATTAGAGTTTCAGGTTTGCAGAACACAAAAGCCATTTTCCAAAGCAGCGGATCTCAAGCACAGCATAAGAATAATCTTCACAACAGTTCAGCTCCCTCTCAAGCACATGGCAAAGCCATAGTACAGGTGGGACAAAACTGTTCTGCAGCAAAACTCTAGGCCAGAAATTCCCTGTGTGGTTACTGATCCACTGTTGATCAAAATCAGCTCTTTTCCAGAGTTTTGTAGAAGTTAAACTCAAATTCTCCATTAAAAATGCATATTAGTAAGATGTATTACTAAAAATAAGGCTTCTGTTCATGAAATAACAAATACAATGCAAACCAAAAAGCAGCATCTCAAGTCTGACAAGTCAGCCCCAATTTTATCAAAAGGTCTTGCAACCTAAAAGGGTCACCACCTAAACTCCCTTTAGATTGAAGAATGAAGGAAAAAAGCCTCAGAATTTCTTCAAACAATATTAACTGAAGTCACACATGCCAAGAAGTTCTCAAACTAGGCACAACTGCTTCACACTCAGAAGAACATGAAAACCATAAAAACCTCATGTTCCAAGAAAACTCAGTCAAATACTCAAACTACATATCTGTATTATGCAATAGCTTCCACACCTCCTCACTGAAATGTAAAAATTAACTCCAGGACTATGAAGAACATTGTAACACAGGAAACTTAACTTTTCTATAAAACATCATTCCAATTTTCCTCATTCCTTGGGAAGTACAAAAAAGTGCAATGTGTTATGCACAAAACACACTTTCAGCAGGAAATAGGTTAACAAGCTTATCCAGGAGGGCTTTTTCTTACTGACAATTCTGATTATTATTTACCTTGATTTTAGTAAAAGTGTAATCATTCCCACAATTTAAATAAGACAGAAGTACCATTTTCCCCTTCCTTCTCACACTACTTTTTACATTTAATAATATTTATTATGATTGATTTGAATTAAATTTTTAAATTGTTAACATATTAAGATTTTCAGTATGTTCACTAAATAAATTAAATTGAACTGGGTAGAAATACCTGCAAAAATAACTAATCACAAGAACTCTGTCATAATCAAATTGCATAATTAATGGATCCTGATTTTCTGTGATTTGAACCCTTTTTCCCCCACCACCTTGTTACTCCAGTTACTGCAAGCTTCTCCAATACTCTTTTGATACCCCTTCCTGACACAGGACACCTGCCCAAAGCAGGGATATTCCAGAGGGCAAATCCAATACATTTTCAAGCATCTCTCTTTCTGATTTGGTTTAAAGACTGGTTGTGAAAAGGTAGTTTGCTTCCAAAATCAGTTAGGTCCCTGGAAGATCTTGAAGCTCTCTTGACTTCTCTGGAATACTACCTGTATTTTGCACTTACAAAAATAGATATTTGAGCATTTACTACTATTTTTGAGTCTATGCCTGACTTATATGCACATCAAGGGATTTATTAACACATAAAGCTCATCTTAGTACCTCAACATGCTAACACAGAGATTCATTTACATTAGCTGATGCAGCTTAAAGCAAATTAGAATAGAATTTTAAACCTACCACAGCATGAAGAAGTGAGACCTCATTTACTTCACAGACTATTTTAGACAAAAGCATAAGCCAGTGTGCTCTTGGCTCTTAAATCCACCAAAACAAAGTGTAGTTTCTATACTGAAGAACAAACAGTTTTGTTCAAAGAAAACCTCACTGTAGAAGGGGAAAGCGCTCACAGAAAATCTGAACAGTACAAGAGTTGGGACCTTTCACCCACCTCGAAGTAGAATATTATGTAAGTTCCTCATTCTTCAAGTGAGAAAAATCAGGCTGTGTATACTATATTATGGCAGTAACAAGGACAGTTACGTTTTTATTATATACTCCCCATCATCCTAATAATAAACTACTAAATATCTACTTCAGAGAAAGATTTTAAATAACGCATTTTTGACTGATTTTATTTATCACGTAATACAAACAGAAGTAGGAAAAAGTCAACCCAAGTGTGGAGTTTGAGTTGTAATACTAACTGATGGCTAATGTTCTGCTTCCTCCCATAGGACTGCCAAACCTTTGTGGAAAGATTAAACAAGAAAAGGAGAAATTTTAAAAAATAGTCTAAAGACTGCTAAAAGAAGCAGCTTATTTTATGGTGGTGGTGGAACTGACTTCCCTTTACTATTTCAGTTTGTCCTCATGTTCAGATTATTCTTAAGTATACTGATAACTGTCTGCTTTGCCAGCTAAAATTTCAATTTCAACTCCTTAAACATTATTTATCATTTACACAGCTCTTTATATGTCAAACTTCATTCATGTTTGACAGAGCAATCACCTTATATTGCAAGAGAAACTAAGTAAAATTCAACATATAGCTTGTAAATAAACAAAATAGCTTGTAAACAAATAAATCCTTGAACACAAATGGAAACAAATTTTAATTTAAGGGGAACACAGAGATTGTGTAGCATATAAATTGCTTATCTTTCAAGACAAGATCTTGGGCCTAGGCTACTTGAATAATTTCCCTGTTAAAATCTGAGACAGCAGTAGCAGGACAAAACCACAATAAAATAGAGACACTATTGTAGTTTGCATTCAGTATTTAACTAAATGAGCCATGTAATTCCCTTCAGCCAAACTGCATTGCATTTGCTTTTCTTTTTCAAAGAAAAAAAAAAAAGTAAGGAAAATAGTCCTATAAGACACAAAGAAATGTTTTTGTATTGCAGCTACCAAAAATAGATGCAAGCTTTGCTGATCCCATTTCTCAAAAGCATGTAATACTGAAGAGGAATTAAAATCCACACAGGCAGCTGATGGACTCAGAAGATTTTGGAGCAAAGACCACTGTCATCCTTCAAAATTTCTCAGACCACCACCAACACTTACTGACAACTTGGTGTTTATTTTATTTCTACGAAGTCACTGCAAATTGTTTTCCCTGCCTGTCAGGTCACAGTTAAGGAGCCCCTGGAACACATATGAACCATAAAGACTTTTTTTTTTTCAGAGACTGCAAACACACACACCCTGGTAGCATCTCCTGAGCACAAATCATCAAGTACAGGAAGAAATAGTAAACTATTTTAAGCACTTCTGATGATTTTCATGAAACAATGGATCAATGAGCTTGGATGTTGTGTGTTCAACCTCTACTGCTTTTGAGGATCTCCTCCTCTCCAGGAACCCCCATCTCCCTCACCACAGAAGCAACCTGCTGTCCCTGCTCCCCAGGGCTGCATTGCTGCCAGACACAAAACTAGGTCCTGTTCTGCTGGGTCACTGGGAGACACATCAAATGCACACCAACAGAATTTACTCTATCTTCAAGAAGCAGAAGGGATAAATAACAAAACTGTTATTTGCATAGAAAAAAAAATAAAAACTTTAAACTGGAAAGAACTGCAAAAAAAAAGTTAGAATTGGCTTCAATGAAAGGATTTAACAGAGCTGACATTTGCACCATGTGAGGCAGGAAAAAAAAAAAAACAGTGCACAAAACATCCCATTTTCTGATGTCCCTTAGACAAAAACACAGGGCTGTCTACAGAGCACCAATCCTGATAGGATACTTGCTGAGGCAGGTAGTTCAAGCAGTCCATCTGTTGAGTTTTGTTGTGGGGGGCTTTTTTAACTTATTCAAGGATTCTTGTTTCCAAAGGAAAAAGAGCTCTCCCAGACCTGATTGTGACCAGGGACCTGCTTAGTGATTAACCCAGCTAAAGTCAGTAATAGAAGACCCAGCTTTTGTAGAAACAAAGCCTTTCAGGACTGATCCTTAATGGGATCCCTCAGAAAAAAAAAAAAAAATCCAACAAAGGACCATTCAAACATTAGAAAAAAATTCTCAACAAGGAAAGCATGACAGACACTGAAGCACAAGTATTGTTCAGTTTGTGTCATGTCTGTCCTGGTCCCTATAGAACCAGGAGCTGCCAGAAGAGGGAAGGGAGCAACAACAAGATGGAAAAACCACAGAAAAGTGTTAGAAAACTGTTATAGGAGAATCATTTGGAAAGGTTCAGACACAGTAAGGCTGTGGTAACACAGACACCATACCATCATAGAAAGCAAAGCACTCAGAACAAAACTGCCAGGAGAGCAGGGACACCCACTGTGTAAAGTACATGCCACACCTGGAAGAAAAACTGTTAAGCAGAAATTACAACATTATATCTGGCTGCAACACACCCTAAGAAAAATGACAGCTAAGAGAATTATAAGCGTTTCTTTGTAATAACTGGAGAAATACCACCAGGATTCCAAATTGACACAATCACAGAAAACACACCTTAATATTACACTAAGATAGGCCACTTCACACATAACCAGAATATTTCACCTACAGAAACATGCAACAGTGAATACCAGTAAGAGGAAAAATATTGCAAGAAAGTCAGCTCTGGACTCTGGGTCAGTCTAAACACCTTTAACGGTATTTCCCCAACTCATTTCGCCTCATATTCCCCTTCTAAGTGAATTTTAGCATTTACATTCCCTGCTCTGTTCTCCCAGATACAGTATTGATGTGGCTTTACTGCTCCTTATGCCTAAGACAGACCATAACCATGAAGCCTCTAAGAGTACAGTGCATAAACTATGAATTATTAAACTTAATAAAAACCTTAATAGCAGCAGACTCCACAGGCATAGGTCTTACCACAAAATAAAATTTTGGAAATATTTCCTTTCTGTCCCAGTAGTGTACAAATGTTTACTGTAAGGCAGCAAGACCAAACTGTCTACACTTTCAGAGGCAGTGCATGCACAGAATCACGTTACAGTGACTTTACCACCATGTAGGATGCAATTAACTTATCTTTAAAAGAAAATGGAAAAGGAACTGAAGTTAAATCAAACCTGTAAAAAAGAAAAGCAAACAAGGAAACAAACAAACAAAAAAATCCAACAGGCATGATCCTTATTTGCCTAGACCTCACATACCTCCATACAGCAACTTAAGGGAACACTACCACCAACCTCATGAAGCACCACTCACAACCTCCCTGACAAGCAGTCCAGCCTGGTCTATGACAGAGTTCACTGGGCACAAAGACTGTCAAATTAAGTATGTTCAACTCCACTGGGAAAACAGCACTTCAAGGGAATGCTTCAGCTCTATCACGCCCACCAGAAAGAGATCAGGAGAAACTGCGTGACATAAAGACTGAGAAGCACAGTCACTGCAAAACCCTAACACACAGCAGGCAAAAAGGACAGAGAAAGGCAAAACATAAATCACTCCAACAGAAATTAGTTCCTCTAGCCACTGCCTGATAAAATGATTATAAATCCTAACAAAATAAAGACCAAGTATAAAAGCAATAGTCAGCCCTACCTCCTCAAAAATATCCAAGAACCATAGCAGAGTTAGTGACGCACCCATTACTGAGAGCACAAAGCATTGGGAATAAACCCCAAAGAATTAATGCTGCAGGAAGGAAGATAGGCTATCACACCCTAATTAAACCTAACAAAAGAACAGCATACTGCATAGATGTTTCAAAAATGCACATGGAGTGACAGAGGCAGGATGGAGTAGGCAGACAGAAGCTCCAGTAAAACTGCAGTCAAGCAGAAATGCCACTGTTACTGCCTTCCAGCAATTTCATTGTATGTATTCCCAAATTAATAACCCAAACAGGACACCAATATAAGCTTAAACAGCTCCTAAGCAGGAACATCAGCAACAGCTTCCTCAATAAATATGCTGAAAAAAAACCCCAGGATATACATATCTAAATAAAAGGACTGGATATCTCTGACAAGACAAGCCCTGTGACATAAGGATACGGTTTCTGTATGTGCTAAGCTGCATTCACAAGCTATTTAATGACAAGTCTCTTCAGTCTATCTCACATACAAAACCAGACTGTGTGCTGTGCAGTGGCACCTACACCAAAGAAGATACAATCAGCACATCCATTAACAACTGTCTGTTCATAACAGACACATTAAATATTTCAGCCACAGCCATAAGTAAATTCATACTGATTTTACATTAACTAGTTTTAAATGTTTAATGTTCACACCAGCGAGGATTTGTTTCTCAAGTAACACAGACACACAACCCAATTTATTCTAATTAGTAGGTTAAAGCAAATTTCATCAAGAACTAGTATAATAGTTCACCTTTTAAAATGCATAACAAATATTGCAGACATAGAAAAGTGAAAACCATGCTTCCCCTGTATCCAGACAAATAAAACCCAGCTGTCCTCAGTAAAATCACCCATACCAAGTGCTCTGGCAGATGCCCTCCTCTCTACATCAAGAAAATTTTACATATGACAAATTGTAATGTTTTCACTTTAATCAAACCTACTGTTTACTGCCCCATTTTAGATTACGACTTTAATTGCATGGCTTGGAATTTTTTTAATTGATATTGCCACCTAGCGGCTTGTTTGAACAATATTCAACAATCATAAAAGCCAGCATGAGAACGTCAACATCTACAATAAGTTTCTGAAAACCCATGAGATACAGTTTTTCCCCAGTATAGAAAATTCAAATACCACTTTCCACCCAAAACAAAGGAAATTTCCAAGGACTACTTATAGAATTGAGTAGTACATCCTCCTTAAAATAAAATTATTTCTGTGGGCAGAATGAAACAGTATGATAAAATAATTTGGTTTATGTTATGTAATAACCCAGTATTGAATAACTCTCCAAACACATAATTTCACAGAAAAAGTACCACTACTGAAATTTATTTGTAAAGCTTACTTCTTTCACTTTCTTGAATACAAAATAGAGAACTGGAAAATGTTTCCCATCTCTCTGGTCTTCAGTTTACTGTAGGTTTGCTGTTATATGTTTAATGTCAAGATGATCTGAGTGCCTTAAATACAGAAAACAGAATGCAGAACAAGTCCTAATATAAGGGAAAACAACTTTCAAAACATTTTTGCTAGCAAGTTTGGCTTAATTGTAAAAGAAAAGAAACAAATTAGACAAGATCTTAGTATTTATACAGCTTTCTCATTGCTATTTCATGTACTAATAAACTTGTTTAGGTTGGAAAAGAGCTCTAAGATCATCACCTCAAAGCACTAACCTAGTACCACTGTGTTCACAACTAAACCATGCCCCTAAGTGCCACATTCACATGCCTTCTGAACACGATCCCAGGGATCGTGATTCTACCACTTCGCTGGGCAGCCTCTTCACTGGGCAGCCTGACCACCCTTTTAGTGAAGAAATTTTTCCTAATACCTAATCTAAGCCTCCCCTGGTGCAACTTGAGGACATTTCCTCTGGTCCTGTCAATTGTTACCTGAGAGAGGAGACCTACACACCCACCTGGATGTAACCTCCTCTCAGGTAGTTGTGGAGAACAATAAGGTGTCCCTTGAGCCTACTTTTCTCCAGGCTAAACAACCCCAGCTCCCTCAGCTGCTTCTCACAGGACTTGTGCTCCAGACCCTTCACCAGCTCTGCTGCCCTTCCCTGGACAAGCTCCAGCACCTCAATGTCTTTACTGTAGTGAGGGGCCCCAAACTGAACTCAGGACTCACGCTGTGACCACCAATGCTGAGCACAGGAGGTCAGTCACTGCCCTGGTCCTGCTGGACACACTTTGGCTTATACAAACCAGGATGCCATTGGCCTTCTTGGCTACTTGGGCACACGCTGGCTCATTCTGATCCAAACCAACATACACACAAAATAAGAATCCTACAATTAAAGATAAACCTATTCTTTGTTCAGATTACAGCCATCCTTGGTATCTTGTGGAAATACAGGTGTTTATTATGCAGCATTAGTAACAGCTGATTGACAAGACTATGTTATTTTAATACTTTCTGTTTCTATGTCCCTATTTCTAATAAACAAAAAAACATAATAATTAAATTTTAATGACAAATTAACAAACAGTTGGCAATATTGTTTCCAAACCATTCAGTGGTGGTGAATTTAGTACTCTTGGAAATAAAACTAATCAAATTTGAACACATACAATTGTTTTTGAAAATATGGATGGAAACCTCTGAGCTATTAAATTTCTACAAGTTTTGTGGCAGCCGGACAGGTTAGACAGCTGGGTCGAGACCAGCAGTGTGAGGTTCAGCAAGATCAAGTGCCAGTCCTACACTTTGCCCACAATAACCCCACACAGAGCTACAGATTTGGGACAGAGCGGCTGGAAAGCGGCCCAGTTGAAAAGAACCTGGGGGTGCTGGTCAAAAGCTGGCTGAACACGAGCCAGCAGTGGGACCAGGTAGCCAAGAAGGCCAAAGGCATCGTGGCTTGCATAAGGAGCAGTGTGGCCAACAGGACCGGGGAGGTGATCATTCCCCTGTGCTCGGCACTGCTGAGGCCGCATCTTGAGCCCTGAGTTCAGTTCTGGGACCCTCACTACAAGAAAGACATTGAGGTGCTGGAGCATGTCCAGACAAGGGCTGGTGAAGGGTCTGGAGCACAAGTCCTGTGAGGAGCAGCTGAGGGAGCTGGGGTTATTTAGGCTCAGGGGAGCCCTTATCACTCTGTACAACTATCTGAGAGGAGGTTACAGCCAGGTGGGAGTAGGTCTCTGCTCCCAGGCAACTAGACATAGGACAAGAGAACACAGTCTTAAGCTGTGCCAGGGGAAGTTTAGGTTGGATATTAGGAAGAATTTCTTCACAGAAAAGGTGGTTTGACATTGGATTGGGCTGCCCAGGGAGGTGGTGGAGTCAGCATTCCTGGAGGTGTTTGACTGGACATGGCACTTAGTGCCATGGTCTAGTTGACAAGGTGGTGTTCAGTCACAGATTGGACTGGATGATTTCAGAGGTATTTTCCAACCTGATTCTGTGATTCTCTGAGAAAAACCCAACCCTATTAGTACTGCCCAAAGTCAGTGTAGTCCAACTGCCATATTTCCATCTGGCTTGTCCAGCTGCTGAGGGCCTGTTTGCCAGCTGAGCAACCAGCCCAAATCAAACTCCATAGCTGTAACCACAAGCACGATGTTTCCTGCCCAGCTGGCACATCACACAAAGGTGGGCAGTAGCTACAGGAGAAGTTCAGATCCTCACAGAGATGCCCATCAGTTTCAGCAAGGGAGGTCCAGCATGGCGCTAGGCAGGGTTCACAAACAAGGCTACGTTTATTGAAGAACGGGAGAGAGCACAGGCACTGAGGTTCCACTTCAAGGGCACAAGAAGTCAGCACACTTTGGACTTGGGGTGAAAAGTAGAGAACAGTACCCACAGCACATGAAAAGAGAGCCAAGGTTATTGTGTCGGTGAGATACAGAAGATGTTTGATATCATCATGGATGTCCAAATGCACACACAACCAAAATTTTTAATCTAGTTTCTCTAAGTATGCAGCACTCTAAAATATGTAACAACACTGAATTATCTGCTTTACATTTGCTTTCCTTTATTGGTATTACCTGCTTTAAACTTTATCTAATTGGTATTGTTACAGCACATCTCATAAACATATATATTTACACACACCTAGAGAGAGATTGGTTATTCCACCACTTTTTTTTTTCCACATTATATATATAGACTTATTGGTATCACAGTCAGGAAAGAAAAAAAAATTTTTTTTTCCTTAACCTTGAAGTGATATATAGACCAGAAGGTCTTCTGCTTATAATATCATTCTCTAAAATACTCAAAAGATCTTTCCATTATTTCCTGCCACATTTCTGATCTAACTTAGAACACAAAGTATTTCTATAATGAAGATCATACTTTGAAAATGCACCCAAGCCCTTACAGCTATTTTAGCTAAAAAGTCTATTCAACACACAATGCTACATAGCTTTGTCCTCTTATACCTAATAGCCCTAGAGCTTCTTTCATGACAGCAGGTACAACTGTTCTTTTGAGAGAAGAAATAACAATTTTCTAATGAGGTACTGAATAACTACACACTAAATATAAATAAAACCAAAAACTTCTCTGCAAGCCACCAATATTTTAAGATACTATTTCTACAAGATCCAACCTTCAAAGGTCTTTCCAAAGCTGATTTGCAAATGAGAACTTTCCCACTAGCCCAGATTTTCCCACTACCTCCTGCTGCAGTTCCCAGCAAGGAAATAATTTGAAATGTTAATAAAACAGCCAGACCTTCTGTAAAAACAAAGCAGATTGGATTGGAATCTTAACTCAAAGCTAATCCTCTTGAAATTTTTCAAAGGTACAGAAAGAGCCCCTTTCTCTGATAAAATTTATGCTTACAATTTCTGCAAATATTTTCTCAAATGTGCTGATTTAAGTACCATCTTTTGAATTCCAAGGTCATCCATCTTCCTGGAAAAAGGTCAGGAATGCACCTTCGCTCAGCCATCACCAGATCAGCACTAAATTTATGCCTGGTCACTTCCTAACTGCCTCTTGCAAGCTTTAAAAATCACCTGAGCAGCAGTAAGGTTCAGAGAATGGCACTAGTTTTATGTATTCAGCATATTTGCACCCAGGCTACCTGAACAAAGAACAGTGATTGCTCCTCACCAGGGATCACACAAAGCAAGACCGTAGAACCAATAAAAACCAGTGTTGCTGCTTTTTGTAATGGGCCACAGGCTTTGTGTTAAGGTCATAACACAAGCCTTGGGACTCATCAACCTCCATGTCTTGGCCACATGGAGATTTGTTTTAGCATTGAAGAGCAACAGCCCACCAACCAAATTACTTACCTACTTAGTTTCAGCTATCCCTTTCCTTTGTACAGCTGTGCAGTGTAGCACCTATTACAGATATATCTGGAACTAACACAGCAATAATAATTATTCCGTGTAAATGAACTATTTAACATGCTGGAATAAAATGCAGCATAAGGGATTAAAGATATGGAGCAACTGTAGAGGACTAGAAAGTCACAGGATGACAGAGACCTGGGATTATAAACACCTCAGCAATGGTCAGCTGCTGGCCACAGGACTGCAGCCTGGGAGCTGGGCAGAGCCATCACAGAGGGCAAAGAACACGCACCAAACTGATCGAACATACACCACTATATAGTAAATCTGGATGGCCTGACATGGGTTGCAGCATGGATTTACATGGCAGCACAGAAACAACTTGTAGAATCACATAAAAATTATTCAAATGAATTTCAGAATGAGGAGGGAGAAGAAGCTACCAATATCAACGTCATATTATACATCCCAGTGGGGACCAGGAAGCTGATGACAGGCCACATCTCTCCCTTCTCCAAATGAAACCATACACCCCAGAAGGGTAGGCACAGCACCTGAGAAAGTGCAGATACTATGAAGTCTGGGCATGTATAATTTTAAGCAATTTGAAAAAAATACTATTATCACTGTAATTCAACCATCAATAATTATTTGATGGGACCTTTAAGACTCTATAGCAACCTCTCTTGAAACCTGGATGCAACAAAGTAGTGAGGAGAGACTCCAAGATTTGGAAGAGCAGATACAGATGGATCCATTAGTAGCTATTTAGCCTGAGGAAAACACACAGGTGCGAGCTGCTTTAGTAAACACCTCAGCAGCTGGTGGGTGAGGATCATGCTGCAAACACAGGAGATAGGCAGGGAAGAACTTAAGGCTGAGAAAGCATACAGCCAGAACAGTCACTGGATTCCCTCCTTCCCAGCCTCCATAAAGGAAACTCTTGAGTTCAGAATTAAGTGAATTTATCATCCTGTAAGTAAGACACTGTGTTACTAGGAAGAGAAATAGCAAGCCATTTTATTTATATAAACATACACACAGAGGCGTGCTCTGTTCACCTCACTAAGTCACCATTTCCAATTTGCACAGACTTACTTGAGCATTTTGGGTGTTTGCTCACATCAACTGAAGCGCATGCACATTTTTTTCCCCATCAGTGAAACCCTACATTGAAAATCGGTCTTTCCATCTTCTGTTATAGTCCCCTTACTCTGGCTATGCCCTGTCTATTTCCTTCCTCCAAGCACCCACCACCATATCCATGTGCATCTGCTTAGATAAGGCAATGTCACTACATGCTCACTGACTTTTCACTCTGATAATCTGGATATACATTTATGGGCAGCAAATCCAAGCTTTGCTGCTTTCCACTGCTGCTGATAAAACCCCAAATTAAATTCTATGCTGTGAAATGGAGTTAACATGCTTTTAATTTTTGATTAGGTTTTATTTCCACATTATCTATGATAATTCAGTTTGAAGGAAACCATAATCTTAAAACAGAAGCAAGGCAGCTTGCTCCATTTTATTTCACTTGCTTGTAATGTTGTCATGCATTCATGAGAACATCACAAAAAGCAAACCAGTGAAGAAAGGTGATAATACTGGATAAAGAAGTCAGAGGGGACCAATTTTTCTTATTTTGTTGTTTTCAGCCTCTCTTGGAACAATAAAGGTTTACACTTTCATTCCTGATATGAAACTATTACTTCTGCAGACTGTTAAGGGACTTTATGTTCAAAGGGTATTTAAATACTCCCAAATTAAAGCTTCTTATGTAAAGGCAATATTTTATGTACGTACACACACATAACTATTCCTTATTACCTATACCAATGCCAATCAACTACAAAATATGAAGTATAACATACACATTTTCTCAAAAGTAAAATATTGGCAGAGTTGACACAAACTTTGGAGAAAAAAACTGATTAAAGATAAAAACAATGAAAAGCAATAAAATCTTTTTCTTAGTTCTGCGATGTTATTTTCAAACATCTCCTTTATTACCAATGTAAATTTTACAGCAACAAAATTGAAATATTGCTATGGAACAAAACTGAGCAAAGGTTTAAAAACAGACTCTGAGAACTAAGACTTCTTCCTGCTGTAGATTGCTGCTTTGCAGCAATCATTGCTAAATCAAACATGCCAGTGTCTGGTGCACCACAGTTCAGAGTTTAACACAGTAATTTAAACCATGCGCAGTTTCAATTCAGCTTATTACCTCGGGCTGTGAACTGTAATTAGGAAGAAGCTGGCACACATTTATCTCCATTGCTCTTGCATATGAACATCCCTACGTCTCAAAAACACTCTGAATAAATGAACAGGACAAGTATGTTCTCTTCTCTTTGTCCATCATGTCCTGATGCTAAGGAGCCACTCTCAGAGGTCCCACGTGATCTGGTTTGCTCTTTAAGTTTTTGCTAACTCTCGCATTATTGCCATTATTTTGCCATAATTAATCACATACATACTTGTTTGGAATTAGAGAGACACTGTCAGCATATATAAAGGCCCTTTCCACTTTAAAAACTCAGTCACATTCTTCTGTCCTCCAGAAAAAAACTCCAATTTCTTTAAAGAAATCAGATGAAGTGATTTTTAGCAATCTTTGCATTGCACAAATAAACTGAAAAGATAATTATTTGCTGTCATTAACTTTTTGGTGTTAAAACCATCATGAGAGGACTTTCTTTTACCCTTTTCTTAGTTATTCTAAAGCGACTTTACTGCTTGACATATTTATCTAAAATGGGAAAGAAGATAACATAACAATGCAAATACATCAAACTGTTTGATTCTGACTGTGGCACAATTAGAAGACTGAATTATTCCTTTTTACATGTATACACCCCAAGTTACTGCATTCCTTTTTCGTCATTTGCAAAGACAGAATATCAAAGCCATTATGAGAGGCCTAGAATTTTAACTATTTTCAGTCTTTACAACATGTACATAAACACAGTACTACCATAATATATGCCAGAATTAAAGTCTGTTATAAAAATACTAAAATACTTTTAAGGGTTTGGTTTGCTGCAGTATTAATAAACTCAGCTACAGTATCTGAAGATACTTTATTTATAACTTCCCTATGACCAGTCATACCATGTCAGTATTTAAGAGAAGCTATCCTAAAAACAAGCAGTATTAGAAAAATAACCATAGTTATAAATGATGACATATAAGAATTATTGCATACAAAGTCAACAGTCTTTTGGGGACTGGGGGTCAGGGGAAGTAACTTTCCTTCTCCATTTTTTAAATGACTTTGAATTCACAACCTCAACACACTCATGCTCTTCTAATGGGGGTGATGACCTTTGGTTGTACCATACACTTATCATTGCACTCTCCAAAACTGCAGCCCTGCTGCCTCTAAAGTAATGAGCTTTTATTTTACGTAATGTTTATTTCCAGAATCCATTTTTTTGTCTTCCTGCAACCCCCCCTAGCAGCTCTGGCACACTCATCTTTGTGTCCTCAGCAGTGTTATAATGGTGGGCACTACTGGTGGCTAATCCAAGGTAAGAGAAGCTGGAAAAAGATGCAAATCACCAAAATTAAATGGAAGACTCAAGGCCTTCTTACAAAAGAGGTCAGCAACATTCAGGAATTGTGATACTGAAAAAGTAGCAAACAAGAAGTGGCAAAGCCCACAGGGCAGATGTGCAACTGCTGGTCAAGGCTTTGAATGGAGTCATAGGGAAAAAAACATCTAATTTACCAGAAAAAATGATGGATCAAATTAACAACCAAAATTTCACTATCAAATTTATCTGGTAGTTGCTCAGTTGCTTAGTATGGTAAATTCACGCTGAGTTTACAACTTGTTATCTTTGGACATAATGGCCACAAATGCGTCTTAAAATTAGACTTACCATTGCATCCGATTAGCCTTAGATTGCCGCATTCTCTCCTGTGAGTCCTCCCGAAATAGATGAAATCTTGCATACAAGTGTCTTTATTTCAAACAACAAATGAAAATTAAAACAAAAGCAATCGGTTCAATGGAATATTATCCCCAAAATAAATGTACTCTATTGACCTGTCCCAATTCTACCATCCAAACTACCTTCTAGGTCAATCACCAGTGATCGATGTATAGTATGAATTCCACACACCAGACACTGATGCATGGAAAAAGCTCTAACGAAAACAGCAAAACTTTCAAAATAAATCTGTGTTTTTGCTTGAATGTACGTATTTAGCTGTGGTTTATTTTAATGTTTCTTTTAATTGCAGCTTTTAAAAATACTGTTTTTTCCCCAGCTTGGCAAAGCACAAGATGAGGATTAAGACAAGGAGCTGTTGCAGAGAAGGTACAAATGGAGGAGAAGGGAGGTTGATCTACTTACACTTTATCTCACGTTTTCATAATGCTACAATTAGGACAAGATATGTCACCCTGTGAGAGACAAGCTAGCGAGAGTTATTTTGGAAACACAAAATTAGACCAAAATGATCACTTTAAAAGAACAGCATCTTTATTCCCAAGACAAATATTCTCACTACACAAAACCGACTTTTCTGGCTTCAGAAATAAACATTAGAAAATACAGTTTTGCTATTTCTCAATAATAAGAACAGGATAAATAAAATTTGTCAGCTTTGCATCAACATTTTTAGATAAAATAATCAATTCTCATCAACATTTGTTTTAGACAACTGTGGAAAAAAAAGTATTGTGTATTGAATAAATAATTTCAACCCAGTCTTCAGTAGCTGGATTTACTAAACTTGATTTAGCAATGAGAATGCAATACTTAAAAGTAACTGATCCATATTAAAGACCAAAGTGGTTACGTAACAGGTACCTGGTGATTTAAACTATAGTGGCAGGCTCAGCCCAGTTCTTCATAACTCTATCTCACATTTTAAGTCCACTTGAGATTCACACACTGTGTTTTCACACCCAGCTCCTCCAAGAGCCTTGACTGGCTGATGTGCCCAGATTATGTCTGCCCACAACAGCAATACCCAGTTCATTACAAAGCTCCCAGTTCCCAGGACTGCTCATTCCTGATTAAAGAGTGCCTCTATGAAATGCAGAGTGCTGGAAGCAACTACCAAAATCACTGTGTCATCTTCTCAACAACACTGACACAATCCAACACTTACAAGTTGCTATACAGCAAAAATTTCTGGGAAACACATGAATAAAAAAATTAAAACATCTAATTAATATAAAAAAAAAGAGAGGCAATGCTGTAAGAGCACGAGTAGAATTTGATCAAATGTCTAGAACCAGTATCATGGATTTGGACACCAACATGTGTTGAAACACCATATTACTAATACACAAAACAGGTCACCTGAAGCAACAGACTACCTTAAAAAAAATATCAGGCCCTATTATCTGTCAAGATAATTTTTAGTCTTTTGAGCTAGAACTCATATCAGTATCATGAAGCTCCTGGTCTTACTCAAGTTTCCCTGACACTGCTAAAATTTTACAGCATTCACCTGGGAATAGATTCTGGCAACAGGGATCTGTCATACTGTGCCTTGTGACACCAGGAAAAAGAACTTGAAAGAAAGCTTAAGCCTCTGATCTCCTCAGGGCTCTCTCTTTCATAAAAATGCTGAATTGTGACTGCTATGCTAAAAAGAAAAATCATTTAATGACCCAGACAGCCTCATTCTAACCAAATCACCACGTGTTTGTTTTGTAACTCAGAGTTACTTGGCAGCAGTCAATTGGCATGCTGATACCTGTGTATTAGCAAAACTTGAAAGCAACGCTTCCCTTTTAACCAGTTGCCTTCCAACTCCATCACTCTGCTGCTCCTTATTATTCTACAAAAGAGATGTAAAGTTACCAGCCAGCCCTTACACACCAAAGCCTTGCATGGCCTATAATCCTGTGATTGACACTTGCACATGGCAGGTTGAAATAATAAGCTTAAAATTCCTCAGGCATCTAACTCTTATTTCACAGGTAAGTAAACTACTGAACTACTACATAAGCATGAGAACAAAAACTTTAAAACAAAGTTACTTGTTCAGAGCAACAGAGGAAATAATATGAATTTAAGATTTACAACTTTAAATCCCAGGCTCATTTTGACATCAAACTCAAGACCTGCAGATGGCATCAAAGTCTACAAAAAAAGTAGCATTTCAGGCATGCCCATTCCTTCAGTATCTCGCATTCCCTGGAATGCTTCTCCACTCCGTCATCATTACCTTACTGCTCTTGGGCTCATGAAAGCTCTTCTCACACCTGTACTGATTCACAGTGCACTTGGATTTAGTAGCTAACTCGAGTTTCACAGCTCCTTCCTCAGGTACAAGGGTGCCACAAGAGTTAGATCACCCTGTTTGGATCTAGGCTCACAGATACTGCCGGGCTTATGCAGACTATCAGATGCTGCAAGTGATCTACTGAGGTGACCTTGAAAATCTAAGAGCTGCCACGCTAATTTAGATCAAACACACACCTAGGCCAGTATTATATCACTGGGTGCCAGAAACATTTGTTAGATATGACTACACAAGTGGGTCATTCTGTATTAGGACAAACTTACTTGACAGGACTTGAAAAATCGAATTGCACTGACAGTAGCATACTGAAAAATTACCAATGGTTCAAGTGTCCAGTCTTATCCTTCTTAAAGGATAGAAGCAGCACTTCCATCATACCCGTCTCCAGACTCCATGCAACTACCTAAGAACCTCCTCTATAATGGTTTTGTACAAATATATACTTCTCAGTTTGTGATGAAGGAGTAACATCACATACAGATGATCAACAACAGGAAGGCAGCAAGCAGGGGACAAACAATTATTAAACAGAGAAATGACTGGAGTGAGAGGTGAGATTACAGGAAACAGACCAAGGCAAAGGGAAAAAAGGTGTTCTGAGAGAGTTTTCTTTAGAAACACAAATACAAAACCAATGTAATTTTAGTACAGTTTGAAAAGTAGTAAGCAATTGATTAAATTTAAGGTATAGATACTGTAGCTGGACAGCTCTGCCCTTTATCGCTGTGACAAGAACAATAGAGATATTAATTTTTTTTCCTCAGGGATAGGAAAATATAATTGACCTCTAACTATGGAATTCTCCCATTTTAGAAAACTGCAAACTAAGCATTGACAATAGCTCAAGGCAACTGAAGCCCTTGATTCTTTTAAGCTCCTACATTCAAATTATTGACTTTTCATTGACTAGCTTCAGTTGAGGAAAAAACAGTGAGGCACCAATACTGTCAAGAAGCATTATTTCACCAGGGTCTATTCAGCAGTTTCCCTTTAACCAACAAGCTCAAGATTCCTTTAGCAATAACACTCAAAGAGGCTTCCCTAGCAGAACATGACTTCATTATGCAGGACATCAATGAAAAAGTCAAAAGTCTGCCAGTCTGCTTTGCCAGACAAAACCAGAATATGTGGTATTTAGACACACACTGTTTAAATCTTAGGATTTCCAAACATATAACCTAAAATAAAAGCAGTACACAGAAAATGCAAACAGTTACTACCTTTACAGAGGTTCACCTTGAAATTTAGACCACCTTTTTCAGCCAAAGGACTTGTTCAGAATGTCTTCCTTTAAACACAGAAAGTTTTTCTATGGTTATCTTAGGCTCAGACACAGACAGCTGCAATTCTGCTCTGTAAGATGTGCTTTATTATACTATGCTTATTTTTCCAGCCACTTCTCCCCATACCTTCTTTGCACATTTTCAGAGATCCATCCAAATACAATAGTTTCCAAAGGCAGAGTTCATCCTAAAAGGCACGTTACTGGGTTAGAAAGGTGGACACAGGAAAAAGACTGCTGCCAAAGCTCTGCCAGCTTCAAACAGAACCACTCCTCTTACAATATGCTATAATTGTTAACAGGTTAAAAGTGCAAAATGAGAAAACAAGGATAAGGGTCTTGGAGATTAAAAAAAAAAACCCAAGTGTTGCTAGGAAAACCAGGAAGCAAAGGCTATCACTTCAAATACATAAAACCGGCAGTACTTTAAAGAAATGAATATTTGGAACTGTAATGACAGGTAAAGAGACAATTTTTATTCCTTCAAATATTAATAAAATTTTTTAAAAAAAAACCAGTCTAATTAAACAGGGACCATTCCCAAAGTCCCCACAGGCAATTAGAACAGAATTAGTTATTGATTATTAAAATATAGGCTAGATTACAAAGGCAAGAGTCTGGTAGAATCACAATAGAAGGAACTAATAATAAAAGGGAACAATTATGAATACAACTGCTATATAGTTACATTTCCACTTTTAACAGACCTGTCCCTTTCTTCAGTAGAGAACTGAGATCACCTCATTTGCTTTCACCACATATTGGCAAAACGTTGGATTCTATCCTTCTGAACCTATCCTACAACTCCTATTCAAAAATACAAGACCACCTCAGACTGTCATAGTTTATGGTCACTGTCATAGAGAAAGCCCAAGAGGGATTACCTGTTGCCTTTGGTCAGTGAACAGAATACATTCAGGCAATAACCATGGGCACAGGAACTATCTAATAGATAGGGTTTTTTTCAAAAACAAACAAACAAAACCAAAACCAACCAAACAAACACACCAAAAACTTATTGCTGAAAAACATTGTGGTAGAGAAATGCTAACACACAAAAGCAGTGAATGGTTTTCACACATTTCAGATTGCACAGTAAAGTCATATATCTAAAACCTTGATAGCTCTACAATACTTGTGGGCCCAAGAAGTCAGTCACCTGGAGGTGCACAGGACAGAGACCTGGCACTTCCCTTGTTACCTTACACACTTAACCACTACAAAGTAGTATCATGTGGTCTCTCCCACCTGCTCTAAAGTATTGCTTAAAGACAAAATCAAAAAACAAACTCCACAAGAAAACTGAATTCTGAAAAGTCGATCTTGGTATCTGGATTTATACACTTGTACTGAAGTAAAGAATCCTCTCTCCATAGGTCCACGCATCATCATCTGGATATTTTTACATACAGAATGCTTTCTTTTAATTTTGGATAAAAATGTAAAGCTAATGTGTTAAAGACGACAAATCTCTAAGTGGGTATTCACTTGGTTTTTGTCATATTCACTTGGAAATAAGGTCAAGCAAAAAAAGTATCTTAGAAGTTTGTTCCAGTTGAAGCCAGTACTAGTCTGAATACAAACAAGAGCCCACTATCCTGCTGAATGTAAAAGGTAGACATACCTGAGGCCCCAGTGCTTATAAGTGCCCCATTACCTAATGCTAAGTAAAGGACAGTAAACAGACTTGTCTATCTGTAAGCAAATTTATCTCTACACAAACTCAGGCATCTGTCAAAAGCACTACTTCACAGAGCTCTCTCAATGCACATCTCCAGTTTAAGGAGAAATAATTCCCAGAGGACCCAAATTAACCATTTGGATTAATCTTTTGTCCAACTCAAACGATAGGTAAGTAGTTTGCACACACCACATTGAAGTCCACCCATTAAAACCAAAATTAAGTGCTGTTATCTTAATAAAGTGGAATATTATTCTATTTCAGTAGCCTGGATGTTTGAATTCAAAGTAAGGCCATCCCAAATAGAGTTTATTATTGCATGCAATCATAGATATAGTCTTAATTTAAGACAAAGTGCTTTCTCTTCAGAATGAGACACTTAGCTTCTACTTTCTTATTTTTCCATCCTATTACACAAAACATACAGATTCACCTCCACCAGTTCCCATCATTGACTTAAGGGGTTAATACTGAGCCGTTACAGGACCAATCTCACAGCCTTCTTTAGCAATTAAAGTCATAATAGACAAAAAGCTATTCAGTGTTAAAGTGTACTATAATTTTTTCTTCTTCTTGTGTCATCATCTTAATACTCTTCAAACAAAGGCCTGTAAGTAAGCCACAATACAATATAACTCTCCTAGCCAATTCTAAAAGAGGAATCCTGCAGTTCCTTTGAAGCACATTGTTACTAGCAACAATGGAAGTTGCTCCATAAAGCTATGACCTGGCAGAGGAGTCTTTCTCAGAACCACAGTTTAAAAAAAAAAAAAAAAACCAGCTTCAGATTCAAAAATAAGTCACAGTTTTCATGTAGTGAACACTACAGGGAACTTCCAGTATAGAATTTCCACCTCTCAAATCAACATTTTCACTTGCAGCTACTGTGCATTTGATGTGCATCACAGATACCATATGGCTCTAGAACACTAGTGTATGCTGTAGCAGTTGAATTTAAAGCAAAGCTAGGAACAGCACAGAAGAGAGACTTTTGCTGATGTTGTCTTCTGAAATAATGTCCAGGGCTAACTCTACTTTGGGGGCCTCAACTATTTAGCCATATGCAAGGAGACTTAAAAATTTGAAAGGAGTTTTGCTTTCTTAAAGAGGCATAAAAAAAGAGTAGGAGGTCTCCATAGCATAAAAGTGGTTCGAAGAGAAAACATACATGGCAGAAATGAAGAGATGGCTCTTGTCTACTGCAGCAAAACCACTTGTTTCATGAGGGTACTGAACAGACTGGGGCATTGCATCTGGAAATGCCGACTCAGTAAGGCAAATGGCCAGCTACTGACTGTGCAGCCCGACTTAACAGTAGCCAATTTCTTCAGCAAACACAAAGAGTACCAGTTCTGTGCTTAATAAGTGTCTGTGAAAGCAAACTTTTAACAAACTCATTCAGCAAGACATCCCAAAGCAGCCCCACTAAGAAGTGTATTGAATGCTCTATCACCTAAGCAGAACAGAAGTTTATTAATAACCTTGTGGTTAAGACTTGACTGAAAGCTACAAAAATAATTCTGAACCTAGAGTTACAATGAAATTTAACCTATTTCCATTTTAAAAGTACCAAAACAAATCCATGCAATGTTATAAACTGAATTTCCAAAAGGACACAAGAGAATCAATGGCTACATATATTGCACAGCAAATTTGTTTCCATTGCAATAACTTCAAATTCAAACAACTGAAAGCATTCATACAGTGCTGGAGGAAACAGCAGTAGGGGAACAGGATGTGAACAAAAGTTAGCTATCAAAGTCTGATCACTGCTACACCAGCAACTCATCATACATTATCTTTACCCATCTTAAAAAGGGGGGGGGGGAAGCCCATTCATCATAACTACCAAAAAACACCTTAAACACTTCACAGTCGCAGATGTATTACTATTTCTTCCACTAGAAGTCATAAAGGAAAAGACCTTGCCCTTGGAATCAATTGCCATATTTGCCATAGCAATGTCTCTACCTCACCACACCTATGTCCATATATTCGCCATACCCTAATTCCCAGTTCTAAGCACTGGGAGAAGGGAATGAGTGACATCAGGACTTATGTTTTCCTGTCAAACCAAAGCAGGTAAACTGGATCCCCAAGCAACAGAAACAAAGACAAGTCTACTGGCAACTTTGTGAGTCACCAATAAAGTCATACTGAATAAAACAGTAAAAATTAGTGACAGACACATGTAATCCTACAAGGAACAAAAAATTAAATAATACAAAATCAGAAAAAGAGTGAAGCGTAAACACTATAGAGATGTTCCTTCGTGGTTCAGTGAAAACAGGTATCATGAGAATGAGAAAATCCACTGGACAGTGACAAGAACAGGAAGGGCTAGCAGAAGACAGGGAGGGGGAAAACAGATCACAACGTCTGTCACTGGCAATCAGACACAACTAGGAAGGGGAAATAATCTGATGGTACCGAGCAGGATGAGAAAAGGACTGCCCATAGATGGGACAATGCCGCCAGAAAGAAACCTCGGAACAGAAAGCACAGGGAAAGAGGACCACGAAGATGAGAGAACTGGAGGGAGCTCAACCTAGAGGAACACGAGGGCTGTGCAGGTCCCCGACAACCCGGGAGTTCTCGGAGCCGGAGTGGCCGGCGCAGGTTCCCACGGGGCACCAGCGGCCCGGCGCGCAGGATGCTGAGCCCGGCGCGCAGGATGCTGAGCCCGGCGCCCGGGCTGGGGACGGCCCTGGAGGGCCCGGCCCGGGCGGGAGGTGTGTCGGGCCGGGGGAGCCGCCGCCTATCCCGCCGGAGGCGAGAGCCCCGTGCGAGGAGCGGCGGGGCCGGGACCGCCCGCCCGGGCGCCGCGGGAGGGACGCGCGAGGGACGGGCGGGCAGCGGAGGGGGCTCGGGGAGAGGCTCCGTCCCGGCGGGTCGGTGATCCCCGTACTCACTTTTTGTGGGGCGCCGAGTGCTTGTCCCTCCTGCCGGCCGCCGCGGACTGCTTGGGCCGCCGCCTGCGGGCCTGCAGGGCCAGCACTGCCGGGAGAACAGAACAGCCGGGAGCCGGCGTGAGCGGCGACGGCGGCCGCGCAGCCCTCCCCCCGCCACACACCGCTCGCTTCCCCCGCTGCCCGCCCGCCCGGCACAGCGCGGTACCTTTGCGCGAGTTCATCGCCCCGCGCCGAGCACTGCTCGGCGGGCGCGCCGCTTCCCGGCTCGCCCGGTCCCGCTCCCGGCCCCGCTCCCGATCCCTCTCCCGGTGCCGTCGCCGCCAGCACCGTCCGGCAGCATCGGCACCGCCGCCCCGCGCCCTCCCCGCTGCGCAGGCGCGGCGGGGCCGCGGCCGGAAAGGCGCGGGCGGGGCGGGGCGCGGCAGGTGGCGGCGGGACGGGCGCACCTGAGGGGCGGCCTCGCCGCGGGTCTGTGTGTGTGTGTGTCCCTGAGGGGCGGCTTCGTGGGGCTGCCAGGCCGAACGGGAATGGATTTCCCCAAGTTTTGAGCTGTGGTGGGAGCAGCGAAGCGGTCCGCCCTCTTGCCGTGCCACGTCGGGAGCTGTGGCGAAGGGCAGAGCAGAGAGGTGTCCGGCGGCCCCCTCGGCAGCAGCTGGGGCGAGATCGGCTTTAGCTCGTACCGAGACCTGTGTGGGGTGAGATGCCAGAACCAATTAACCTCATGGCCAAATCCAGGGAAATTAGATTTCCCTAATTCTGATTCTTGCTAAGTTGTTTGGTTATCGTGACAGACAACTCTTGGCAACTGGTTTTTTCCTGCCAGCCAACCTGACAACAACGTCTTGTTGTCCATGGTGCCAGGCACTACTCAGATTTAGCCGAGTAATGACCTGTGGAACACTGTCCCTTCTTACCTGGGCTGTGTGCAGCATGGCTCGATGCTTGACAGTGTTACGACTGAAATGTTGTGCCATCTATACCTTAATGTCTGGTGCAGGTTATGATGTGGGTCATATTCGAAACTCCAGTATGAGCATGAGGCTTGTCTGGCTTCTCTTCACATGGGACTGGAATTCCAAGGCATGGTAGCAAAAGGCAACAGGAAACAGTCATTAAATTTTGAGGCAGAACTGCCTCCCTAAATGGCAACACAAAGAATCCATAAGGATGAAAATCTAAAAGCAGCTGCAGTCAAGGCATTATGAGAGTGAAGGGAACTAGCAGTAATTGCTGGTTTTAAGTAATTGGATCATTGAAGATTTCAACTAGACAGAAAATTGAATCCCTAGTTCTGGTTAGTTCAGCTTAGGAGTGGGGAGGAACAGAAAGATAAAGCTAGACAACCCAAAGAGGAGGCACCATAATACATTTTTTGTCTGATTAGAGAGCCTGGTGAACAGAAAACAATAGGACCATGAAGTTTCTAAACTACAGCTCTTATGAGGCACCCCAGCTGCATTTCTAAATCAAAACATCTTCTGTGTCCTATCCTTCCTCAAAAAGAACACATTTCTAGTATAAACTACTACCACTAATGTGCAATGTTGGCGTGTGACATTTCTGCCTTCTTGTGGTTAGTCTTCTAGTGATAGTTCAGTGTGATAGGTTAGGCAGCACAACACTGTGCTGAAATTTTGAAGGCTTTCTGCTGAGAAAGTTTAGATGCATGAAAATTAATATTAGTTGAATATTTAAAAAGGCAGATTATTTACTCATTGTTTCCTGGCTAATTTTAACATCATTGGTTAAATTGTGTCCCCACATGAATACTTGTTCCTGTGTAGCAAATGACAGAGACAAGCAGTTGATGATGGAGAGGGCAGTGAGATTACTGTTTCCTTTGTCAGGGCAGTGCTAGCTTAAAGTTACCTCGTAGCTGTGGCTCTAGAGCAGAAACCATACCACGGTTCCTACTCGTGTGCAATTCTATTTACTTCAGCAGGAGGTTTATATGTAGAACTGATTGGACAGTTGGGTCTTAGAAGTACAGGGAGCTTTGCTTACATCAACAGGATTATAAATTCACCAGCTCTGGAGTCAGGAATTTCCCTCATGAGCATAATGTCAGCAACATAATCAGGGCAAGGGAACAATCTGCTAGCACACAGAGAAGGAATTATGTTAGGACCAGGTGGGTGTATACTAAACACTCAGTTCTAATGGACACATATTTTGAGTCTGTATTCTTCCAGGATTTTGTTGTTTTGTTCCTCTCCTACCCCACCAAGAGTCACTCAGAGCATGCTCATGCGGAAGTAACAAAAAAATCACTGATACTCTCTGTGTATATAGAGAGGTCTACTATGTGCAATTAACTGTCTAGAGAGTAAATTAAGGTCAGTAGAGGCTAGAAGTATTTCAGAAAAAAACAAACAAACAAAACAAAACCACAAAAAACAACACTCTATTTCTCAGTCTCAAGAGAATAACTCCCTGATAACATGAAAACTAAGTGAAATTTTAAAAAATTATAGAAATAATTTCAGATATGTGGTTGTTAAGAATTAATCTACCCTGTTTATTTGAATCCATTTGTTTTGGTGAAATTCCCCATCTTTATTTAAATATATGTCTTCTTGTGTGTAGCTTCACTTTTTCAAAAAAAAATGATGAGTCAAGAGAGAAGACAGGATAAACAACAAAAGGCATCATTTGTAAAATCAGTGTACAACATAAAGGTGGACTGAGGCAGAATGTATGTGATTCTGTCTGTCTCTCTCTCTGAACACTATATAGGAACAGGTGTCTGTTTTGTTGCACTGATTTCCATAGAGCTCATTCTCTCTGGGGAAGGGCACTATGAGATTCAGGTGACATGACATATACCGAAAGGAGGGACAACAGCAGATTTAGGTGGATTTAGGTGCAGACATCAGGGGTGAAGAAGAATTAAATTTCAAGTTACAGAATGGCATTTTTACCTGTTTATAATATAGTTTGGACCAGTCACTTGATACCCCACAGATATCTGATGTGTTTCCTTTTGACCTAGCTTTGAAATATGCCCCTGACACAGGAACACATTAGCTTTTCAATTTGTACAGAATAAAAACTGTGTGGTAGCATGGTCTCTGGACTGCACTTCTCAGAAATCAGGATATGAGCCAACTCCATGCTGCTCTTGCACAGAATGGAACAAACATGAAATAATACATAAGGCAGAGGAAGAAAAAACGCAACAAAACTATTGGTGGTGAAAAAAGAAAAATGTAGTGAAAGGAAATTCCCAGTTAAAGGAGAGCTCTCATTAATATGCAAGTCCAGCCTTCTCATCCTCTCGCTTTTCATGGTTGTCTCTTGTTCCTTAAGTTCCCACCCCCATTCCGTTTCTTTAAGTATGACACACCCCTGTAGGAATACAGACAATGAGTCTGTCCTTCACTTGTTCACTTTAAGAATTTTCTGTCTACCAGTGTGGGTTTTTTCCTCCTCTAGCATGTAAACAAAGCAAAGAGGACAATTCTCAGCTTGGTTTTGAGCAACAAAGATAACAAAGTTGCAGATAGGAAGTATTAAGAAACAGTAACAAGCCGGGTTTGTTTATAAGGTCAAGACTGTTGGCTCATCAGTGCTTGAGTAAAACAAGTTAACGTTAATAGGAGCAATGCACACGTTAAACAAGAAAAGTAGGCTTGTTATCTTGGTAGTGTAATGAGGAAAAAATAGCAGGAAGCATGAGCTAGGATTTCCAAAAACAAGTCAGAAATTCCTGAGTTTAGATTCCTGGCTCATTCACGGATTCATTGTGCTCTTCCAAAAGCAAAATGCATGACTCGCCTGACTCATTTTCTTCATCTATAAAATGGTACAGTGCATGCCAGCTGCACAGAGTTTGCAATGGTACAGAACTCTTGTTTATCAAGTTAATTTGGATTACTAATAAAAGAAGAAAGACACAAAGGACAAAGCAGACCAGTTTGACACCAATTTGACATGAAATTAAAGACTCACCTATGGCCAGAAATAGCTGCATCAACCCAGATATGTATTGTATGTAGTCTAAAATAGGGCATGAACTGGCATGACTTAACTCAGATCTGAAGTAGGATTAAAACAGACTGTGTCAATATTTTTATGAAAATATTTCTTCTAGTGTTGAAGTACTCAGATTTCAGAATGACTCATTCTAGCTTCCCCCATTAATTCGAGCAGACTCCCAGACACCCCTTCAACTAATCTTCCTCCAGTTTCCCAGGTCCTTGCATCAAATTTCTTTATTAGCCCCCTCTTCTGGCTCCCAACTCTTTACCCAGCTTGCCCTTCTCATCTCTATCTCCATCATCTCCTTTTTCAAATCCATTGCTTTTCTTTTTTTATTCTGTTTAAATTGAATGATTTCTTCCTTCGTGCTGATTAAAGGTCAGCAAGGGAAGAGAGGATCACTGAGAGATTAGCAACTGCTTTCAGTTTCCTTATCAAACTCAAGACAAGCAATTATAGTTTTTCATCAGTGATACAGCAGTGTTTTGGACTCAGTCCTACTATTGCTTTCTGAATGACAGCTATACAGTCGGGCCATGCATGTGAGAGATTTTTCTGCTAAGTAAGCATGGAATATTTCGAGACTTAAGTATTAAACTCTCACATGTCTCCAACATGTGCAAAATGCTGTTTCACAAAGTCTCATCATTTGGCCAAATTTTAGCAGATTATCACAGGAATTTCAATAGCACATCTTTGATATTAAGGCCTCTTTCTATGAAATCGCAGCCTCCTACTCAAAGGTAGGGATTGCCTACCAGTGAGATGAGAATACATTAGAAATCAGATGTAGGGCTTACCCTGTTTCCTTTTGTCTTGACTTGAACTACACAAACAGTAATCACAATGAAAACAACAAGGGACGAACTGTGAGCTCATGCTCAATGTAAGAGGAAGAAATGGACTCATTTTCTCTAGAAGAATAAAGCTTCTTTCTTCTCCATAACCTCCCCTGTACTTTTACTTGATACAAGATGTTTTCACAGCCTTCAGAAAAATCAGACACCAGCTGACTAGTAGGATGATGCCATGTTATGTCAGTAGTACCCCAAATGTCCTTTCTTCACACATTCTTCAGTGTGACATCACTACAACGCCCTCGCCATACCTTCCTGGGAAATTAACAGCCATTACCCTACTGCATCTCAGTAAAGACCAGGGTTCCTTTACAAACTTTCAGATTACAGTGAATTCTGAAACGAACTTCTGTGAGGTGAATGGCCAGTGAAGAGGCACTGGCTAAACAAGTTTGTCTGGGTATATTTCTAGAGCTGCCTCTTGACAGCAGAGTAAGCTTGTCCTATTTTGTAGGAAGCAACCATTTGGTAAAGGATGGCTCAGTTACACAGGCAACATGCTTCAGCAGCTACAGTTATCAGTACTCTATTGTTTGCCATTAAAAACTTTGCCTGCTATGCTTAATTAGTCTTTACATGCTGGATCCAAGGAACTACTGTGCTAGAGTGACATTTCCAAGAAGTGGCATGGGATTCTTTTTTATTATCAAAACAGCATTCTTTTAAAAGTATTAATTATTTCATTACTCAGCACGGGGTATTTCATCCCATATGATTAAAGTTTTACAAACTTAACAGTAACTGGATATTACCAAGTGAAATGTCAGCCAGCTTCAATAGTCATAGGCATTACCAGCCTGGTTCACATCAGATGTGAACTAGCCATTCAGTTTTATTCTATGTGGATATGAATATAACACACCTGTACCACATAAAACAGTGTCGTGGTTTAGTTCTGGGTCAATTTGCTTTCACACCCCCCACACAATTACTACTAGTTGAGAGAAGGTTTATGCAAACAAAAGAGACAGGATTTGGGGAAACATGAATTTTTCAAAGCAGAAAATGTTAAAGGTAATTGTTAAAAATAAAAGCAGAAACGGCTTGACTTGTTAGCCAGCCTTGTTAGCCTTCACAAAGAACAGTCATAAATGAACCTCGTTTCTTTCAAAGAACTGAATAAAGACTGATTATCCACCTCTAGGCATGGGAAATTCCCTGTGCTCCTACTATAAGATGCGTAAATCACAGTAAAAATAGTATAAGCAGTCAGCTATGTTCATTCAAAGCACAGAGATTGGTCTATTGCTATTTGGCCTTGTGCATTGTTTCTTAGAAATTAATTCCGTGGGCTTGATTTTTGGGGTTTGATTTAATCATGTTTAACGCCCACTTTGTCATTCATTGTAGTAACACAAATGACTGTGGTAGGAAATATTCACATGCTTTTGCCTTCAGAGCTGCAAACTATTATCATAAACATTAAGAATGTAAATACTGTCACCAAAGAGTATGTCTTCACTATACTACTTACTCAGGCCAGGCCTTTAAAATCTCTACACTGTTAAACCGCATTTACACGATATGTCCATCTATTTACAGTAACTTCTAAGCCAGCAAGATTTTTACCCATTTTACAGAATACTCAGTGCCTTACTAGCTGGGCTGCCCTGGTACAGAGAGGGATTAACCAAAAAACTAAAGGGCTGTGGCTATTTCAGTTTCCAGTGAGGAAGAAATCCAGTGTAGGACAATGATTTCTTCTTTGTTCAGAAACCTGACTTTAACATGTTTCAAAAATAAGGGCTTTTATTCCCTTCAAACACTAGTTACAATAGGCATGTAAGTCCATTTCCTAAAATCTCCTCCTCTGTCCTAAATTATACATTATTCCTAAAGTAAGAACACAATTTTTAGAAAACAGCAAAAAAAGCAGAATGACAAGAACCTGATTAGTTGATGGTAGGATACATCCAAATCTACTTGCTTATCACAATATGCTTGGCACTATTTGCATTCACTGGAACAATGCTCTGGCCTTTTTACATGTTGACAGAAGCAAGAAATGATACTGGGAACTCAACACACTCACAGCATGCCTCTTATCACTGAAAATCCAGGAGAATACTGTGCCTTTTCTCTCTCTTCCTTTGAACTGCAGTTGAAATCCACATAGAAATGTGATGATGCACCGATTTATCTAAGACTGTTCTGGTTATAACATCAGTGGTTGGCCTTGATGATCTTAAAAGTCTTTTCCAGTTCTAGGACTCCATGGTCTTGTCTGCCCTGTTCAAAATTTTGAATGAGGCTCCCTGTCCTTTCTTTCCCCCAAAATAATACATAGTTCAAAATCAAGAATTCTGTTACAAATTAAAGTACTGTATGAAATGGTACTGGGAATGCTGCAAATAATAAAATGTGCAAATATCTTATTTGCAGTGAAATTAATCTCAGTTGTAATGGAAGTCTGCATTGCCAGAATAGCAGAGCCAGCCTGGTCTCCATGTAAAAGAATTACATCTGTCCAGATGGCCTTCCATTTCAGGAGTTAAAATGATTTGTTGGTACCTTTTAAAATCTGGAATTGCTTGGACAGCTGAAGAACCTGATTATGTGAAATACGTGTCCCCTGTATATCACATATAATCTGCTAAAATCATGGTTGCTGCAGCTTATTGGACATCAGGGGAAAGAGCAACTCAAGAAACTGTGGGGAAAATCCCTGTCTTTTATTTCTCACAAAACTGCACTTGATTTTGTAATGTGTTATCTAACTTTCCAGTTGTTCTTTAAATTACTGGCAACCACTTCTTCCCAGCTTCTTGTCCAGTAGAACTCAGGAGGCACATTTGGCACTGGGGTGTCCAAGGCTTATTTGCAGCAGATTATTCTTGAATCTTTGCTGTTTTGTTGTTGTTGTCGTTGTTGTTTTAATTGTCACTGGACCAAGGTCCTTTTTACCAAATGTGTATCTGATTTGGCCCACAGAGAGAAGGAAGAAAAAAAGGGTCACCCTGTAACACTTTGTATCACTCTAAGCCTTAAATTAATATTTTATGGGCTTACTGTGCTTTCTTTTCATCTCTTTTTTCTGCACAGAAACAGTTGTATCCCATGCTGCCAGGCTACGGAGCCTCTCGTATTTCATATTAATGCATTCTTACACAGAGATTGTGATGGTTAGGGAGGCCCTTGCTGAGGGATTGGGGCTGTCAGATAAAAGGGATGTTTACCAGTTATGGTTTCAAACAGCAGTGCCATGAGAATATATTAATCAGTTGGAGGTCCCAGATTGGAAGAAGAAACAACTTTCTCCGGTATCTGGTAGAAGACTATTATAGCCTGGTGGGCCATTAGCAAAGCACTGAATGGAGAGAGACAGTAAGCTGTAAAACAGATTCAGGGAGTTCTCTCCAACACTTTCACTGACTACTGTGATTTTCTCATATTTCTGTCATTTGTAAGACTCTCCAAACAGGAACAGGGAAAACACACAATTGAACATTAAAAGGATCCTGAATTATGATGCTAAGGCTAGCTAAAAAATAAATCTGATTCTTACTTTTTTTGGCTGGAAAGCATCCTGTGAACTAAAAATGACAAGAGACCAAACACTACAAACACAAAATTTTTTCGTCACTTAGTACAAGTGGGTCTTACCACAAACACTCCCTGGAACACTGCTTTAATGCTTAGCACCTCTGTGACACAGAGTTCAGTAGGCAGAGACAAAAAGATAGGCACTTGGTTCTTGCTAAGCATCAGCTTTGAGTAAGTTTAAAAGTTACCAGTTAAACCATGCCTACAGAAAATCATTAATTGCATAGGTAAATTTTCAACAGTTTGAATTTTTATTGGATTGTATGTGCACATACCCAACAGAATAAGGGTCCTGAGCAGGAAAAGGAGACAGGAGATGATCCAGCTCCTGTCCTTGACCAAAGGAAGAGTCATACTATGTCGTCTGCTGTCCTCCACACTAATTAATACCTGCACAGGTAATACTCTGATGACACTGTAATTCTATCCATAACAAAGAACAAACATTTTACCCGCTGGCTTTGTCATCAGTTCTGTTTCTAAGTGAGTCTGTAAATTCATGGTCTCTGTCCATTTTGTTGTTCTTGAGGCCTGTTCCATATCTTGGTTACCTCTTCTCTACCTCTGCTGCAGGAATTTCTTACAGTACAGCCCTTTTTGCCCCAACTTCAAATCTGAGACAAACTCTTCTGCCTCAAAAGTTGTCCAACGGGAATGAACAAGTAGATATACTTTATTTTCTTTTTCTGGCACTGACTTACTCCCTGCTTCATTCTTTCATTATCAAACTTACAAAAACTGATTATCTGTAAGAGTTTGCCATCTAGAATTTTCTTTTCTGCTGTGCTCACCCCAGAGGACCATTAGAAGGTTGTGCAAGTCTCCAGCTAGGTCACAGCATGCTGGAACACAGCTGTCCCAGAGAGTCTTTTTTTGCATCGCTTAAATGAAATAGCTCTACAGAAATGGAGAAAGCCATGTGAAAAGAGGTTCTTAAACTGCCTCATGGTCCCTCATACTCAAGAGATAAATGGCAAATTAGTAAGTAGATAGATGAAAATAGAAGTTGTCCTGAATTGTGCAGGGCCACAAAATAGCATCACAGTGCACATGCTGTAATTCAGGTTCACACAGCAAAACAGGTGAGATGGATACCAAATTACTTTAATTTATGCACTTCACTGTGCAGGGGACTTCAAGAACATTTCCTAATATGATTTTTTCAGGAACAGATTGCAAGGTATAAAAGTATAAGCCAAGCTTCCTCTCCTGTCCTATTTTTGGACATCAGTGGCCTTGTGTAACTCTTAACTTTTCCTCTCTCTGAGAAGAAATGGTTCAGAGTTTCATCACAGGGATTTTACTTTTTTGTTGTCAGGAACAGACATGCTTTCTCAAATTTTTTTAAATGCTCACTGCAGAAAAAGATCTAGGTGCAACTTGAATAAACAGGTCAGTGTTAGCTCTAAATGAGCTAGTCTGGGTACTATAGGAGCAGCCCATTATTGGTGAACTGTGGTTACTCTGCACTAAATTAGTGAATTAATGAATAAGTAACCTAGAAAATTAGCAGGCTACAGTGCTGGATAAATGCAAACCAACAAGTTCTATTAGCTTAAATTTGTTAATACAATCTGTAGTTACTCAGGATCTGCAGAGCTGAGAACTATATCTGTGATCTTAGACCCTAAATTACACTCTGCCCTGTAGCAATACATTACAGTCTTGTTGGCCAGTAGATGACTGAGTCGATCTGAAATTGAGGACCCAGAATCTCCAGCTATTTCTCAGGCTTATACTGACATGAAATCCAGCCAGGCTTGACCTTCTCCACCACCTGGTGTTGATGGGAGGAATAAGAATTGGGCATGAGGCCAGAAAGCAGCTGTACTGTGCTCTGTGGAGAAACTAAAGAACCAGGGTTTGGGTATGTTGTGCAACACAACACTTTGCAGTTTACACTGGACTTGAGAAAATTTAGGCTACTTTAGATTAGTTTCTTGTACATACTGTGCATACAAAACCCTTTTATTCCCCCTGAATTTAATCACTGATTAATCATGCTTCCCCGGCAGACAGTTCATAGATTAAAAAGAAAAAAGTGTATAAATATTTCAGATTCTTTCCCAATTTTTCTTAGAGTATTATATAATTAATTTCCTGTTTCCTAAGAGTTACATATGGGAGGGGGCTTTCTAGGCTTAACCTCTGGATAAAGGAATAATTCCTGTTTGTTTATAGCAATAATTCACCCCATATATTTAAGTGCTTGGACTTTAAAACATCTCTGTTTTTACTACAATAATCTTTTAAGGAAGGTTTAATTTAATTAATGATGTCATGGTACTCTAACTCTCAACTTCTGTTTGCAATATCCGAAAGCTGCGAAAAAGCTATCTCAACATTTTCATGTTGTTGTCATGCTGCATTGATGTTTGTTTCCTAAGCAGTAAAACAAAGACATCTATTAATGAAAAGCAGACACTCAGTTAACCACAGACACAGTTTTCTATTCAAGTAGTATTTAATTAAATTGGAAAGTCATCCTTTTGCAGGGCTAGAAGTATGGAATCTGAACAGAGATATATGTCAAATTGCTCTCCCCTGCAGAAGTACTACAGCTCTCAACACAGTCATTTTAAAATGCCAAGAAACATTAACACCAGAACATTTGCAAATGTCAGAAATTTTTAGTTAAGTTCGTAGAGTTTTAACTCTAAATAACTTATTCACATCATAACTCATTTAACCTCTTTTTTAAGTTCTTTTTTTTCTGAAGTGGAAAATTATTTATTTGCACTGAGTGCTGAGTGCAAGAAATCTCATACTCCAAACTAATAAAATTATCTATGTGAAACATTCCTAAAGCTACTTTAATTGATATTTTACCCGTTTTAATTTTAACAGGATTTCTATTAATATTTCTTAGCATATTTTCTAAGAAAACAAGATTCGTATGAAGGGTTGGTCCCTCTCTGATATATTTTTAATTAATTGTCCAATTTCAAATGAAGCTGGCAGTAGGTTAGTCTTGCAGTTATGAAGTCTCAAAGTTACTATGAGGATACTAGGGATGGACACTACTAATGTGTCCCTTGACAGCAAAGGAAGGAGAACTCAGGAGGCTTCTTCTCTGTTTGGCAGGAGTTGCAGCATCCTTATCAGTGAGTCAGCCCGTTCTCCTACAATGGCCCAGGCAACAAGCTGGAAAAGAGCAAACAGAGGGCAAAGGTGGCATCCGGAATAACATACAAATACTGGAAGAACATCGTGGCAGAAAAGCATCTGAGATAGAGAAGGCAGCTGAGGGTATTGGAAGGAAATACAAAAAGCAAAGTGAAAAAATGTTTTTATGGCATCATGGGCAGAGGAGTAGGGAACACCAAACATTAATTTATCAAAAAATGACCTACATTGGTTTTATTACTCAAGAAACACAGTAGTGGTTTCATAGGTCAGCACCTTCTTAGTAGTTTTTAATGGAACCTATCTGCAGATAAATAATTTTCAGCTAATGAACATATTGTGATTTATAAGTAAGAGGGATTTTTAAATGGACGTTGAATCTTATGCCTTGATTCTGATTGAGAGATGCAAGAAAAATTGCAAGGTTATGATTTTAAGATGATATGCTCTCATCTGCACTGAGTGCAGATCTTCTAGTTTATTCTCCTGTGAACTAGCTGAACTGCATTCTTCCCAATGTCCAAAGTCTGTTCACATTTTTACCAGTGTGTCCAAATATATTTGAAGTCAGATAAATACAGATCTTTTGTGAGTATTCTTAGCTTGGAAAATACACCTGTCTCTATGTCACTTACGTGAATCATCTAGCCTTAAAATGGTGGATCAGAATTTGGCATCTTGTTCTTTAAAGCAAATCATGGATTTGTTAGTCTGACTTGCAACTTTGCTTAATGCACATCATTTCAACTGGAGCCATGCAGTGACTCAAGGTGCTTGTTGAGTGTGTTCATGTAGCAAGCCTTGCTGAGCAAAACTGAGCATGCCTTCATCAATACGCTGTTGAGCAGGGGCATATTCAAGCTACTTACCCTTGTAATTTTTGAAGGTTTTGTAAAAGTTATGAAAAATCCTGAACCTAAATTCTTTGAACTCGGGTACAGCACTGTGAGCTGGTTACCTTGAACTACCTGGAGCTGATTTAGATTTCCTCAATCTGGCTGGAGCAAAACCCTTCTAAATATCTGTCTGCGGTGTGTTGTAGGGCATTTTTTTCTCAGTATCAGATCAATGATAAATAATACTTGCTGCCAGAGGATGCAGCTGCTGTTCACACACTATGTAAATGTGTTTTGTAGAAATATACACTTACTGTGGATTTTTTTTAAGAGATCTCTTCTGATTGTACTTAAGTGAGTATGTGATTGGACAGCTGTGCAGGGAGATGCTTCAAAATGCATTACGAAGCTTTGGTGATTTATTAGACTTTACGGTTGTCAGCAAGAGGGAAAGCACTGAAAATACAGCGTACTTATACAAGACTATCCACATTGTAGTTGCCACTCTATCCTCAACCCTATTTCTGTAACATGAAAATTAACACCAAGAAAATGAGTGGAATTTGTAGACCAGTGATGGCTAACAGTGGCACAAAAACTTTATGGACCTGTGAAAGAACAGTCTGTCTACAGAGGAGTGTGTTGTCCACAGTAGAATCTCTGTACAGAAACTGCCCACACAGGGCTGCTGTGTGATGTTGCAGTGCAGCAGTGAGGCAGAGAGTTTCCATGAATGCTGTTCACCTATCTTGGCTTTCATGAGTTTAAAATGAGACTTTCATACTGCACTGGAGAGAGTTTTTCACACTTTCTCAGTTTGTAAAGGGCAGTTCCAGACCCTATTGTAGGGAGGTGTTTAGAGCCAAAAAGCTGCTGATTAATGCCTTCTGTTTTGTGCCTGGAGAATTTTATGGATTACAGTGAATAAAAGGCTAATTTGTCTCCTAAAGCATATATTGATATAAATGTGATCACTTTTCTGCACTACCTAACTTGGGTTAATGGAGTGTTGCTTCAATGTATTGTGTTTCTGGCATGTTCTGACTGTATCATAATGTCTTTGTGTGGCCTGAACTTCCTATTCATTACAAATGGGTGAACAGCAGTAAGCACTTCAACAAGCAGATATTTCTTAAGCTGTCAAACTCAAAGCCTGAGTAACCTAAAGAGGGGTGCAGTCAGACCTGCCAACTGTAAACAACAAACACTGTTCTAAAATGCAGAATGGCTTACAAATAAAATAAAACTGGAAAGTTAGGTTGACCTGCGACTCAGCTGTAGTTTATGAAAACATTAATACACAAAAGAACGAAGGCAGCACCAGTGCCTGGTACCGACTACTTGCTTTTCTGCTCTTTTCTCTTCCTGCTGCTTTCATGCACAGTGCAACACACTACAGGCATACAAAAGGAAAGGGCTGCAGGGTTCCCTGGATTGTGTGACTCAACTCTCTTCATGTTGGACTGCTAACTCCCGTGCATAGAAATTAGAGGGAGACTTGAATAGATATTAATGTCTTACTAAGAAGCTGAAGCAGCAGCAAAGAAAGAAGTAGGTGTTCATTGCTCCATGCAGAGGTCCAAAATGTACAGCTACTGTCCATGTGAGTTTGGCCCTTTCCTTTAGCTTCTGTTTGTAAGGAATTATTCTGAAATTCTTGGGTCTGTACACACTTACACCCAAATTTGAAAAGATAATGTCATTTTCTTAGTTAACTTAGTTAACTTTTTTTTTCCAGAATCTCCATTCTTGCAAATTGCTTTTTCTGTTCCAGCAATAGTTCAGAATTCTCTGCTGAACTTTGGACATAATGTGATGTGCCACACATTTCCATCTGGTCTTCTGTAGCAGCACATACTGAGGATAAACAGGAAAATGCCCAGGCTTTCCAACCTGGAGCCTCAGACTGCAATGTCAACCTGGTCATTTTTTTGTGTGTTTGTGGTAGAAACAGAGCACCCCTGCACTTCCTGTTTCTATAGAATAGGGCCATCAATCACAACTGTATCATATTAGGATTTTTACCCTGAACCACACCCACAGGCAGCAGGCAAATACTGATCAACAACAGAAAAGATTCACAATATTTTAAGGTGTTAATTTAGATATTAAAGAAAGGTTTTTACTCTAGGAAAAAGCAGTATGACTGTCAGTGAAACAGTTATCAGGGAATAGAAAACAAGGAGCTGAGTTTATTAGTCAAGGCTGTCTGTCTTTCATAGCAATTGATCAAAAACATGCATGTGTTGGAAGCCCTAGAAAGATGAAAAGGTGTCTTTTCAGTCTTGGAAGAGGAGACTGTCCTTTGAAGGACACAATGGTGCTTTTCAGAAGAGCAGTGACTGTGCAACATGTCTGTCAATGGAAGGCTCTGTTCAGAGCAAACCTTGCTCTGCTGCTTCCTGATTGACTAAAACTATTATTGCATAAAATATCCGTAAATATCACTTCTTTGATATGAGTAAAAATCAGGGGGAAAACCAGATTAACTGCTTAAGAAACCACACCTTGTGGGTCTCTTCCAACCAAAAATACTCTCTGATTCTGTGACTTTTGGAATGGTGTCTGTTGAACCAGATTCCTTCCTCACAGCAAGTTGAGAGGAGAAAAGAAAACTATCTGGACATCAGCATTGAGGGCTTGCTTGTCTGACTTAGCTCAGCTCAAACCATGACTGGCCAATGGGACTTCAGCCAAAAACACTTCACCTCTCATTCTCTCCCCCCTCGTTTTTTCTATTCCACTCCAACATGCAGTTTCCACAGAAACAGAGTAGCACAAATAGCACAGGTTTTGGGTGCCTTTCTGGAGAAGTAATTTTTTTTTAACAAAAGTCTGCATATAACATCTCATTTTGGGGAAAAGCTTTATTAGATTCAGAGGCTATCTGGATACTAAAAATTATATTTAGAATTCTCTCTCAACATTTTAAACCTTGTGTAGTAACTCCATGGATTGTCTGACAATCTGGCAGCAGAAATACAGACCTAATATTCTATTCTATCACTTTGTTTGGCGCTTTTTCAGAATACTTCCCCCCCTAATTTTTATCAGCAACATTGGCAAGTGTCTGACAGAAGAAACAGAATCAGGCAAACCACTGTATCAGCCCACTATATGGCTTTCACTGTGCCCCACAGCCAAGCATGGACTTAAAGCAGAATCCTCCCTAACACTGCACTTATTTCACAGTGATAAGGTAATTTCGTACACTGAAAAATACATTCAAGGTGGTTGCTCTCAGAACATACTCCATGTTCCCAGCTGACCACCAAACACGTACTGGAGAGGATTCAGGATTCTGCTCCTCATCCTCACCTGCATAGGAGAAACTTATTTGTATGCTTCCAGTACTGTTGCCCTGCTCCAGTGAATGCTCAGCTAAACTGCTGTGAAATGACACTCTGATGGAATACATTCCTATTACCTATTTCCTATTTGAAATTATGAATGTTTCCTGTACTGCTTCCAGGCAGTAGCCTGAAGTCAGTTGTGCTCTTTTTGTCAAGTAGCCAGGAGAACCCTGAGATTACTTTTGCCAGTGCGAATCAGTTTGAACAACTCCCCGTCTGAATGAAGGGTCAGCAGTATCTCCAGGCAGCAGGAAAGATATGGGTGATAGAAAGGTGGAGGATTATCTGTATTCTGGATTTTACTGTCTGTGAACTACATGCAGAATTAGGCATGTAAAGAAGGAATACTACAAGGTGGCTATATCCTAGATGTTAACCAAACTCAGGTACCAGGATCTTCTGTATGGATGATGGGGAATGAGATTTTAAAGTCATTCAACAGCTATGAGTAAAAAATACCCCAGGTATTGCCATAATCCGTTTCAGTTTCATATCTGTGACCCTTTCACATGAATGCTGAGATTTCTAAAGTGTTTTCAGTGGCCAGATCCAGTTGTACTGAGGACAACAGGCATTTTACCAGGAGCTTAATAGGGGACAAAATTTCATGCCAATAACAGTGATCAAATGCAGCCAAAATAATTCTTGGAAAACCCAGTGTGAGAGAGGGCACAGGCAAGATGAGGAGGCAAACGAAGAGCACACTCTTCTACCCCACAGGCCAGCACTCAAGCAGCATGAGCCATCAGGATAGCCCATCTTCTCCCTTCACCTTTGCAGCCTTCCTCTTTTCCTCCCAAATGTGAGGCAGCAGCTTTACTGCAGGAGAAGGCCCGATTCGGCATCACTTGCCATCTTGGCTCTCTTGTGGCCCTGAAAGCAGTGGGAGCAACCAGCTCACACTCCAGGCTCTGTCCTGTCCCAGCTGTTCTCCTCCTCCCATGCACAAATACACAGAAAGGTCTTTTACCCCTTGGAGGTTAAAGGCTTTACGAGATAATTATGAATAGGGGCAGAAATATAACATTATTCCCCCAGCTCAGATTCCTATTTCATGCCACACTTGCTCTTTACTGTCTTTGCAAAAATTGAAGGCTGCCACTCAGATACTTGATCTGTGGGCGATAACATCCTGTTTTGTCTACACTGCTGCAAAGCTTTACAACATCCCTGAATCAAATGTTTAACAGTGAAACAAAGGTAAAAAAAGTGAGTAGGTTTCAATTGCCTCCCAATCCTATGGTTAAGGTTTTACTTAATCTTCTATAGTCACATAAATTATTGATTTAAAACTGCCCTATAGAGCACAGAACCTGATGATTTGTTTCCAATTGCCTTTGTATCATTCATTTTTTCCAGACACAGACTTGGTCAAAAAACCCCGTCTCCCTAAAATTCTCCTTGTCTGTCTAGATAAGATGCTTTTCCACCTTTCTTCTATTGTCAACTAATTAACCAAGAGATTTAGAGATGAATTTGAAAAATAAGCAGCATATAATTTGAAAAAAGAATGTGTGAAGGGAAAAGGGGAAGAATCAACTTAAAGGTGATGGCCTATTGAAGTGCTATAAAGTTTGATAATTTATGTTATCTGAAAACCTTTCTTTGTTGTTATTTTGGAAATCTCTATGATTTGGTTTGGTACTGTTTTCAACGTTCTTCAAAGAACCTTCTCACTGAAATTACCTTGTGCATTAAATTATGCATTTTCAAAAAAACTCTCTGTTTCATAATATTGTATTTTTAAATTTTGCATGGTAATGAATTATCACCTCCACTTTTTGCTTCATGCAAGGCTTCAAAACAAGCACTGGAAATGCAAACAACCTACATATGAAAAATACATTAGGCTTTTAATAGTTCTTTCATTTTAATTCTCTGTGGTGCTATTAGTGACAGGTAAAAATCAGACTAGTTAAGTGCAGCTGAGGCAAAGGGGTGTAAAATTATAATTTATCTGCCTGATTGTCTGTGCCCCTGGGAGGCATAAAACTGAAGAAGAGTGAGTGCAGTTATTGCTGCTCTATTTTATTAGGGCTTTTTCTACAGACTGGGAACAGGTCAACTTTGTACCTTCGGGTTTTCAATGAGCATCTTTGGAGGAGACTGACTCAACATGCTTCTCACTTGTGTTCACTTCCTTGCCAGATTTATGCTTCCATCTGCCAAGTTGTGCTATCCTGATTTTCCCTTCTGGGGAGCCTGAGAGCAGGAACACAGTATAAACTTATTACAGACTATAACTATGGTCAGTCATATCCTCCCCCCAACAAAGTTCCTTTAGGTTATATTAAAGAAAGTTTCTAGGGGAACATACTGATACCTTTTAATTCATATTGACAAAATTTTTAAATTATACCACAAAATGGGTATTTTATAGCATTTATAATAGAGGTTTTTTTAATTGTTAAACCAACCATAGGAAAAAAAATCAAGCTAAAGTTGCAGTCATATAATTATTTTCTTAGTACATTTTACAGTATAGTTCCATACGTAAAAGGAGCACTTGACTAATGGAAAGAGAAAGTGGTGATGCCCGTTTGCCAGCTCACACTTGGAAACCATGTACAGATAGACTGTAACAGAAGGTGACCGAGCAAACCATATTTTAAGTACTGATGATCTCTACTTGCTAGAATGGCTCAGTTTTGTCTCAGAAACCAAAGATTCCCTCCTTTCAGTCCCTGAACCACAGGAAGGATAGTCTCAAGGATTTTGTCTGTAGATTCTCAGATGTAGGCAAACAGTTCTTTAATATGTCAGAGAATGCTTACTGATATTGAGAAAGGAGTAATAAACTTTGCTGAATATATTAGAAAATTCAGGAAATGCAGAGGAATGACTATATTAGCTGTTTACCTTGTGGTAGCACCTGCAGGTCCTTTAAAATGCTGGTTCTTCAGTGTATGAGGTACTTCATACCACTCCAAATTCTATCTGAGCTGATGGTAATGGATGATAGATGAACATAGTCAACAGAGAGAACTAACAGAAGGGTAATTATCATACCAAGCACAGCTGTAACATACAAGCTACTCAATTACTGACAAGGGTTTTGTAGACAGGGAGGTACTGAATGTAGGAATTTGGAGGAGGAAAAATAAGTATTTTAGGGACTTCCTCCCACACAAGATAGAAGAAGCAAAAAGTTACATGACAAAAAAAGTTGGACTGATGCATGGTACAAGTCCTGCTGAAGGTGTCCCCCAGCCAGACATTTTCAGTGAGATGTCTTTGCTTGGGACAAATGAAGGAATTACTTTTAAACTTACCAGAGCCATAGCAATTGGCCATATGACAGCAATCTTCAAATGACACATAGCTCGCTCTGTGCTGCCCCTCCACCCTGACGGCCTGCAAGTTGGGCAACAGTAGTCCTAGTTCTGGCTTCCCTAGTGATGCCACAGTCTCCCGACATGCCATAATCTGCCATGTTATCACTAACATCCATTGCTGTTTCCAGTCCACCGTTGAGCTGTTTACAGGAGCACACCAAACCCATTCCTGATACCCCTCCTGGTATCTAATGGGTTATTTAAATTCCAAGTATGGAGGGTGGACAGGGTATAAACTAAAGCTCTGTGATAAAGACAAAGCTTTGATCCCATAGTGCTTTATAAAGTAAATCTCTATGGATCCAACTCTGCTCAGAACTAAGGAGTGCCACAAATCTTTACTCCTTCCTTTTTTCCTTGATGGGGGTCTTTTATAAGCTACTCATAAAGCAGTGCATGTGTACCTGGGATTTTTTAAATCCAACCCAAAGCACTCCATTGCATTACTTTTTTATTCTACTCCAAGGGGGAAGGCAAGTACAAGGAACGAGAAAAAAAGTTACCCATATACGCATAGCAGTTGTAAGTCTCATCACGTAAGAAGAGTGTGAATACAACTAAGGAATGAGAAGTATGAGACACTAAATACTGGTGTTAATAGCCTGGCAAAGAGGAAGTCTGAGGCAGGCTAGGATTAGAACATGACACAAAGGCTCTTAAAAATAAGGACAAATCTACGTGTTGAAGTTAATGAAAATACATTATTTGCACCACTGCTTAAAATAGAAAGGAGGGTAGAAAATGTCATTCTGACTGTGTCAGAAAAGACTCATAGCACAGATCTGGCCTGGTTTTGTTTAGCTTTAAAATGGTAGCGTGATTTGCATAGCTCCTGTGTAGGTTTTGAAATGGTACTCGAACATGCCCTCGTCCTGGGACTAATGCTCAATCAGCGCAGTGTATTTCGGACGCCAGGGGAGCTCAGGAAAGCCACCATCTCGCGTACGCGACTCCCTGGTTTGCCTACAGCTGCATTTTGGAAATTAAACTTCTTTTTTTTCCGCAGAGTTGCAGTTCTCCTGTAAATTCCCGCCTGCTTCCCCAGACGCTCCACAGGAAGCCGGGGACGGAGGACCGGGCAAAAGGAGCCCCTCGCCACGTACCACCTCCGGCCCCGGGCTCCGCGCAGCCCTCGGGGCGGCGGGGCGGGCTCCGGCTGGGGCCGCCTCCGCACACGCGGAGCCGGGGCGGGCTCGTCCCCGCCGCCTCCACCTCCCTCCTTCCCTCCCTCCCTCCCTCCCTCCCCGCCGTGCTGACGCCCGGCCCGTCCTCCCGAGCCGGCGTGCGGGTAAGTGGCTCCCCCTCCGCGGCTCCTGCCTGGCGGCGGGCGGAGCCGCGCCCTCCCCCGACAGCCGCGGCCCCGCAGGGCTCCGCGGCGGGGCCGCCTGCCCGCTCCCGGCCCCGGGGCAACTTCGCCCCGGCTTGTGCCGGGCTTTCCCCGGGCGGGTGCCGGGACCCCGCGGCAGCGCTTGCTCCTGCTCCGACCCCCGCCTGCCCCGGCCCTGCCCCGGCGCTGGCAGCGGCTCTTCCGGCGCGGCGCCCCGAGCGCTGCTGCGGCCCGGCCCGGCCCGCGGGGCTCCGACTGCCCTCCCGGCCCTCTCCCTGCCTGCTCCCTGCCCGCTGCCCCCCCCCGAGGGTTGGCCTTCGGGCGCTGCTCCTGCTGCATCATCGCGCCCTCTCTCCGGTCGCCTTTTAATCCCACGTGCCTCATTTTACGAGGAGCCAGCTCCGTGCCCAGCGCTGTCGTGCTCCGGCTCTGCTATTTAGTGTGTTTCCCCCGCCCGCCGTGCCTGCCTGGCAGGTACCACACCACTCCCGGCTGGGGAGGAGAATCAAGCCTTTTATTTGTAGTAGTAAATTCAGCCTCTGCTAAAACATTGAAATTGCTGTGGAGTTGCTGTTTATGCAGATTTTGGCTTTTGTGGAAACACCTGTTTGTTGGGTAAAGGACCGAGGCAGCTGAGCAGCTGTCAGAAAATAATATGCGCCTCTCAGCAGCGATCTGCACAAGCGAGGCAGTGTGTGCCCCGCTCACTTCAACTTGCTCCTTCAAATAATTATCCTGCAGAAATTATCCCAGATGATGGCCGCCGCTTGGCACAGGATAGTACTTTGTAGTATGTGAGTCATTGCTCTGCTGTGAGAATAGTCTGCACGTGACAGTTATGTGGAATATTTGTGCCCAACATTGAATTCATCTAACAGTTTGTACAATTCAATAACTAGACATTGCAGTTTTATTTTAGAAACATGAGATTTCTCTTGTTACCACATTTGGCAGGTGTCTCAGAGGATTTCACTGTGCCGAATGATTTCACTGTTTTGTTCGCCATGTGAAGACATTCACAAGCCATCTAGAAGCATTTTCTACTTCAGTGCTTTTTAACCCGGGCTCTGTAGGTCTCAGTACATAGGAGAAGAATCTGGGAATGATGGTGAATTGCTTCTCTTGGCTATGACTTTATTTTTTGTTTCTTTTTAAAGAATGATTTTATGCACTTTTGGTTTTATTTGTGGATACACTAAAATTGGTGCTTTCAGCTTGAAGGTACACTGATTTTCTAATTGTTCTGCTTTCTTTTCTGTGTGTCTTGTCACTCATCAGGCCATACATACACTAACTTTTATAAGTCTCCTTTCCCTTTTGTTCATTTATTTGTGTAGCATCCATTTTCAGTTCTTTATTTCAGCAAAACATTTCAGGTGTTTCTGAAACAGTTGCTTCTCGCCCTTCACCTTAAGTTTGTGATCTCTACAATGGAAAGTCCAGGCCATGAAGTCAGCAGTGGCCAACAGCTTACTGGTAACAATTAGTTACCAACCCAGCGCATGCTGATTATCAAGTTAGTAGTGGGTCTTCCTTTAAGAACATGCCGCTTAAAACTAAATAGAATATGCTGTCTAGTGGCTGGACAAATAATACAAGATGATTTGTGTAGCTCTGAAATACTGCTTTATGCCTAGATTAATTTCTCAGTAACAGCTGAATCCTATTAATTTAGGAACATGGCTGTTATGGGCAAAACTGACTTGACACAGGGAAAATTTAATTTATTGCTTGTTAGCATAAACTTTAATTACCAATTGGCTAGTGAGATACAAAGAAAACCACCACTTAAACACTTGGGGAGAACTCCTTTCCTCAGGTTAAGCTCTGAACCTTGCACAAGGCAGTGGTAGTGCCAGAGGTTGGAGTTGGTACATGGAAGTTTCTTTCTACTGCTCATTCCTTTCCCATTTCTTCCCATGAGGGCTTCTCCATAAGCATGTCCTTATTGCAGTGTGGGCACCTCCACAGGTCACAGTCCCGTCAGGGGTGTCCTGGCTCCGGTGTGGAGAACCTCCTTCCCAGAGTGCATCTCCAACCCCAGGGGTTGTCCCCTTCCCCATGCTTCCCTGTGTCTTTTTTAGCACACTGTCATGAGCCTTCTCCTGCGCTCTCTTTTGCATTTCTGCCACTGGCAGATCCTCCCTTTCTTAAATAAGCTGGAGCAGAGGCACCGTGTGCTCGTCTGATGAGTGGGAGGATGGCAAGTGGTGGGTTTATGGCTCCAGATGGAACTGGCACATCAGCACAGGGCAGTTGGTGGCCTCCTTCCCTATAACCAAATCCTGCACTTTATCCCCAGTACAACTGGTGTGCCAGTTGGGCGATGCTGAAGAAAGGTCCTGTCCTTGCCTGATTAGTTGGAACTCCAACTTCCTTTCATAAACATAGAAATAAAACCGAAGTTCTCTCCTCTAGCTTGCTAAAAAGTAATAATGTGTTATGTCACTAGGCTGGTAACACTTCACCATTTTATTTGTTACTAACGAGTCCGTCTGAGTAGCTGTGTGCAACTGCTGATACCTGGGTCAGGGACAGCTGGTTTCTGTCATGATCACATTCATGCATGTTTTCATAGTGTATTTTATTTTTTTGACTAAAACATTCTCAGAGTTAATTTTCCTCTGTTTTTCAGATCTGAAGGTGCTAGTTCTGCTGATACAAGGGTGGCAGCTCAAGTTGCCAGGGAAGAATCAGAACTTTGTTCCACCAACGTGAGTAGTCTTGTTCTTAGAGATCATTTCACTTTCTTGTTGTTTTGTTTGTTCCACTCATTAAATGATTTTGGTATCTCATCTCTCTTATCTTTTGGGCTGAATTGCTGCCACCTTGAGTTCCCTGTGGCATTATGTGTGTTGGAAGAACATAGAAAAGGAAGCGATGAGATTTCAGATTTCAGGGAATCGAGCCATCCTCTCTCAGTCTTTGCAAGATGGAATCTTGATAGAAAACAGAATAATTGAGAATAGTAATGTTTAACAGAAGGCTTGGTAACAAAATGTTTCTTGGGCACTACATTTCTTTGACAGCAGAGCCTGTGTGTGCACAGGACAGGATGCAGCTGTGGTAAGGGCTGGCAGGAGTGACAATGGTGGTAAATGGTCAGTGCTGAATCAGGCTCTGCTGTAGCCCAGCATGCATGGTGCCTTGGGTGGGTATTAAGACCCTGTAACGTCTCCCTTCTCTCTTCCCAAGTACATATTGCTTCTAGCTGTTCAGAATATTTACTTGATGTTTAACTTAAAAATTCATAAAGTTATGTAGTTTTCCTGAACCATTGCAGGGGGCAGAGTCCTTGGAGTGAAGGGATTATGTATTGATACTGCTTTTAGGCAGACAAGAAATAAACTGTTGTTCTTCCTCCTCAGGGCTTTCTATCGTACACTGTGCCTTAAACATGGAAACTGTAGAAACAAATAGTGTATCCTTGAAACGTCCTCGCTCTGAGGATGATGTGGCTAATGCAGATGAAATCAAAAGACAGAAGATCTTGGAGAAGTCTAAGACAGGGAATGACTCTGGGCAGAGTATTGAGACTGTAACACAACAACCTGAGGACATGAAAAATGAAATAATTCCGAATGAGGAAAGTGAGGAGCAGGAAGAAGAAGAACTAGAGGACAGCGATGAAGATGGAGATCCAGAGAGCTTTGCAGACATGATGAAGCATGGCCTGACAGAAAGAGATGTTGGCATAACTAAATTTGTTAGCTCTCATAAAGGGTTTTCTGGAATCTTAAAGGAGAGGTAACTCTTTGTCTTGTTATGTGTGTTAATTCCCTGTGTAATGCAGCTGTAGTTCTCCATTTTCCTTTTCTGATTCGCAGGATGCAACTGGATTATATGTTATGGATTATTACTGTATTATGAACCGCTAGAGAGGTTCATTACTTTTTGTCTAGTGCTGCAACTGAAAGAAAGGTTTAATTTGGGACTTTTCTAGATTGTGGGTTGGTTTTGTTTATTTTCCTGTCAAATGGAGCTCTGAAGAAGGAAGCTGGTTATGAATAGAAATACATGATTACACTGACCTTTGCTGTTTGCCTGGCGCTCTGGCAGCAGCATACAGCATACATAAATCCTTATGCAGTACACCCACCTTTTGTACCACTCCTCAGTGCTGATACAAGATGCACTGAAGAGTAGCATCGAAACCATCTCTCTTTGGTTCTTATTTGCTTTGACCTGACTGTTTTGTGCTAATGTCTTTAAACATGTTTTTTACCAAATGGTCCGTTAGGCTTCAAATTATTGTCTGATCAGTTCTAATGTAATTTGAAAAACATAAAAGGGAATTCTGTAATTTAGGATGCAGAAGTTGTTATATATATGGATTATATATTTAGTGAGATATTGGGTTTTAGTAGTTTTTTTTTTTTTATGAAGCTTCTAGGTTTTTTAAATTAAAGAATATCTTTGAATAAAACAGAATGCAAATACAAAAACTCACTGAAGTGGGAATCATTGTTTCCCTGACTTAGCAAAGCATTTAAGGATGCTTTGTTTACACACTGAAAAGTCCCTAGTTTTAAATACTGGCTTAATATATAGATCATTTTACATAATAAAACGCTATGTACATATTATATACACATTTAATCTTTATGTATGGAGCATTAAACAGCTAGCATAATCCTTCACTAGGGAACACAGTCTATGCTGAATCTTCTTCTGGGAAATGTGCCAATTTTGATTGGCCGAAGGTAGCCGAATGGTAGAAAATTCGTGGGCTTGTGGTTATTTTTTGATCCTAGTTTATAACACCTATTATTAAATCAGTCCTGGCATTTTTATGGTACTAGTCACTAGTATGTCTAGACAGCTACAGAGAATAAGAGAGAGGACACATAACACTCCTCAGGAAAGAATTCTACCAATATGATGTACGGCTGCACAGAGGGATGGCAAACGGGTGCTTGGAGAAGGTACAGTAGAAACATTCCCATGATGAAGTTCCATTCATCTTTCAACATTCAAAGAATAAGAATTGTTTTCTTTTTCTTTTTTCCAATTGCAAGCAAATGCTACATAAAAATCATGTTTTTATTACAGGATATAAATGACTCGATCAAAAATGTCCAGTTCTTTGTTGCTGTCATAGAGAATGCAGACTAACTTTATTTTAATGATATTCTCTATAACTGAATATATGAACAAAGACGAATTTGTCCTGCATCCTTAGAGTGACAAAAAAGTGGCACTTTATCCTGCAGGTTATTTGAAGCAATGGAGTTAATGCATTCATGTTCACACTGTGGCAATGCAGTAGAGTCTTAATTGTCAGTAATGACTGGTATTGAGGATATGCATTACTGATCTCTGCAAGCTAGTGAGAAAATGACTCAGAATAACTACAGCAGGTGTTTGGTGATCTGCAAAGAAGTCTACTGTGTTTAGATATTTGTTCTCAGGGTCTTCTGAGAGATGGGAATAGGTACTGCTTTCCCATGATTTAAGTTTCTTTTATGTGAATTGACTTCTGTGAATTCAGAATTCTTCAGTGAATTCTGCTAACAAACAGCTTCTTGGGAAAGGAGTTCACGTGATGTGGGATTTTTATATTTATTACAAATGTAATGCATGTTTCTTCCTATCAGATACTCGGACTTTGTTGTCCATGAAATAGGCAAGGATGGACGTGTGAGCCATTTAGATGACTTTTCTGTTCCAGTGGATGATGAGGTAAATTTTGAGGTAAAGATTTGGTAATGGTTATGCTTCTTAAAGCTCCTTGAGCAAGAACATTAAAATACGGAAAGTTGTTCCGTGAGGGTTATTGGATGTTTGTTTTTTTTCTCCCAAATATGCATTAGGACCCATCAGAAGAAACATTTGCAGTTTTGTCAGATGAAGACAAGCAGCGTTTAGAGGAGCTCCAGCTTTTTAAGAATAAGGAAACTAGTGTTGCCATAGAGGTAAAATTAATAAATTATATGAAGTTTGGGGGTGGAGGCAGAGGTAGTATGAGAGAGGGAGTGAGTGGAAGGTCCGTGCTTTCTAGTGCAAGTAATCTATAAGAGCAATTTGAACAGGATGCAGGAGGCAATACCAAACTTTTTCCAGTTTAGGGTTTAATTCTGTAAAGTCTTACAGATATACTCAAATTCATACATGTGAATTGTCATTTTGATTTTGGTGGTATTGAACACAGAATTTAAATGCAGGTTTTAATTCCTGCTTGCAATATTTTAGTTTTCTGTCTAGTGTTGTTTTATAGAATAACAAGGTTTAAATAAGACATCCGTCCTGATGACACAGTATTTTCAAGGCCAGTGTTTAGTGATTTAATAGAAAATAAGATAAATATGGTCTTCTGTAACAAGAAAGATAAGAAGGTACAAAATGAAATTAAAACCTTGGTACTTAAAGAAAAACGGTTGAGCTAAATTTGGGACACAAAGATGAGTAGGATTAGATCTCGTAGTTTCAAATAAGCATTCATACACAAAATAATCTTATCTAGCTAATTTTTTTTTCCTTTAAAACATATAGAAAAAATTGTTTTGCCAGAGTTTTCTTTAGAAGAGGGAATTTTATTAAGTGCAGAAGACGGGAATAAATCTTGAGAATTTTCTTTTGTGAGTGTTGTTGAGACTGAAGTTTGCAACAGAGTTATTTATTATTTTTCAAACTAGTTTTAAGTAGGCCAGACTTTTAAAAGTATACCTATTCAGTATTTATTATTATTTGGTAGGTTTTCTTTAAGCATGCAAAATTTAACTCCAAGAGAATCCCTCCTATTTTGTATTAATTTGTTTGGTTTCTGCATTTATCTGTGTTAACACAGGTAATTGAAGACACCAAAGAAAAAAGAACAGTCATCCACCAGGCTGTGAAGTCCTTGTTTCCAGGACTGGAGACTAAAACAGAAGACAGAGATGGAAAGAAATACATTATTGCGTATCATGCTGCTGGGAAAAAAGCACTGGCAAGTGAGTTTCAGTGTCACAGCAGTTGGGTAAAGACATGCTAAATGCTAAAATTATCCTGAAACTAAGAATTGTTAGTAAGTACTTCAAGTGGAGCATACCTTCTAATGTAGTCTGGCATTGCTTTTTCCTTGTTGCAACTGATGCTGTGCATCTAAAATGACTAGGAGCACAAGAAATGCTTCAAATTTAAATTTCTACTTGTTTTTCTTTCCCAATAATAATCTAGTACAACCATGTCAGAAGTGAGAACATCTCCTGCTATTTCAGTGGGAATAGGCAAAACAGGGGCTTTATTTTCAGTATTTTTTGATCTTAGCTTTCATGAACTTACCTGGATGGGTAAGTTTGCAGTGTGGGAGTACGAGGTTGTAGTTGAAATGTGTACATTACACTGACAGTGTAATCTTGTCTGTCTTGAAAATTCATGACAAAATTCTCAATGACTTGAATAGAGACAAGCACCTGTTTGTTTTCCCAAAGTTATAGTTTTATATAGACACAGTGTATTTACCATGATCTCTAAGACTACTTCTGTTTTCAAGGCTAATTGCATTTGCAGAAATACGTCTTTATTCATTATAAATCACATTTACTCTTTTGGAATAGTCAAAGTAACGAAGGATTTTCAAAATGAAGTATTATCCACCTTAATCTTACAAATACTGTTTTGGTTACTGGGAATAAATTAATGTGTTCTACATTTTTTAATGTTACTACTAATTTGTTGCTATTGTAAGTTTAAAGGATTATCTACATGCAGAATGGTGCACATGTAACAAAAGGCATTAAGGTTTGGTTTAAAGTGGTTGCATTCCTGTGTCATTTCAACCTATTACAAATGACAGTATGTAAACCTAATCCTTTGATTTTAAAGATAAAAGAGAAAGGATAAAGAGCTAGAAAAAAATTAAAATTGGAAACGACATCATCTCCATATTTAATTTAATTTTTTTTAAGGCTTGTTCTGTGCAAATATGGGAATGTTGTACTTTTATGGGTCCACTTATAATGTGTTTGTGTCTTATTTAACCATGTTTAGAAAATGTGTATGTTTGCATGCTTTATGCATGGAGTATGTATACTTACCAGCACAAAATTCTCCTAAGCCAGTTTTGTTCTGTTGGTTTGTAACGGTTTTACCTCCACCTTTTCCTTCTGTTGCTTCTATTCTTTAACCATTATTACAGTCAAGTGGTTGTTGTTAAGCTGACCAGTCTGATTTAAGAGATACTGTATGAAGGAATTCAAGTATTTGAAATATGCTGAAAAGAACGTAGTGGTGTGTCTCTAGGATTAAAATATTATCTGGAGCACCATCTTGTGATGCACAGAAGCATCATCTATCTGAACCTGGATTCCTGAGCTGTGATGCTGCAGGCACCTGTGCATGTTGGTGGAGATGTGTGCAGAGTCAGTGAGTGTGTGTAAATGTTTATGGATTTAAGACTGAAGAGTGCAAGCTCCTTTTAGCCAGGATTATATTTATCTTTTGTGTGTACATAGCCACAAATATGTCTTAGTTCTGAGTGGGCTCCCCAGGCAAGAAATATTTCAGAAGTGTAGAATTTTTTAATATTAGCTGAGATATCTGATTACTTTTGTTGATAATGTGAAAGGTTCCCAACCATGCTTTCCTAAAATGTAAAATCAGAAGCTGCTTGGTGTCTATAGTAAGTTTACACCCAAAATACTTAAAATACTGTCTAAGTTGTCAGTAAACTGTTGTTTCATCATTGTCCACAAATTAAGTTTGTTGCATCTCCGATTGAAGCTTTCCATATGTTCACTGTTTCCCTCTGCACGATTCCATTGCATAACTGTCTAAATTGCTGCCATCCACCACCTAACTATCGGATGTTCCCTGAAGCATAAATAATCCCATAACCATAAACCTGCATGTTCACCTCTAAAAACCCTTCGACAGTCTAAAAATTAAATGCTACTCTTTTGTGCTCTTTATGCTCTGCATTGGGACAGAGGTCAGAACTGCAACAGGTAAGAGATGTTGACATTTCATGCTAACAAAAATGAAATGCCAACCATTATGACCTCCTAAATAGCAACAGGGCTGGCCAAACTAGTAACAATTCCTTAAAAATCCCTACACAAAAATAATGCTTAAAATTCCCTGAAAGCGCCAAGCATTGGGCTTGTTCTGCCTCTTTTTCCTAGTGCAGAATAGGCAGTAGTCATTTGTTGCAGAGAAAGTCTGCCAGTAATAAGGGATGTGAATTACCAATTTTGACAGTACTGTTTGACAACTGTGGTAAATTTTCCATAGATTTCAGTAAGCCAGGCCTTTGCCCTTCAGCCTGTATTTCAGACACTGCTATCTGCCTTTATACAACTTTAAAAGTGTATATCATACATCCCGATATTAAAAAGGAGCTTCCAGCTCTCAAGTTTCAGCAAAAGGTTTGGAAAAAGGGCTTGGAAATACAGTTTTACTGTCAAAAATGTAACATGACTCTGAAGCACAGCAATAAGAACTGCAAACTGTCCCGCTGGTCCATCTACCCAGTTGAATACTTTGAAGTATTGGGTAAGGAATGGTTACATATCAGGACTGTAGCTGCAGCCTCTGTTGGATAGGCACATGGCTGTGATGCTCAAAACATGAGGAGCCCATTGGTATGCACAGTATCTATAGAATCTTGCAGTCTAGACCAGATTAGGGCTCACTTTTATGAGTGTGTTGAAATGACCTTGTGATGATGAATTAGTTCAATTTAAAGAATGATTCCAGCTGGAGAGGGCTTTCCTTGTGAATTGAGCTCAGTCTTTCTTCTCTTCCCTTCTAATTGCCAAGAGCTTCATGGAGGAGGACCTTCCTCTTCCAGCTGAATGCAGGTTTTGTTGATAGTGTTTAAGAGCAGTGGTGGCTTAGGAGGAGAGACCAGCAGAGGTGTGAGGTCTCTTAACAGGCTTTGGACCATACTGCTCAGTTTAGGACCTAGGAAACTCCATGGGAAGAGGGCTTTGCTTAGCAACTGATGGTGCGAGGCAAGTGGTGCAGTAATTCTAACTGATTGAAAACTCTACGAATAGTACTTTACACTATAGCATCCAAAATTATTTGTGCTGAAGTGTGTGTATGGATGCCAGCTTTAAAAAAAAAAAAAAAAGGAAAAGGAAGAATTAAACATATTTACTGTCTGTGGGGAGTATCTGGGCTTTATAAAACTAATGTGAACAAAAAGAGCAAAATTTCTCAAGAAGTTCCTTCCTGCATTGGTGTTTATGTATTGAAATAGGGCTTGCTTTTTCATTTATCTTTTGCTGTTTTGAAAGATGCTTGTAACCTTTTTGTACAAAACCAGGAAAGTCTGCCTTGTGGTTGCCAAGAGATAAGGGACTTCTTATTTAAAACAAAACAGATTCTTAGTTTGTTCTTACAAAGCAAAGAATTGATAAAGCACCTCAAAACTGGTTGCTAAACATGTGTAGAATCAGTCCCCCTTCCCAGTAATGCCATTAACAGTGGGTTATTGTAAAAGGAATGTTTTATCTCTGGGGGCTTCTGTGTGCAACAAAAGCTTGACAAATCATCAACAGTTTTCTTCTCCAGAAAGCACCAAATAATTGTACAGAACTGCACATCAGTCTGTGGGAGCTGAAGTTATCTCACCCTCCGGCCTTTTCTAGGCACGGCACAGTACCAGCCTTGTTAATGTCTCTCTTGTACCAGATCTCTCTCTCCCATAGGATTTAAAAAAAAAAAAAAAAAAACAAAACACCCTAAAGTAATTTTTTGAGTATTTTTTTAGGCTTTTGTAGAGGTACGATTCATGCTTCTGTGTGACACACATAAAAAGTCCTACAGAAATAAAGAATACGTCCATACTATAAATAATAATTGTAGTCTTCCTACAAACAGGCTTCCAGTGGTCCTCAACTAATAATTATAGAAGGCATTAGATGAAATGTGGAGTGGCTGCTACTGCTGAAAATCAGTGTAATGATAATGTTTTTAAGAAATTTAATCAGGTGATATGGCAGTTAAATGACTAGGGTGTATTTTTAGATAATTTCATGACAAAGGAAGTGTTGCTATTTCATTCAGGATTTTCTAGGTGACAGAACTGATTAAAGAGAAGTTTACAGCCCACTGGAGGGGGAGGTATTTTTCATTGTGCTTTACAGCTTTTGCTGTCAGTAATTAACTCTTTTAATTTTTTTTTTTAAGCGGATGGAAATTAGCAGAAATTGACTCTTGCATATTTTTTAAAAATGTAGCTGCAGTGGCAAATATATTAATTCTTTTTAAAAATTACACTAACCTTTTTGCTTTTAAAGATCCAAGAAAACACTCTTGGCCAAAATCTAGGGGAAGCTACTGCCACTTTGTACTGTACAAGGAGAACAAGGACACTATGGATGCCATTAACGTCCTATCCAAATTTTTAAGGTAAGGCTGATGTTTCTGCCAGCCTGGCAGCCCTGTATGTTTGATGTTACTGTAAATGTTATGCTTCAGAATTATGTAAGAGCAACACAAGTGATTGCTATTGCCTAATTTGTAGACAGTGTTTAAAATAAAAAGTTATTTTTCGAATGTCAAATTTGAAACTGAAAGGTTTTGTAGGGAGGTGAGAATGGAATAAAGTGAGCCTAAGAATTTTAAAAGACTACTCGGCTGCTTCAGTGGAAAAAGCCCACAATTGACGTTGGCTGATCTGAGAGAGGCTTGGCAGCTCAAAACCTCAATATGTGTAACTTGAATTAAAAGCTATTTTTTTCCCAGTTTGTGAATATATGCAAATATGTTATGAACCTGTCAGATATCGTTGTGATAATATGCTGATCAGTTCCTAAGCAGTTACACTTGATAAACTGTTGTTCTGTGTATTAATTTCTCCATGGCAACACAGGCTTAGTTCCTTTCACCCCATCAAGTGCAGAAACAAAAAGATTGGCCAAGGCGTGACATGAACACAGAGAATTGCAGAGGAAGGGCAATTTTAAAATTGGGTCAGTTCAGTGATCTACTGGTAGGGAAACTTCTCCACTTCTCTTCTTCTCTTCGCTTGGCCCCTTCCTGTCCAAAAATAAGTGTTTGCAATCTAGATTATAACCGTTACGATACTTAGTGTTTGTATTTGAGAACAGAATGACAGGAGCATAGTTAAGTGGATACTATGTGTAATGGCAATCCTGCTACCCCGTGGTGCCCATAGCAGGAATAACTGGAGATACTCCCTGTGTAACACAGGCTGTAAAGTCCAAAGTGAAAAAGAAATTTTTCTCTCAAGGAAAGAAATGGCTCAAATTTTAAATTAGCTTCTCATACTCTCACATAATGTGCAGGCATGGTAATCAAACAGAGCTGTTGTTTGAAGTTTAGGGGAGAAGTGGACATGAATATTTTTTAGTGAAGTTGGTGGCGGCTATGCATTTGTACATTGAATATATATAAAGAAGTACTTCAGAGCTCATATTTTGAAAGCACTGTTGTGGTAAAAGTGACTTTGTCTACATACAATTAAAGCAGAAGTTTCCCTTTGTTTCATGTACTCATGGATGAGACTAGAAAATGTCACACATCTGTCAAATTGTAGCCTAGTTCTGGGGAATGTAGGTATATTTTTATTATAGAAGATTAATAATTCAAGGTAATTATGCTGAAAAATATGTTTGATCTGTTGCTGTTTTAATATACATAATATCTGTTACTGTTGCTTTTAAGAGTGAAGCCAAACATATTTTCCTACATGGGAACTAAAGATAAAAGGGCTATAACAGTTCAAGAGATCGCTGTTCTCAGGTAAGTAAAGGTATACTCTGCAGTGTGGGCACTGCTGCCATGACAGCTTGGATGTCTTGCTAAATACCTTAACAAATGGCAGTGAACAAATGGCAGATTCAGGTCCTGATCTTTTAAAGCACAGGTATTAATGAAGATGCCATAATTCTTTTTTGTTCCATGGCGATCATCAGTATTTTCTGAGTCACAGGCTGGATACATTTATTTGCTGAAGCAATGGGACACATTGCCTACGTGCTCTCATGCTGCATGGAGCCCATGCAACAGCAGAAAAGCAGAATGACATGGTGAAAATTACGTCCCATTTCCTTCCTGACTTTTGTTTCCCCCTTTCTCCAGCTGGAATCCTATTTTCTTTCTCACTGAACTCTCTGAACAGCTCCAGAGAAGGCTAAACCACTGCCTTTGCTCATCTGTGAGTAGCCAGAAGGGCAGAAAATTAGGAGGAATTTTTCCTGCCTAAACCTATTTCTTTAAGTCACCTACTAAGAGAAAATAAAATTTATGTTGTCGTATTCCAAGGTAATTATATGATTTCTGGACACTTTAAATTAATGTTACATCCATAATGTTACTGGTGTCTCCCAGTCGTATATTACAATATCAGTTTAGCAAGTTGGAGTATTCTGCCTGCACTACTATTTACAATGTTTTGAAAACCACATTCAAGTGAGGAATTCCATGGTTTGAGCTCCAAAGGTTTGATCAAATCCTTGTTAAAAGGAGGGAGTCCACTACTTAACTGTTGATATATTTCCTCCCAGTGTTTTGTACGTGCATACATTTGTACATGTAAAAGGAAATACTGATCTGTGAATCCTGAGAAGTCCCTGATTCTTGTTGCTGCAAGGCAGGTCTGCAAAGTGATGACAGATAACCAAACCTGTGGTGTAGCCATCTCAGGTGCTGTTCTGTTTACTTTTTAACATGATCACTTTAAATGTTGTGCCCAAGAGCTCCAGCGTGTTGCAGGCGTGGACTGAGTGATGTGTGGTGTCTGTTCAGTAGGGCCACAGCACCCGACTCTCCCGAACAGGACAGGAGACATTGCCTGCTAATCAGCCCCCTCTGAGCTGAGTATGCTGGCCATGCTAGTTCATAAACTCCTCTATCCTGGTATAAATTTTAGCAGAAGAGTACAAGAGCAGCTCAGTGATGCAAAGAACAGGATATGCTTCCAAAAATACTAGCAACGAAAGCAACGGATATCGGTGACAGATTGGATTCCATGTTCCTTCATCTGCATTAAGTGTACACAGTGGCTAATTTTACTTAACTCTGTGTTGATGACTGAGCTAACTGGATCTGATACTGTGCTAACACTATTCATGGAGCAGGTAATCAGATAAAGCAGAGTTCAGCTTGTGGAGTGCACTATATGTTGATACTGCAGCATACTTTTTTTGGAGTTCATGTTGTAACATAGATGTGAAAAGACAGTGATGACAGTCTTTGCAATGGTATAAATTTTCTCTTGTATGAGTAGCCTTAAGAATTACCCGCTATTTTCTTTCAGCTATTTTGTTAAAATATTTTTAAAAGGCAGCAGTAGAAAATTGGGGAAACAAGGCTCACTGCTTTTTGTTTTGTAATGCTGGCATTTCTATATTTATCTGCTTTTCTAGGCATAGGTTCGTCACTGTTTTCTTTTTCTTTTTAGAATCACTGCTCAAAGACTTGCTCATTTGAATAAATGTTTGATGAACTTCAAATTAGGAAATTTCAGTTACAAGAACCATCCACTGAAATTGGGAGAATTGCAAGGGAATCATTTCACTGTTGTTCTCAGGTAATGTTAGTATGTTTTAAGACAGTTCTGTTAAAATCTTTTTTCTTTAAATAAGTAAGAGATACCAGTACAACTTGGGTTACAAAACAGAAGTCCTATTGGCAGAAGTATGTTGAATTTGATATATGCTATATAATATGGATGTTAAGCCTTAATATTATGAGCATCACAAAACAGCATATGCTCTTAATAATCTGTCTTTAACCTTTTTTTAATACTAGAAACATAACAGGAACTGATGACCAGATAGAGCAAGCAATGCACTCTCTCAGGGAAATTGGATTTATTAATTATTATGGGATGCAAAGATTTGGAACCACAGCTGTTCCTACTTACCAAATTGGCAGGTATGTGTTGCTTTCATTTCCCCCTTCTATTTTTTTTAAATTTTATTCTTATCCTTATCCCTGTGTAACTTAATGTATTTTTGGGAACATTTTTCTGGCATATTGCACATACCAGTTTTAATTTTAGATTCAAGAAAGATCTGGTTTCTGAACATGCTTCAGCAGTTATCTTGCATAAGAGCACTACTTTTAATATTGCATAAGTCTAAACACTAATACTTTTTTTTTTTGATAAGTTGGCTAAATCCCTTTAAAATATGTTTAGTTTGATCTTAATACACTTTCCTGTTTGAATCTTAGAGCTATCCTACAGAACAATTGGAGTGAAGTAATGGATTTGATATTAAAACCACGACCAGGAGGTAAGGACTGGAAAATGATACATCAAGTATTTCTGCCTTTTCTCCTCCAAGAATTGTATATTCAGGGAAAACACTTTTAGATTTTGATCCTACAATTTGAAAGGACATTTGTGAGGACAGCTTTGCACCTGCTAAACTTGAGGCAGTTTAGCAATGGAGAAGCAATCTTCAGACTTTGCCTTTGTGCTTATCTTTCCTTGCTGTGCAGTTTCTTGCAGTGGGGGTGAAAAGGGACCTGAATACTTAGAGTCTGCTCAGACTCCACGTGAAGCCTTCCAACCTCAAGTGTTCTATGATTCTGTTCATTTCTGTAATTACTATGACTGAAACTTTAATTTCTCAACTGCTTTAACAAAAGGTGAAATGGATGCTTTTTTGCTGTGTAGTTAAAATATTTTTATTTTACATCCTCATTCTAGCTGAAAAGGGATACTTAGTGAAATGCAGAGAGGAATGGGCAAAGACTAAAGATCCAGCAGCTGCCCTCAAGAAACTACCTGTAAAAAGGTGCGTGGAAGGGCAGCTTCTACGTGGACTCTTAAAGTATGGAATGAAGAACATAATCTCTGCATTTGGCATAGTGAGTGTAAAAGTGCTGGGGGGTATTTACTTGAATAAACATTCTTTTGATGGTCTCATGATGAATCTGAAATAGACTTATAGATGCTTGATGAATGCAAAGTTAAGTTTAAAATCCTGCCTTTTTGGTTGCAGTACTGCTGCATGATAACTGATGACATCTGCAATTAATGTATGCATAATAAGCTTTCTAACATATATAACAATCTTCCTGGTATGTTGGAAGCAATACAGTTATACTTAGTAACCTTATACTTAGTAAATGTATAATACAGATCTGAGAACCGTGCAAAAATTCAGTTTCAGTGTTTTTCTGTTGCTTTAAAAGTGTAAATCAAACTGATTCTGGGCTAATGAATCAGCCTGGTATAGAGGTGATGGATTCACTTGACATTTTCAAGTGCTATAATCAAGATCAAGTCTTTGGAGAAAATACCCCATCACCACAAACTACTGGGCCCATTGTAGGAGACAAGGAATTATGTCTTGTTTATGAAGAAGATAGTTAGAATAACACTGGGCTTTCACAGCTGTAAAGTTCACTTAAGATTTCAGGAGACTGAGTATGAATTCAGTGTTTTATAATAGGCCCATGTTGAATAATTAAAAAAAAGGTTTTTTATTCTAAATTTAAGCACAATTCTTTTCTGTACTGATTTCAAATGTATAAAAGCATTATTTCTTCACATACACTTTTCCCAAATAATGAACAAAAATCAAATCTGTATACAAAGAAATTATGTTAGTCTTGTTGCTGGATAAGGTTAACATTTCAAATATTTACCTTTTTGGTTATGATAGTGAGAAAAAAAATCTTTCTAGTGTTTCACTTTTTTTTTCTTTGCTTCTAGATACCAAGAAATAATCGTTTAATGTATATTCATAGCTACCAAAGTTATGTGTGGAATAATATGGTGAGCAAGAGAATAGAAGAATATGGGCTTAGAGCTGTACCAGGAGATCTCATACTTAAAGGAGGTAAAATCAGACAAAGCCAGTGATGCTGTGTAGTTCAGATTTCCTAGGAAAACAAGGCACATAGCTGTTCATCTGATACTGCTTGCATAATATCTCTCTCACCCATTTTGGCCCAGTAATACCTGGCCTTTTTTAGTCAAATTTTGCAAGGAATTGGAAGTTAGGTATTGCACTTCCATGAACTGTTGGTTTGCTCGTTTTTCCAAATAACCGGATAGGGAGGAGAGACTATGGAGAACTGATTATTCTCAAGAATGACCTCAAACCGAGTTAAGCTATGAAGAACTATGAAAGGATATTATGAATGTTTTAACCATAAAACCTTTTGATTGCATTAGTATCTTGTAAAGCAGAAGCTCCACTCAGTCAAAACTTTCTTCACTTGGATTTGCTCTGACACTTCCCACAGTATTTCTCCTTTATGTATGCCTGATGCCTGTAAGGGGTCTATTCCTCTTGCAGGCCTTAACTTCATTCAGATTTAAGTCACTGGAAGCCAGGCTGTGATTCTGTCAACAACTGTGACAGCCTTGAAGGCTGTTACTTCTTTTCTTGGAATTTTGTCTATTAAGTGGAGATAAAACATGGTAGTTATCCCTCTCAGAGTAAGCTTATTTCAATCAAAAGGCTTGTTTTAAATTTAGCCAGTGTTAACTGTCACAGACATCCATACTGGTAACTTCGTTTTTCTGTCCTGCCAGTAGCCACAGCTGTTCATATTGAAGAAGGAGATGTTGATAACTACACTATCCACGATGTAGTGATGCCATTGCCTGGATTTGATGTTATTTATCCAAAGCATAAAAGTAAGTCTGACTGTTAACTGATTTATTTACTCGGAAAATGTAAGTCTGCTTTAAGATTAGATATATACAATCTTCCTCTAAAAAACAACCTCGGTGACCATTAAAACAATATCCTATTTCAGATCTCTGATACATTACTGGCAGCCTTTTGTTGCTTCCAGGTCACTCTGTTTAGTCTCCTTTCCCAGTGGGAATAATGGCTGGGAATCAGTGATGACTGTCATCAGAGTTGCTCCCTAGTCTGTGCCACTGCAAGGAGTTAATCAGACTCAGGTACAGGATTTTGTCATTACTGAATTTCATGAGGTTCCTCCTGGCCCATTCTTCTAGCATGCCTAGGTCCCTCTGAAGGGCAGTCCTGTCCTTGCATGTATCAAATGCCATCCCAGCTTGGCTTTGTCCACAGACTTGTTGGGGTGAATTCCAGCTCCTCTCCACATATGCTGATAACGGTGTTTAACAGGCCATATTCCAGTTCCTTGAGGAACTCTGCTTGTAAGTAGAGCTTACACCAGTAGTGACTATCTTTTAACATGATGAGCCAGACAGTTCTTACCCACACAGCAGTCCATTCACTGTAACATTCTAATCTTGGACACAAGGATGCTGTGGGAAAATGTTGAGAGCCTTGCTAAAGGGAAGTCACTGCTCTCCCCTTATTCACAGGTGTAGTCATTTCATCATAGAAGGCAGTAAGTTTGATGAGGGTTTTTTTGGGGGTTTTTTTTGTTTGTTTTTCTTCCTTTGTTAAAACCACAATCATTGTGTGCCCAGAGGGAATTAGCTCCATTATTTTTGCCAGGGACCAGAGCGAGTCTGCCTGGTCTGTAATTCCCTAGATCATCCTCCCTGCTCTTTCTGAAGCTGGGTGCAACACTTGGTTTTCTGCAGTTGCTTGGGACCTCCCCAGGTGTCTCTATTGTCTTTCACAGATATTAGAGATAAGGTTTACCATGACATGAGCCACTTTTCTCAGCCTGCACCTTCTCCCACTACCAATAGTCCCTCTCTTTCTTGAACCTTGCCTCTAGGAAGAAAGGCCTGGGAGACCTTGCTGATCAAGGCTGAGGCAAAAGGACCACTGAGACCATCAGCCTTATGTATGTCACTAGACCAGCTGCCCCTGTTAGCAGCAGGACAACATTCTCCTTGTTGTCTTCTTTCATTCCTTGTGTTGCAGCTTAACTCATGTTGCTCTTGATGTGTATTGCTCATTTCAACTCTAGCTGAGCTTTGGCTTTCCTAACACCAATCCCTATGTGCCTGGACAACGTTGGTATATTCCTTCTTTGTAGCTGGATCTAGGTTTCAGCTACTGTTCATGTCCTTATATAGGTTGGTCATGAGTTCCCTGCTTAGCCAAACCAGTCTCCCAGTATGTTTTCCTCAATATTGGGTTGAACTGCTCTTGTGTTTGGTTGTCAGATTGTCAACTCAATGCACTCTGCTGCTTTTTCAAAGGGAGAGTAACAGGTAGTCTGGCCCTTTATTTATTTCTTTTTTTCCCATATACCTGAGATTAGTCTTGTTGAAGTCTAGGTACTATTGCATGAGATGGCAATAAAGTGTCAATAAAATACTTTGTAAATTTTGTTTTCAGCTGAAATTTTAATTTGATAAGGTGTTTTCTTCGTTACTGCCTCTGCTAATAAGAGTGCAGAAGCAAACATTGTAGGTAATAAGATTTGCACTAATTTTAAACTTCTGTGTAACATTTATCCCATATATGCTGAAAACTACTAAATGCAAGGTAAGGAATGACCCATGAAAACAGACTGTTTCAACTGGCCACACTATGCTCTGTCCTATTAAATACTTTTCTCTCTTGCAGTTGGCGAGGCCTACAAGGAAATGCTCGTAGCTGACAATCTTGATATCAACAACATGAGGCATAAGATCAGAGATTACTCACTTTCTGGAGCATACAGAAAGATTATCATTCGACCTCAGAATGTCAATTGGTGAGTAGGAGGGTAAAGGAAATTACACTTGAATGGACAGCATAGAGTTCATGTGAGATGAATAAGTACAGAAAACCTTAAGACTGTTCCATGGGACATTTGTGTAAAGGAAGCATAGCTAGGGAGGAATCTCTCTGCATTTCCCTCATGTTTTTAATGCAGCTGAAGTTGATCTATACTCTTATTTCTTCCTTGGTCCTTTGGTTCTGTGATAGATATCAAGAGGTCTATCTAGTTGTTCACTCCTTGCAAGGACTTGCCCGAACACTTCACAGATAATTATTTATGTTAAAATGATGATAGATAATATTCCAATTTGTAATCTTGCTGTGAGAAAGTTTGTCTTCAATTACCTATCAATCAGAAAGACTTGTATCACTTAAACTTACTTAAATCACTCTTGTTAGAGATACAACCTAGTTGTCACATGGCAACTGAATAAATACCTTTTAAACAGGTACAAATATGCAGAAAGATTTGATCACAGATGCATAGAAAAAATATATAGAGGGTTTAGGAGGGAGATCAACAATACAAATTTTTATACACTTGAAACATCAGTGCCAATTAAAATAAAGCTTTTCTACATCCCAGCCATATCTTGAGCCTCATCGTTACGTACGGAATAGGGACATATGGAAAAATTCTGTACCTATGGAATTTCTGTTAAATGAATGGCAGAATGTGTTTAAGCCCTTTTTAGGTGTAGATGACTGTATTTAAAGGCTTCACTTCTCTTAAGTTCTCTTAAGTTCTCACAGTGTTGGCAGCATTCTTCCTGTGTTGTATAGTTGGAAATCCTGACAGCCCACGAGGGAAAACAGATGAGTTATGCAAAGAAACTTCTCACTAATTTTTCTTTTTTTAATAATCTTCATCAGAGGTGTCTTCTACATAAAGCTTTACTAGTTATGGTGCCATAAATGCCAACTCCATTTCAGTTTTAACTGCCAAACTGGAATAATAATAAATAGTATTATAATAAGTATACATTTATATATGTTATCCAAAATAATAATAATAATAATAATAACTCTTATGTGTATTATAAAGGGAGGTTGTTGCGTATGATGATCCCAAAATCCCATTATTTACTACGGATTTGGATAAACTGGAAGGAAAACCATTACCAGTTCTCCCTACAGGTAAGTTGAAAACCATTACCAGTTCTCCCTAACTTGTAAGTTTTTTACAAGTTTGCAAAACAGGAGTTTGATCTGGCTGTTACTTTCAACTGCTACATATTGAAAGCTCTTTTAAGGAAGAGCTTTCATTTAACTAGACTGTTAAGGAGTGGCATTAACGATCTCCAAAGCCAGGTGCCTAAATACGGACCCTTATTTCCCAAGGGTGCGAGCCATTCTTCCAGCAGTTTATATTGACTGTTAAATTTTCTTACAGGTGTCTGTAAAATTGAGGAAATGCTGAGCACTGAATGTTTGCAACTAGCAAAGGTGGAATTAAGCAACAAGTTATCTGTACAGCTGAGCTTGTATTATTTGTGCAGAACACAAGAGATACTCAAAGACTTAACTCTAGTCACAAAGTGTTTTGACACTGCTTTCCAGGAAAGTGAAGAGAGGCTAGGAATTCAGTTTTGAAAGAACAAATGTTTTCTTTTAAAATGAAGAAAACTCTTACGTTATAAAGAAGCTGCTTTATGAAATTTCACTCTGGATTGTAAATAGGAATGTGAGGATGGTGGTTGTTTTGCTTCATGGGTTGGGGGGCTTGGTTGTGTTCCAGAATAAGCATTGCATATGCCCTTAACAACTTTTTCTTGCTTTGTGTCTTCTCTTACATCTTATGATAGATGGTAAATTCAGGGCACTAAAGATGGAGTTCTCCCTTCCCCCATCAACTTACGCTACCATGGCGATTCGGGAAGTTTTGAAAATGGACACAAGCATAAAGAACCAGACACAACTGAATACTACCTGGTTGCGCTGAATGAACTGCAAAATGACTTCACTTTAACACACATAAAGTGATTTTTTATTTACATATTCTGTACAAATCTTTAAAGAATGACAGTAAGAGATTTGTATTTTTTAAAGTTTTTTAGGTGCTAGCGTTTAACTTCAGTAGTCATTTGCAAGATGGTGGCTGTAATATAATAGAGATCTTAGTGAATGGTGCTTTTTACTGAATGAGTAAGTTGCTTGAGCTGTAACATGGGCGCATCTTCAGAAATGGGCTTTTAATAGCATCAGACCTGGAAGAATGTTTAGCTTGCTTTTTTTCTGGCGAGCACCGAATGTTTTAATCAGTTCGGCACACCTTGAAGTCTCTTCAAATACACCGAATTACAGCCGAGGAAGATGAATTACAACAAAATGAAGGTACTGATGAACACACGTATCGCAGGAATCTTTGCTGGTAGCACTCGCGCTGGCGCGATAGAGGATTCTGTTAGCGAGGCTTTTTGCGTGCTTGCAGAGGTGTGTACAGCTGTTTTAAATTAGTTAGGACTTTTCATCGAGAAAATACTTGTATTTTCCGTCGGATGCCTGTACCGAAGAACAGGTACAGAGAATAAATTACCCTGAAAGCCTGAGCGTGTGTCAGCGAGCGCCTCCTTTGCGGCCCGTGCCCTCCGCTTCCCTCACGGCCGCGGTCCCCGGCCGCGCCTGCGCACTGGCCCCGCGGGGCGCTGACGCGGCAGGGGCGGTGCTGCGGCCGCGGGGACCGGGCGGGGGCTCCGGGCTGAGGCAGTGCCGGCTCTGCTCTGCCCGCGGCACCCCCGGCTCTGTTCTGCCCTGCCCTGCCCTGCCCTGCCTGCCGCACCCCCGGCTGTCCCTGCGGCACCCCGGTTTGTCCGTTCGGCACCGGCCGGCGAGGGGAAGCGGCGCCCCGGGGCCTGGCGCCCGCGGCGGGGGAGGAAGGGCTCGTCGCCCGGAGCCCGCAGAGCCCTCGGCCGATCTTTGGAAGGGCCCGGCCTTCTGGCCACGGTGGGTGCAGAGCCGCGGGCCTGAGCGGGGAGGGAGGGATGCTGCCGGCGTCCTGTTCCTGTCTCCTGTATTCCGCTCCTTTCCTCTAGTAAGAAAAGAGCGCCACTCGTGTAGTTGTTTTCTGCGGTATTTTTTGTTTTTTATTGCTGCAAACAATGCTCTGTTTTCTTTATTCGTGTTTATATATTCACTTCCTCAGCAGCACTCTTGGTCTCCCAGTTTGTCCTTGCAGGTGCCTCTCCAACTCTGGCTCATCAACTGCACATCAACTTTCACGCTGCTCTTGTCAGTTTAATAGAGAGTGTAGCTTAACTAAAGCCTGTAGCAGACAAAGTGCAAATGTATAGCAAAAATGCATATTTATTTTTAAATACTGTTTTGGAAGTGATACTAAAAAGTAGAGAATTGGACCAGCCAGTGGATTCGTCATTGTTAAGTGTTTTGAGAGGATGATCACGCACAGTGACACAATGTCAGGTTTTTTTCTGGATGGTGCCAAATGTGTAGATCAGCAAGTGCCTGTTATGTGATACTGTGTGGGTTTTTTTAATAGATATTTGTTATGCTTTTACTTTCCAAATCACTGTAAGACCCACATGGACACTTTGCTAATAATATGTCAGTCATCAGCTGATATCTCTGAGACATCCTAAACGGTGTGAAAGGGTAAAGCAGAATGTTATCTTCCTTGGCATTTTACAAAAATATTTTCCCAGTGCTTTTTATTAAGTTTTCTATACTATATATGTAGGAACTACATGTATATTGAATTATTTTTAGTACATTTTGCCCTCTTGGGGAACAAAGAAATTAACAGGCATAGTTCTCTTCAGTAATTGATGTATAATAACCCACCGACTGCATGTGTGAGCAAGGTTTTATCAGATCTCAGCTAAGACTTAAGCCAGCAAATTGTAGGACTTAAAGCAGTTTATTTTGTGAATTTCTTATTTAAGTTTCAGTTTATATTGAACTGCCCAACTTTCCATGGAATTTTCTCTCCTCAGTAGATCAACATTTGTTTGTGCTTAGTGGTGGCTAATTAGAAATTATATACTCAGTATTGCAGAGAAAGAAAACATGGCAAGCGTTGCTGTTAGAAAGAAAGAAGCCACTAGAGATCTAAATTACTGTGATATCCCGTACTATGTTTCTGAATTTGTGGAAAGAGAAGTCGGAAATGACTATGATTCCCTGAGGAACCTAGACAACCTGATTGATAAGCTCTCTGAAAACAAAAAGCAGTTAGAAGAACAGGTAAGCATCTTTCTTTTGCATTTTTTTTTCTTCTTCTGAATATGCTGATTCCTCATAACTGATTACATATATTTAACTAAATGAAATAGGTTAGTATCTCAAATGATACTACTCTACACAGTGCCGTGTTTTTACGTCAGCCTTAATATTTCTCTGTGTATATAGGTACTTACGGTTTCATCAGAAGTCCCTAAAAGAATTCAGAATGCCTTAAAGAATGCAGAAGATTCTAAAAAGTCTCTGAGTCGGCTTCTAGAGGAAGAAACTCTTCTGTCTGACTCGATCAATGCCCACTTACTGAAAGCTCAGCCATGGATGGAGGATCTCGGTGTACTGATCGGTCAAGTAGAAGAGATTGAGCGACACCTGGCCTATCTCAAATGGATTTCTCGAATAGAAGAGTTAAGGTAAAGTTTCTGAGTACTGTATATGTGTTCCAAGAATAGTAACCTAGTTTATCCCATCATTAAAATATTTTGGGTTCAAGAAAGTTTTATCATTCTTTTTCAATATACAACAGATTCTTTTCTGTTATTTTTATTGAATATTTGGCCTTGACTTTTCTTGCGTTATACAGTGATAGCATCCAGCAATATCTGATGACCAACAATGTTCCAGAGGCAGCCAGTACTCTGGCATTCATGGCAGAACTGGATATTAAGCTTCAGGAATCATCTTGTTCTCATCTGCTTGAATTTGTGAGATCCACTGTTAAATTCTGGCATAAAATTCTTAAGGACAAACTGACGAGGTAAGAGGTGCGCTGTGACTCCCTGGTCTTTGGCCGGTGCTGGGAGTTGGTGTTGAGGTGCTTGCTGTGTGTTGCAGTGACTTCGAGGAGGTGCTCACACAGCTCCGCTGGCCCTTCGTGGGGCCGCCCCAGTCTCAGGCCTTTGGCCTGGCTGCTCCAGCCAACTCTCCCGATGTGTACAGCAACCTGGAGATGCTCTTTTGTCAGCTTCTCAAACTGCAAACCTCGTATCCTTTTAAACAGTTGTGGTGTATTTTAATAAGAATAAACGTTAGAGGTGTGCGTTCCCAAGGGTAGTTATTTCCAGGTGCCAAAGTTGTCCTTCTTTGCAGTAGCAACATTTTAACTCCAAGTCATCAAATCTAGTGATCTCATGGTAGGTGACAGTTCAGGTTTCATGAGAATCTGGCATTACACACCCACGTTAGTAAAAATAAATGGTGATACATGTTTTATTTTACACAGTTAGTCCATTTCCTTTATAGCCTTTTTTGAAATCAGCTTTAGTCACTTTAATGTGTCCCACCCCAGAAGGAAAAGAGGGAAAACTAAAGATATGTGTCTTGGAAGGAGACTTTGCAACAAGGGGGATTTTCATTGTGCAGCAATAGTAGTCTGCCTTTGTTGTTACTCAGAAAGCACTGCTGCTCCTTCTGTTCCTGGGGTTTGGGATTAAATAAAACACAGCTAACCATTTTTTGTGACTGTGGCTGTTGTGTTGGTTTTTTTTTTTTTGTAATTATGGAGTGAGAAGCTGCAAGGCACTGTACACAACCCTGAGTTGGTAACAATTCTGGCTTGGCAGACTGGGTCACTTAAATCAGTTACATGAAAATGGAAAACAGTGTGTTGCATTTATTAATCCCAGGGGTCTTTATCCTCCTTTAACAAATATGAATAAGCATGTCTCTTGGACAGCCACTGTGTTTGGTTCTGACAATGGTGGTTTGCTGTGTTCTTTTTTTTTTTAATTACATGTTTCCTAAATCAAACTGATTTAAGGGACTTGTATTGTCATTGAATAAATAATCCTTAGAGGCCTGAGTTATGCTAAATATTATATAAATTGGAATATTTTCAGTATCTTTTATATTTGAAGAATTGTGTTGATTTCATAATACTGCCTTCAGCCAGTGAGGTAGAACTAAGCAGTGTTGATTTTTATAAACCCATTCTATTGAAATGATGATGTTGGGAGAATTGCACACTTAAATTCATCCTTGACTGTCAAACTTAGAGATGAACTGTTAACCAAGCCTAAACAATTGCCAGAAAAGTACTCTTTGCCCCCCTCACCACCCATTGCCCTTCCGATACAGATCATGCTGAATCCTCTTCAGAAAAGATTCAAGTATCATTTCACTGGAAATAAACAAACCAATGTTCTAAACAAGGTATGGGAGAAGGTGGTTTGATATTTCTAAATTGCTTTTTTGAACAACAAGAGAGATTGCTGTATTTACATTGTATAGGTTTCACACTTTTCTTTCTGAAATCAAGATTTTTCAAAACTGTGCAGGGCCTAAATGTATGGACAGACATGGAGATAGGACTTGGAGTCCTTTCAGAGGCACAGGCATTTTCTCTGGGCTAGGCAGTATTTTTCCTTTGACCAGGCCCTTTGTGTTGTACTGAGAAATAGAGACCACACAGAAGAACAGGAGGAAGCACATGAAGTGGAAAAGAGGCTCTCATCAGTGAGAAGGCAAAAAAAAAAAAATGGAGCTTTTGTTTGAGAAGAAACAGAATATTTGGAACATTTAAGACAATGCAAATCCAGAAATATTTCTCTGATAATACTTTTATAAAAATCAGAGCTAAGTGAAACATAATTAGAGACTTGTGTGACCTGAGATCAAGCGAAGGCAGGGGAAGAGAGTGGTATTTTTAGAAATTTGTCCTAAGATACTTAGTAGCACTTGAATAAATGTTGTTTGGATGCATTTAATAGTTTCTTTTCTTTTTTAAATAAGCCTGAGTGGTATTTAACACAAGTACTTATGTGGATTGGAAATCATGCAAAGTTCCTTGATGACAAAATCCAGCCAATACTGGACAAGGTGGGATCTTCACTGAATGCTGGGGTAAGCACTGTCATGGCTTTGTATATGTGAATATCTAAGTCAACTTCTGATAGATATTTGTGTAAGCCCATTTCCACTCATTTCAGTATGTGGTGAGACTTTGTCTAGTAGCAGTTTGCTGTGTACGTGTTTGCACAGCTTAGTACTTCCTATCTCTGACATTTATTCACTTTCTTTCAAAAGCTTGAATTCTCTCGTGCCCTAGTAATGCTGATTTTGGAGAAGTTGGCTGCTGATATTCCCTGCCTGTTGTATGATGATACACTCTTTTGTCACCTTGTGGATGAGGTACTTCTGTTTGAGAGAGAGTTATACAGCGTTCATGGTTATCTCAGCAGCTTTCCCAGTTGCATGCATATTCTGTCAGAAGAATCCTGCTTCCAAAGGTGGCTAACAGTGGAAAAAAAATGTAAGACTTCCAATGGATTTTGTTGGCCTTTATATTGCACAGTCAGAAAGTATGTGTATAACTTGCACAACTGGCCTTCTCAAATAGGATAAGTCACCTGGACAGGGCTACTACAGAAAACATTTGTATTTTTATACTCTGATTATTCTGAATAAAAATTGATTAGGCTCTAACAGTGCTTCTGTAGTTTGTAGGACTCTTAATGATTCCCTTAAGCTGTATGGAATCAAGTGGGCTTATTTTTAGATGTTATGTGTGTGCAGGCAAGGGTGGACTTTTAACTGAAATAAGGGAAAGGTATTGTTTTTGAGGAATGATAAGAAATATATTAGAAAGGAGCAAGCCAACTATTAAAATTCTAAAGCAAACTCCCAGTCAACTCTGACATTGCTGTTAACAGCATTGTAAATACAGATACACTGAAGCTGGTTTTGTATGAAGCCAGTTGCCAGTATTCTTTATAACCTGAAAATGCAATATTTAACTTATTAGAGATAAGACTTTTATGTTTATGTATTTTAGAGGGGCTTTTGTTAGAGTTTTTTTTTAATTAAAAACATAAGCAATTTACAAGTTTTGTGCATCTCAGTTGCTCTTCAGAAAATGGACTCTATGCTTTCATCAGAGGCTGCATGGATATCACAGTACAAAGATATCACTGATGTCGATGAAATGAAAGTTCCAGACTGTGCTGAAACTTTTATGACTCTCTTGTTAGTTATAACAGGTAATTATATCTATGGGCATTGCTGTTGTTTGTAATTCACCTAACAGATTTCTTTGCTAATTATTCATTGCCAGCAGTAGTCACCCAATAATGTTGTGATGTTTGCAGCTTATGAAAGCTTCCTGTTTGTTTTGTATTTTGGACACTAACACACATGAACAATCTTGAGCTAGTGACATGTTTACAAAATAATAACTTAAAATACACATACATTTACATGACAGAAGATAATTTGTTAGAATGCAGTAATAAATCATACTATTCCTTTTGATTCTGTGACAATTTAGAAGCTATTAAGTAACATCAGCTTTTTTGGAACAGAACATAAGATCAAGTATGTTTTCAGGATATATATATTCAGTGGCTTTGTCTTCCCTCTGTGTGAGGAGGCTTTAGGGGCCATGCTGGAGGGTGCAGTACAGCCACACATTGCTCCAAGTGTTAGAACACAAACTGCTGGTGTAATCAGGAGGGGGGGAATGTCGTTTCTTTGCCCGTTTAGCTTTTGCTTGAGTAACTTCCCTGAAATTGTTGGAAAAAAAAAATTTTTTTTTTTGAATACTGTATGATGTTCTCACAGGCCTAAGGTGGTGCAGTAAGATGACTATAACATTTCTTTTTTCATTGTTGGAAAACCTAAAAGCATTTTTTTAATAATGTCTTTCCAGACAGGTATAAGAATCTTCCAACAGCTTCCAGAAAACTGCAGTTTCTGGGCCTACAGAAGGAGTTAGTTGATGATTTCAGGATACGATTAACTCAAGTGATGAAGGAAGAGACCAGAGCTTCCTTAGGATTCCGATACTGTGCAATCCTTAATGCTGTCAACTATATAGCAACAGTGTTGGCAGACTGGGCTGACAATGTAGTAAGTAATTATTCTACTAGAAAAAAAAAATTAAAAATAGACTTTGGAGGTTTGTTTCATTACACTTTTATTTCAGTATTGTTTAAGTGTATTCAGAACAAATTACAGAACAAATAGAATGAGATGTAAATTCAGATTTATTAGAAGATGTATAAATAAGGACAGATTATTGTTTGAGATCTAAGCTGCATTGATTATAAACTTCCTAGGGAAATGCAAAGCAGGCCTGAGGAATGGAATAATCTGAACAGACAAAAAAAAAGTAGTCTCATTTACATGCCTTTTTATTGTAAAAAACTATTGAGTTTGGAGATCTCTGAACCAGTGTTAGCAGCCCTGATGTTGAAGCGTAGGCAGCAGCCTCCAAATTCTTTTTGTCTTCACAGAAAGCTGTGGCTCTAGCAGAGGGTAATCTTGACTTGATAGGACAGCAGCCTTTATGTGTATAAGTGCATCTACTACAGTGTCTTGATCTGTTTAAAAGCAAAACCAACAAGTTCGTTACCACAATGTCACATTAAACTCGATAGACTCAGTCCATTTTCTTGCTGTTGTCAGCACAGCAAACTTACGATTTAATGAATGCTCATTTCTAAAAAATTACAATTAGTGTTTACTTTTGCAAAGGTTTAAAAGGTCAAGGTCGGGGTTTTTTTAAAGCACTCTGCTATCAGTCTTAAAACATCTCTTTAGTTTTTCTCTGGATCTGTTCCCATTACCTATCTGCTATTGTATCTGGAACCCGTATCAGTTCCATTGCTAGAATTAAACCACTGTTGTTTGTTTTTCACTAAACCGGGAAAGATAAGAAAGTGTTTTTAAAATCCTAAATTTTTAAGTTTAGAAATGTGCCAGGAGAGTGTTCTCTAGAACTGTGCCTATCGAAGTATCAATGAAAAGTTCAAATGGCAAGATTACTTTTTTGTAGTGTTCATACCCGGTTTTGTTTCCCTAGTTCTTCCTGCAGCTCCAGCAGGCCGAGCTGGAGGTTCGTGCAGAGAGTGACACTGTCAGTCAGCTCCAGCTGGGGCAGTTGGCATCCATGGAGAGCTCTGTCTTTGATGAGATGATCAACCTCCTGGAGCGCCTGAAGCACGACATGCTGACCCGCCAAGTCGATCATGTCTTCAGGGAGGTCAAAGATGCTGCAAAGCTGTACAAAAAAGAGAGGTGATTGTCTGTTTAATCTCTTCCCATATTATTTCCTGTTAAAAGTACCGAGGTAAATAAAGGCAGGAATAGATAATAGGTAGGATTTTTTTTTCCTGAGTAGGAATGCTGCAGGGTAGTAAGTTTTGGAAAATTCTATTAATACTTACCTTAGAACTATTTTCATGCTATGTTTTCTAAACTAGTTCCACAGTTAGTGGGTGCATTATCTTAAAAACCATAGGAAGAATTCTGGATCACTCTGGTTTGGACGAGAATAATTTTATACATTGCGGTGGTAAAGATTTAATGCAAAGTGGTCCGTAATGACTGTTCTGTCTTCACAGTCTCGTAGGGCCTATTGAATATTTCCTCCAGAGCAGAATTTCTGAAGTACTTCATGAAAGGATTAGAACTTAATGATTTCCAGATTAGATGGGGTTTCCTGGAGTGACATGTTCAGAGATTTATAACTAAAGCATGAGTTTAATATTAAATGAAATTCAAACACAGCATTAGACTGATAACTTGTAGATTAGAAACGGGAAAGGAGAACTGTCTCTGAACCATTGTAAATGGGTAAGATTTTTTTTTAAAGGATAATTTTAACTTCAGTTGTTGTAGTGTGAATAATTTCTTTATAATGACTTCAGTGCAATGGTTTCTTTCAGGTGGTTGTCTTTACCATCTCAGGCGGAGCAGGCAGTGATGTCTTTGTCAAGCACAGCCTGCCCCATGTTGCAGACCCTGCGGGACCGTTTGCTGCAACTGGAACAGCAGCTCTGCCACTCACTGTTCAAAATCTTCTGGCAAATGCTTGCCGAGAAAGTGGATCTCTACATCTATCAGGAAGTAGGTATCAGTGTGACCTGCGCAGTGCCGTGTAGTGTCAGTGACTGGCTTAAACAGCAGATGCTCCTCTTTGTGTTTGTAGATAATTATGGCAAATCATTTCAATGAAGGAGGAGCAGCACAACTTCAGTTTGACATGAGCAGAAATTTGTTCCCTTTATTTTCACACTACTGCAAGAGGCCAGAAAACTACTTCAAGCAGTAAGTAGGCAAACTTCTGATCTATTGGTATGTCAAAAGTGAGTGTCCAGATGAACATGTGTGTTTTACGTAAGACCAAAGTTTTTTCACAGTTAGTTTTGATCCATGCTTAAAATGTGTGGGTTGTTTATGCCTCTGTTGTTTTCAACTAGGAAAGGTTTTACTCTGAAGCATGTACTCAGCGACAGACTGATGTGTCCTGGGTTATTTTGTGCAGTGAGGATGCCCAGATAGATTAACCTATGGAAGAAATATTAACTAGCACAGACTAGTGAAACTGGGGCCAAAGAACCTAATCAAAGATACAGTTACAACACGATAAACTTTACTGTTCAAGACAGACTACTTTAAAATATGTTCCTGCTCAGAACTGCCTTGTGTAGCACTCTTGTTGCTGTCATGGATGAGAAGCTGCTACCTTATTTGTGATGAGTCCTTTTTACACAGCCCACAGTCTTCCGAAGAGTCCAGCATCAAACTCCTAGGCTAACTGGGGCAGAAACCTTAATATTTTTAAACCAACACAGAGCATGGAAGTTTTTTTTGTTACACTTCGATTTGTGCACACAGTGATTATCTCATGAGTGCTGCTTGTATTAATCCATGTAACTTTTTCCTCTAGCATAAAAGAAGCCTGCATTATCCTGAATCTGAATGTTGGCTCCGCCTTGCTACTGAAGGATGTCCTACAGTCAGCTTCAGAAAATGAAACTTTTAATCCAAGCCAGCCCTCTGCAACAGCAGCACTAAATGAACTTGGAGTTTATAAACTGGCTCAAAAGGATGTCGAGATTCTTCTCAATTTGAGAGCTAGTTGGCCAAATACAGGAAAATAAAGATTTATTCAGCAATGGTTAATATCTTGGTCTAGATTACTTACTCCAAGCAAAAGCAAAGCAAATATTTTTAATATACTTGTGTCATTTTTTTCAATCCTGTATGCTAAACAAATGGTTTAATCTGATCTTATGCTTTATTCTCTACTTAAAAAAAAAAAAAAATTCCAAAGAAGGAAGAAGACACTTTATTTTCTTCATTCATACTAATTTTTTTCTTTTTTTCTGTTTGAGAGTCCCTCTTAATTTTTTGAAAAGTTTCTCCTTAAAATTCTTAAAAATTGCATAAATAGTGTGTGGTAAGTTTAAAAACAGCACTTTACTTGGAGGCACTGCCTACCTTTACCTGTGACCATCTATTGTCACTTGTTGAAGTTGCTTTTCCTTAAAAAGAAAAAACAAATAAACCCGAAACACAACACAAGCCCAAAAACCAACTTAATTTTATTCAATGATAATGAGCCAACTGGTAACAATCCCTTACCGTAAGCTACAACTTGAAGGAGGAAACTCCCAAACACTGTTTTAGTTGCATAAGAGATTTTTTTCTTTTTTTTTTTTTTATTTAAACCATGTAACTGTATTAAGAAAAGCAATTCTCAAACAATATCCCTCCAATGCCTGATAGACATGAACAAGTTCTTGTCACTTGTATTTTTCAGCTGATTGCTCATCTGAAGCAGGGGGAGACAAGAAAAAAGAATGCCGCTTAAAATCAGCTATCCACAGCTGACGAGCCAGAAGAAAAATTGAGGCAGATGCCTATTTCTCATATATATTGCAGACCACTGCTCAAACTAATACACAGCCCAGCTCTCCAGCATCCTTTTCTTCCTAAGACAGAAAAAGAAAACCTCTAGTTAGATAACAGTGTGGATAATCAGTTACTGCAAATTGTCCCTAGAACCATACCTTGACTATGAGAAATTATTAAAACTTTGATCTTCTTTAATCTACAGCTGTAGTACCACCCCCGGCAATGAAGACAACAGTGCGTCACCCTTTCACATTTTTAAATCAGTATTGGAACCCCCTGGGCTGCCTGATGACAGAGGTGGGTAAGGTGAGAGGATCCTGAAACTGAGCTGGTAGAGGAAAATGGAATTTGGTTGATCTTAGAGCAAGCCAAGCATGGTCAGCCTTATAAAATCTTGGATATCTCCTAACTACCCCTCCAAAAAAACAACTGCAACTTACACTCCTTCCTTGAATACCTCCAGTGTGATATTTTCATCATCTCCCACTTCCAGATCCTCAGTGCTCAGTCCCAGCGTTTTAAGAGCTAAAGTTAAGGAAAGAGAATTTCCTATGTGAGTTTTTGAAAGATGGATTTAAGATCTTCAAGTGGCCTAAACTGAATAAAAAGCAAAGGTGTATTTTTTTTTCTTTTTTAACTTCTCACGTTCCAGGTTGCGCAGGGGGAGGTGTGCGGATAATCGTAAAGTATACAGATGTGTAACTCTGAAACTCTTGTATTACTTGTGCGGTGTGAGCTGCGGTTCCGGGGGGGGGACGCACCTTCCCTGTACTGCACGGGCGTGATGTGGCCCTGGCCCAGCACGTCCAGCAGGCTGAACATGGCCTCCACGTTGGCCTCGTCCATCAGGTCCGGGTACTCCCCCTCGGCCCGCCTGCCAGCCTTCACCCTTTCCAGCACCTGGATCAGGAACTCGCGTGGCCTTTCTGCAACCAAGCCAGAGCGGGGCCCTCAGCCGGGGCGCCGAGGCCGCTCAGCCCCGCTCGCCCCGCTCCCTCCCCGCGGGCGGGGCCGCACCGGGGCGGTGGAAGAGCAGCAGCGCTCCGAGGTGGTGCAGCAGCTCGGGCAGCCGGTGCCGCCGCAGGTACTCCCGGCTCTGCTCCTCGCCCGCCGCCATCCCGCGGGGCCGGGACACGGCGTGAGGCGGCAGCGGGCTCGGCGGGGGCTGTGCGGGCTCGGGGCGGGGGAGGACGGGCAGAGGAGCACCCACAAAACCGGGCGCGGGGCCGACCCTCCCTCAGGCAGCTCCGGGCGCGGGGCGAGAGGAGGCTCCGCTAAGGGAAGCAAACACTGTTTTTCCTGGATGTCGTCACGTCACCACCGGAACAGACACTCCCCGCTCCCGGCGCGGGGAGGACTGGGCGGCTGCGTTCGGTCGCGGGGAAAGCGAATTACACGCCGTAGTTTTTTAACATGTACGCGGGCGCTCAGGGTCTATTTAGTCTGGAGAAGACTGAGGGGGGGATCTCGTCAACATAGTTAAGGCAGATGCCAAGAGGATGGTGCCAGGCTCCTTTCGGTGGTGCCCAGCGACGGGACGAGCAGCAGTGGCCGCAAACTGAAACACGAGGAGTTCCACCCCAGCGTGAGGGAGAACTTCATTCACTGAGGGTGGCGGAGCACTGAACAGGCTGCCGAGGGAGGTCGTGGATTGTCCCCCTCTGGAGACTTTCCCAACCCCCCTGGACACGTTCTTGAGTCGCCTGCTCCAGGTGACCCTGCTTTGGCAGGGGTTGGACGGGATGATCTCCCAGATGTCCCTTCCAGTCCTGACAATTCAAAAGTAAGAGAGGTTACATTTAAAAATCACTATAGAGGCTTACAGCACAGCCCGTGCAAACAGAGAAGAGACATCAAGGAAGCTTTTGATTGTACTAACCAGTGTGAATAGGAAAAAGGTAATCATGAGCCCATAGTCAAGCAAATCTACAATGGTATAAGCATCTGCCATCAAATAAAAACAGATGAGAAATGAGCGTATAGTAAAGAATGATATTCCTGTGAAAAGTCTAACCCTATAAATACATCACTATTTGCCAAAACTAAAACAAGACATTATAGAATTTACTTTTTATTTTCTTAGTTAAGCTTGGAGAAAGGTAGGATCCAAAACTGCGGAGATTGTACATCCATGCTCTGTCTGTATTCACTACTATTTTAAACTGATTATGCTACCTGCTTTGTCTTAATTAGGGCTAGAGGGAGTGTAAGTTTCTAACAGCTACCTCCTATAACAACTACCTGGCAGTGATGGAAACCTCCTTTTCCTAAGGAATACATTTCATAGTTACTGAATCCATTCCTGCATTTGATTTTTCGATGCCTTTCAGCAGAGTTTGCAAAGCATTAGCAAAATTTTTTCCTGAAAAAGAGCCAAGAGAGGAAGTGTAGATTGAAGTGTGAAGAAGTACAAAGTCAGCAGAGGAGAAATAAAAACATGGAAAATATTTTCTTAAAATGAGAACCCAAGGATGGAAAGATTGACAGGAGAGAAAGAAGCAAGTGAAAGGCTAGCTGGTAGGTAGGTAGGTCAGTGTTTGGGGCAGGAAAAACAGCATTTCACAAAGGATGTTTCTCCTTTAGTAGTCAACAAAGATAACCAGTATGAAATACATATGCTGAAGGCTTAAATTTTAAGAATAAACACAGGAATTATGGATTTAAGTGTGTTTTTCTGAGGAATGGTTCAAAAAAAAAAAAATCACTAAGCAGAGCAAACCCTGATTTGATTTACAACTAGAAAGATATATATTTTAAATTCTGTTTCACTGTTAAGGAAGCACAATTCATTGAAAGAAATGCTCTGAAAATGAATCATGTATTTATTATTTAAATAATAAATTATTATCCTCAGTTCATATCATGATAGTTATCAGCTATATATATGAATCCTAAAAGTATGATAGTTTAGGATAATTTTTGAGAGGCTCAGATGGACTATTCTAAGAGAAACTGAACTTTTGGTCACTGAGAAAAACAGGATTTGATAAACATTTGAAAGTATTCTGGCTCCATTCTAAAGATGGTATTAAATGAGTTTTAATAAAGAACTAAAAGTGACCAAATTATTTGCAGGTGTTTAAAATGTTGTGGTTATATAAATTGAATTTGTTTGAAAGGCTTAATACCTGTTGTGACAGAAGCTGAGCTTTCTGCTGAATATCATTAGTAATTTAAGTATTTTATCTAATTTAATAGGACTAAATAGACTACCTGGAGTCTTATGGGTTGTAATGAAGAGGAACAGGGACTGCAGGTCAGATACGAAGCCGATTGCAGAACAAGCATTTGTCTTACAGGGGAAACAGGCAGAAGGACATGTTCTTCCACATGAGAGTGTCGGAAGAGTAATGTCTGGGGCTGTGGGAAGAGACGAGAGTAATTGTGTCTTCAAAGACAATTATCAGAATTCCCCTTGCTCTGCCTTATCTCTGTTGCTTCTTGCCATTTTGTTTTGTACCATCAGAAGTGTCTGGCTCCATCCTTCCTACAGTCACACATCTTGTAGCTGAAGACAGCACTCACACCCCCCCCCCTTAATCTTCTTGTAAAATGGAGCAAACCACTCTTTTTAAGCATATCATTTTACTTGATATGCTCCAGCTACTGATCCTCCCGTCAGCGCTCCACTTGGACTCACTTCAGTTCCCAAGCTGAGTCCTGTGCAGCGCAGGCCCAAACCTGACACGGTTCTGCAGACTCAGTCTCACAAGTGCCAAAACAGAAGTGACAATCCATTCCCTCTGGCTGCCGCCTACATTTATAAGACATGTAGACAGCAGACTGCTGAAGCTCAGGCTGTGTAGTGTTCAGTTCCCTCACTGACTCATGGTCAGCTTGTCCATCAGCCCCTTTATCTGCAGAGTTGCTTTCTTGCCAGTCAGCGCCCAGCTTGTTCCATGACATGGGGTTATGCCTCTCTCCCATGTGTGGAGCTCTGTGTTTATCTTAGGTGAACCTTGAGGTTCCTGCCAGCCCAATTTTCTAGCCTGTTGAGCTCCCTCTGAAGGACAGCCCTGGCCCTGCTGTGTCAATCACTTCCCTGCCCCCAGTTTGTTGTTACCCATGAAACCACAGCCCATCCCAATGCCTAGGATGGTAGTGAAGCCCCTCGGCATTACCTGGCCCATTACTAACCCCTGAGGTGTGTTACTAATACCAACCAACAACCAGACTCCTAAGAGCCCACCTCAGCCCTCTGAGCCCAGCTGTTGAGCTGATTTTCCACCCACCTCATAGTTCCTACCTTGAATCCAGCTCTCCAGTTTATTGTAAGAATACAAAAGCAGGTGGTGTCAAAAGCCTTGCCAAGGTCAAAGTAGAGAACATTCCCTGTTCAGTACCTGAGGGCAGTTGTTTCATCACAGAGAGGAAGCAGGGTGGTCAGGCAAAGTTACACCTTGGTAAATCCAAGTTGTCCAGGCATGGCTTCTAGGAGAGTTGCTCCATAATCTGCCTGGGCTGAGCAGCCTGCAGTTGCCTGGGTCTTTTTTGAAAACAGACATTGCATTTGCCTCTTTCCAGTCCTTAGAACCCCTGTACCCTGTTCATCATCTTTCAGGGGTGAGAGCAGCCTTGTAATGGTACCAGCCTGCATCCTTGAAATAGGCCCAGCTTTCCCTGTGGGCTGCTACAGATCCAGTCCTTAACTCAGGCTTCCTCTTAGGCCCCCAGACTCTGCCCAAAGCTCTGACCACAAACCTGTCCACTTGAAGCAACAAGTGCACCTCAGTCATTTCCCTGTCCTCTGTCACCAGGTTACCCGCCCTGTGTAGTAGGGCCCATATTTTACTTACCCTTCCTTCCATGTCAATGTACTGAAAATGTCCCTCACATCCCTCACTGATTCTAACTCCAGCTGAGTTTGGCTTTCCTAGTTCTGTTCCAGGATGCCCAGGCAGTGCATTCCTCTAGGGTAGCCCACCCCACTTCCACAGTCTGTGTACTTGCCTTTTGCATCTGCCTCCAGTCAGGAGCTCCCCATTCAGCCACGCTGCCTTCTCCCATGTCTGCTCAACTTCGGGCAGGTCAGAATGGACTGTTCCTGTGCTCCAGCTGGCTCTCCTGGGCCCTCCAGGGTAGTCTTCTGTGTGATTCTGCCAACAAAATGTCTGCAGGAGACAAAGCCTGCTCTCCTGAATTCCAGGGCTGCAATTCAACTATTTATCTTCCTCACTTCCCTCAGAATCTTAAGCTTTGCTATCTTGTAGTCGCTGCTGCCAAGGCTGCCACCAGTGTCACTGTTCCCAGCAGCCCTTCCTTACGTGTGAGCAGCATGTCTAGCATAGCCCCGCTTGGCTTGCTGAGCACTTGTCAGGAAATTGTCCTTGATGTACTACAGAAGGAGCTGGATCACTTGTGCCTCCACCATGTTGCCACCCCAGTCCCCTCCACAAGAACAAGAGCCTGCAGTTGTCAGGCTAAGCTGTGAATGTTGGCTTTGTTTTTTTTTTATTTTATTTTATTTTGATCAACTGCAAAATAAAGACTAAACCTGTCATCAGAAATCATTGTACTGGGAAAAAATAAATATCAGGAATTAGAAAAATACTTCTTGTTTCTGAGTCAAGAAAAAGTAAAAATACGTCACAAAAAGGCTACTTTAGTATCCGGACACTTTGCTGTCTTACAGAACTGTCCACTTCCCAGCTGGCTGAAAACCCAAGAAGTTTCCTAGAACTACAGTGGGACTCCTGCTGAAGGCAAAGGGAAAAAAGAAGTTACTTTATCAGAAGCCTGCATTCTTTGAGTACAGTAGATTTGTCTGTTTAAGTGTGGCTCTGAGCCCATAGCTCTTAAAACCCCAGATGCTTTTATTCTAGCAGTAGGTGTAGAACTTACACCAAAAGGCCTTCACACCTGTGGCATTTTGTAGATGTTCATGTGAGACAACTTCTCTGAAAAACTACTCCTGTGGTATCCCATCAACCACGTTGGCAACAGCTCCAAGTTAATCAAACCCAGATTCAATTTCAGGGCTAAATCTGTCAGATTTTGGAAACCTGCAAAGGGCACAGCTGAATGTTGTGCACCTTCTCACCCCTGAGATGAGCTCAGTTGGTCAGAGCATGGTGCCAATAACACTGTCGTGGGTTTGATCCCTGTATGGGCCATTCACTTAAGAGCTGGACTTGATGATCCTTGTGGGTTCCTTCCAACTCGAAATATTCTGTGACTCTGTGATCCCAAATACCCTACTGGTGTCCTTACCTGCAAATCAAGTTCTCCTGGATCCTGATTATTATTGCTGGAAAACTTCCCCGAAAGCTCCTCCTCTCCTCTCTGTAGGGAGAGCAGATCACAGACCAGTGCTAAATATTGCTAAATATTTCCGGGTCAGCCATAAACAACAGAACCCCCCAAAAAGAATCCAGCCCATGTCACTCGTGGTGCATTACAAAATGAGAACATGGGAACATGTCCTGTCTGCCACGGATCCTCCAGCTGAAGAGCAAAGACCTGCTGCTGAATGATCAGCTTCAGGTTTCTTCTACTTAGGAAAATATAAAAGGGATCTGCACTTGTTTTGAGTAGTCACTCAGAACTACTACAAGTCCTCAAGGAGCAAACAGCATAAAAATTTGCATGAAATAAACATTCTTGTGTTCTGAAGTCTGAATCTGTTGTATGACTCTCTCCTCCAAATATTTCTGGAATCAGTATTTGGCATTTTTTCCAATTGTGAATCCTGACAGATTTGGAAGAATAAAACAGATACTGGTTGCACACAGCAGTGACTTTCTTGTAAAATAAATAGTTCCATGGTAAAAACAGAAGCATAAAAACTAGAGTGCAATGAATAAAAAACTTACAGTGTGATCTGCCTCCCTCTGAAACTGGGGGTATTTAGAGCATGTTTGAGAATACGAGGAGGGGAGTAGTGCTACCAGCAAAATACTTGGTGCATAACCAAAAAAAAGGAGGGGAAACCCCACTCCCAATAAGATAAAAGTTTATAGATCATTTCAACAAACCTGCAAGAGCTAAAAACCTACTGATTCATATTTGGGAAATAAAGGCAGTGGTCTTCAACCTTTGCTGGCCACGGGCAATGATGGCAAGCAGCTAATAACTCATGGCAGCAATATTCTGTTTCCTTGGCTGTAGTTTTAATTTCTAATGGCTGCCAGAAACAGCAAAGCACCTTACAAACACAGAGTCACTCTTCAGCCATACACGGGGACAACTCGTGTCAGATTAAACTTCACCATTTCCTGTTGTTATTCATGATATTCATTTTTTCTATACTGGAAAAGATAAACTCAAGACTGAGAAAAAAAGAACAAAAACTTTCAAAACATAAGCAGCTCAGACTAAGGCACTAATTGTGCTCATTGTAGCTTTTGCAACAGGTATCAGAAGGTGCAAGACATTACACAAAAAGCTGTTTGCCTAGAAGGTAAAATTTCCCTCCTTCGATTCCTCTTTCCTGTAATGCAGCCCAGCTTCCAACTCCTCTGCCAGTTCTGAGTGTGTGCACACAAAAATGCAGGTTTCAGTCCAAATTGCTCGATTTTAAAAAAGATCACACCATAAATGTGAGCATCTTCCCCACAGTATCTCCAAGACAGTTTCCAGATACCTCATAAAAGGAGCATAAAAATGTACATCTTCCCCAGGTTTGCAGAAGAGGGTGGCTGCGGGAGAAAAGAACTGCAATGCTCTCTGCAGAGCTGTCGAGCCAATGAACAATTTAAGTCTCATTTGATCTGTAATTGGAACAGGCTTTACACAGAACAAGAATCTTAACGCCTAGATAAGAGCTGCATTTTTAGTATTAACAACGATAAAAAGGCTGGTTATAAATTTGTACTGCCCATTGAAGTGAGAATTCCTAAATCTAGCAGCTGTAACGAAGTTAATTCTTACACTGATAAGGAATGAGAAAATGCATTCAGCTAAGCAAAGGAATTTAAAAATGATTTATCAGTGCAAAAAACCTGAATAGCTGATCGTTGCACATGTCCTGACACATAAATACAGAAACATTTTAGACATGAATGCCAAGAATAATCCCAGAGCAATTCAGCCCTGTGCAGAGAGCTGGGCAGATCTTTTGAACTACCCGTGGAATTCCCAGAGCTGGGTGTCTGCACAGTGTGTTTCGGCCTCTGGGAAGAGAAAGGGCAGTCTTGCAATACACACCATTTTTGCTTTGCAAAGAGAAATAATGACAAACCCCATCTGTTTCTTACAAACATATAAATTATTTTATTTACAAAGCCATGTTACAAAAAAAAATAATAATAAAGCAAAAAAAACAAAAAATACAATCGCTCACTAGAGAATATCTCCAGGCCCGGTGTTGAACCATGGCAGTATCAATCAGATACATGTTTGTTCTGTTTTTCCTTTTTTAAACTGTAAGCCATAGAATTTACTATTTACACCTACTTTAGACATTTATTCTGCTTACAATTATCACAAGCATGGAATGAATTCTATTTGATACTGCTAATACATAAAGGTGCAGGACAAAGAATGAAAATACTTAGTGTTACAAAATATGGATTGTAGAAAAGAAATTGGCTGTACAAGTATGGCATTTTTTTTTTTTCTTAGAATGATTGGACATGCTTTCTTCAAAAGTCTTCTGGAAAAGGTTCTAAAATCTGTAGTAGGAAAGCACAATATAGCAGGTGCAAATTCATTTCTGTGCAACAACAGTTATTTAATATATCCCATGACTGACCAGCTATGCAAAACCCACAGAGTTTTGTTAAAGTGCCATGGGTCAACAGCATAACAAAATATAAGGTGTAAATAGAAAAATTTCTTTTTTTCTTCTTTTTTTTTTAAAACAATAGTTCACTGAGAATCAGCAATAATAGAATATGCTGTATAAACTATTCTCTACAAAGGTCGATCAGCACTATTTACAATTGTTACATCGATACAAAAGAAGGCATACAAGTTATCCAAGTCGCTTTTTATGGCTGACGGGCCTATGCATTGCGTATGTGTAACAACCAAAGCTTCTGAGCCTCTATTGCTGGAAACAAATCACAAGATTTTCAGGCAAATGGGGAAGAAAAAGAACTACTGAGTGAATGCTACACTAAGAATGCATTATAGGCTGGTCCAGTTTGTATCCATTTTTTTTTTTTTCCCAAACGTTTATTCCATTTCACTTCGCAGGCTAAAATTTTCGATACGTTTAATTAAATAATGATTCTCTGATGATGAAAGAACACCACGGGATTTTTACTTCGTGCTTAACTTTCCCGAAATGCTGTCAGGTGTAAGCCAGTTGAAAACAAAATTTAAGCAGCATTCAAAGGACAGGCTCCATAATTCAGCTTTCCAATTAAAAGATGCATGGAAACAGCTAAAGCTTCCTAAAACTACAAAATTGCTCCTTCAGTCACTGATTAGCACTAATTCTCAGAAGCAACCACTGAATCTCACAACCACTGTTTTCCCTCAACAACTAGAAATAGCAGTTCATTGATTACAGAGGATGACTTTGTTACTGAGATTTTTAAAATCCTGCAGTTTTATAACTCAAAATAAATTAAAAAAATCAACATAGTACTGCTCCTAAAACTGAACAAGACAAAAATTGTGCAAAAATAACAAAGATATGTACACATTTTTCAGTCTGAAGAAATGTACAATAAAAACATAATTCAAAGAACATTTTAAAAATATAAACATTGCTTAAACTTTCCTAAGTTTCATACTGTTTCTGAAACTATACCGGTCAGTTAGCTCTGAAGTATAGCAAAACATAAATTATTACAAAATTAACACTATAAAAATTTATTTTAAGAATATTTCTAAACTTTTTTTCAAAGGGTCTAGCCTTGTTTATAATTGCTTAAACATTTTTAGTCTTAAAATTTGCCTTAAGCCTTCTTTTTTTAAAAAAGAAAGTAGTAATAATCTCCCTATTTGCAGTCTCTCGCCTTTCCCCAAGATGTAAATAAACCAGCATATAAGTGCACTTTTAACACTGTAGAAATAAAAATTAACTCCTCTGTACTATTGTTCCAGTACCTAGTATTGGCTTCCTGATTATAAAATCTATATTTTATTAAAAAATTATTCAGTAATCCTATAAGAAACACTGTCAGTGCAATTCTATTAATGCAAGCCAATCTGCTCAACTCCTGTCCTTGCAAACCCAAACTGTTCACTGGAGCTATCAAGTGCTGTGTTCTTAAGGGTCTGGAAATCCCACGGGATATGGGGGATTTTACACGTTGAGCCCCTGATAACAGTAACTGCAGTTTGGTGCAAAACTCTGCTATGCATTGATCGAAGTTTAGGTTCCTTAAGAGCCTGTTCCTGGAAGAGGCTGAACACTCAGAATTCCCACTGAAATTATTAAATGCTGTAGGTACAGAGCACCAATCAGGATTAGTCCCTAAAGTTGCAGTGCCCCAGCTGTTTGCAAATTAGTAAGAAATGCACTCAATTTTTATCCATAGGACAAGCTTAAATACAGAATTACTGTAATTTTTATTTAATGAAAAAATTTGGAGATCCTTTAAATAAATTCATATCATGATCTGGATTTTTTTTTTTTTTTTGGAATGTCCACTGTGTTCTGGTAAGGAAACAAAGGGAGCATTGCAACGCTAACAGCTTTAAAAGGCATGAAACATAACCAAGCAGAACGCACAGATCAGTGGCAAATACAAGTGGAAAAACTAAACAAATCACTATTACAGTTTTCTGTAAATTTAATTCTCTTTAAAACCACAAATTCATAAAAGGTTAAATCCATCTGCAGGACATAGAAAAGAAAAACCCTGTGGAGTAGGGCTGCTGAGAGCTAGAGATTATAGGCTGGTTCCTTTTCCTTGTTATGGAAGAGTCCTTATTCTACCAGTCCGGTTTGATGTCTTCTAAAAGAGAAACCAGAGCCAGGTTCAAAATCACACAATGTCTTTTGGTATAAAACACTTCAATAACGTCTGTGTCTGACAGTACGCAAAGCAGGAACTTTTTTCAAGTCCCTGAACTCAGTTTTCTCCCTGTTTACTGACTACATTAGACCTTTAAGAAAAGGAACTGCTTTGAATAAACAGCATATTTCCTTTTGGGACTGTCTGATTTTTATAAGCTTTGGTGAATCTCACGTTCATTAACTTGGTGTATCATTACAAATAAAGAGCAGCAATTAGACGACAACTCTGAAGAATCTTTTCCTCTACACAGCATGTTTTCATGCACAAGGAATCCTCACACAGCACACACGTTGTCACCTTCCCTTAATAAAATGATCTAGTTACTCAGTATTTAAAAACCACCGCATACTGAGGTCTTGAAGTGTTAACACTTTCAGGCACCTAAAAGCACTATGAAGACAAAAACACTTGATTAGTTAAAAACCTGGAACAAGGATAAAATCTGGAGAAAACAAACTTTCAATACATAGTTTATATTAGCACAAATAAAAGACTGTAAAACTACCGTTCCATTAATGCTTTTTAAAAACCAAGTAGTTTTTGTAGAGAAAAGTAGTATTTTTTCTACTGAAGAAACAACAGTTGGAAAAACAGGCATGCTTTTATGAATACAGTCCCTTGTTAAAGTCTCAAAGAGATGCAGCAACATTCAAATGAAACATTAATTGAGAACAATCCGTCTTAGTTTAACCTGGCTGAGTTTAATGAGATGGGAGAGAACTGACCAGCCCACAACAGTTATCACGGGAACACCTGAGTGCACTGCAACACGTGGAGCAAACGACCGAGAGAAACTACTCCTTTGACATCAAAACAATGACAAGCCACCTTGGACTCACAACTCAATATTGAGACACAGCCAGTTATGGGTGGCAGGTGACCCTCAGCACTGCCTCGTGTCCTCTCGGCTCTGACTGGCCATCTTTGGAAGGCGATGGGAAGCTTTCCCAGTGGGACTGCACACAGGCGGTCACAGCTGCAAACATGATTGGGTTTACAGCCTAACACAACTTCCCAAATGCCACATTCTCACCAGGCCACTCAGCCTCGTGATGAGTTATGGACCCCCCTCCCTTCTCTTGAGAAACAACCACCTCCTCCTCCCTTTGGCTCCCCCTCGGCACCAGCAGACAGCCCCGGCAGGTTGCCTGGCCAGGGAACTGCTCCATATGCACCTTTAGCTTGTCAGCTGCAACTGCTTCCAACTGCATGGTTAGAAGTCTGTTGTTGTGACGTATTCATGAAAACTTGCCTGATTTTTCCAACTGTAAACCTCTGGTGTATAGCAGAGATTGTCTCTCCCTACAGACCTTGCTTCACTTGGACTCCCTGATTATCACGGTCATAACAACAGTAACATTAAAAACAAGACAGCTGATGTTCCCCAGTTATATCTTTACTGGTACAGCATATACTGTAGATCCACTTATTACCTAATTATTAACACCCTTATAATGGAATATTATAGCACAGTTTAAGACTGAAATTTTATACAGAGACTATTTCATTGCTAGACTGAAGATAAAAGCTGTCAACAAAGCAGCTCAGATTTGAAAGTGACCAGCATTTATTAAATATGGAATCATTATTCATGGTTCCAAATTAGTATCCTGTGTTAGTTAAAAATAAAAGTTTAAAAACTTGATTTTCTTTTGTATTTGTGCTCTAAGCTCCACATTCAACTACCAAACTGACAGAAACATGCTTTTAAAAATAAAGAGTTTGTGAGGCATAAAACAAGAAAACATTTCTATTTTTGACAAAGTTATGAAAACTGGCAGCTGAAAAGCTCTGCAATAGCCTCAGTTTACATAAGGCTGCCACAAAATTAATGTTTTGTACTCTTAGGTTTTCCCCATGGGATCTAGGCAACAGATCCCAACAAGTTCTGCTCCCGGGCAGTGTGTATGTTACACTAACACAGCAGCAGGAGGTTAAAGCAAAAACAGTTTTATCCCAAGTTTGTCAGTGGCAGTTGGACGACAGTGTCTCACACAGGAAAATGCCAGGCCCTACAAATACGAAGAAACTTTCCACTTTTCTCCCTTCAGAGTATTTCTTCCATACATATACTGCTTTGCATTCAGGACTGAGAGAAAAAAAAATACTGTTTGGCAGTTCATCTGAAGAGTGATTCAGAATATTTTTAATTGGGATACAGTGATGGGTTATCATTACTACAATCATTGCCGTTCTTCTGCCGTGTCTACACAGCAGAAACTAAACAGCAGAACCATTTGGGATAACTACTCCTGTATAATTTAGCCAAAATATGAAACAGAATTCTAAAACAGACTGGTTGTACACAAAAATCTTCTGGATTACTTGTGACTACCCCTTTTTGAGGTGGGAAACCTTTTCCTATTAAGGAACTTGATACTGAATTCTTGATAAAGTACTCAACTTGGAGCGTCAAGTTTTATTAAAACAAATAAACTAGTGTTATCAGTTCCCCAGACAGATGAGGGTTGGAGCATGGGTCAAGCACCTGTTCTCACAAAAAAGCTATTAGAGCATTTATTATCATTACCCAACTCACAGCCCGTGTGATAAACAGGTATGGTGGGAGTGCTTAGGATTTCTCACAGTCTAAGAAGGACTAAGATTACACATGGGTTGGTTATGCTTTCAGATTAGTTTCTCTGAATTGTCAAGTGCCCTGTCTTCTCTGTCCTGTTTCTGTCCTCCTTTTGCTGCTTCATTTCTGGCCTGTTTTCAAACGTTGTCTCTCCTATGCCAGTCTGGGGACTCTGCTGAGCCACCTCGCTCAGCAGGAGAAGTTGGACAGGAAAACCCCATCAGCTCAGCTGAACCCTGCACAGAGAGCTGTTGCTGCTGCTGCTGCTGAGCTTGTGTCAGCAAAGCTACAGCCAGGGAGCAGCACATGAGCCAACCTGAGGTGTAGTGCAGGTGGTGAAAAACAAGCAGAAATTTGTAATTCATAAATCTTGGAGGGAAAAATAGCTAGAGAAAAATTACATGACAGGAGAAATCTAATATTAGTTCACCAAAAGACAGCTTCTGTAAAGAACTCTATTCATAAAGAAACTGTATTTTAAGGTTTTACAGTATAACATATTTCAAAACCTCTTACGGACTACTTAAGTACACTGTTTATAAAGCAACTTACTTGTCTGTTGTGTACTGGGTTTGATGTACTCGAAGGACTGGATTGTGACAAAGCTACACTGCTATTTTTTCCAATCTGAAAGACATTAATTGAGCAGTATTGAGAGGCATATTTGTCAGCTGAATGCAGATGCTGGTGATGGCCTTCCCTTTCCTCTGTAATGTGGCACTAATTGCTTTGCATTTTGAACACTGGTATTTTGTTATTGCAAAAGATACACTTCAGATAGAATCATCATTATCTCTCAGAGCTTGTATACTTTGAATAAAGTCTTAAAAAGAACATAAATACTATTACAGTTCAGAAAACAACATATAAGACAGTTGCTGAGGGAATATAGACTGTAAACCCCCACCTCTCTAGAATGAAACTTGTTTCTCTAGTGCCTGGAGTCACTTGGAGCAACTGGTCAGAGAGCACAGAGTGCATGAGGTCACGGGTTCCTCCCCAGGGGACCTTCCCCAGTCCTGGGCAGTTTAAAGCAAGTGGCCAACCACCAGAGCATGCCCTAAGTTATTCCACTTTCTTCTGTACTGTATCTTCATTTATCATTGCTCAATAAAGCAAACATTAACTGAAGAACCAAACTCCAGAGATTCACCTTTGCAGTTGTATCGATTTACTGCGGCAGAGAATTTCCCTGGGAATGTGTGCTAATTGTAGTACACGTACATACATTTTAAAAATACTTAGTTATAATAGGTTTTTCTACAGTGACCCATAAACGTGGTGTAGATATTTCTGTTGCAATACAAAAAGGGAGACAGCTGTTGAGTCAGAGGAGCAGTTCCTCGGGGGTTACAAGGCTGATAAAAATTAACCATGGACACCTGTCTGCAAATGGCAGATAACTGGAGTGTGAAGAGTTATTCACAAGGTCACTGCAGTTCAAGTAATGTCAGCTTAAATCATTTGATGGAGAGGCAGCAAGGACCTGTCTCCTTAATAGTGAGAAATGCAGTAGCTGGTTTCTTACTGACTCGGTGGGGCTGAGGCAGGGCCTTCACAAGACCAGCCTTCTCCTTCCCCTCCTCAGCATGGTTTGTTACTTTGCCACTTCACATACTGAATGAAAGGTAGCCTCTGTCTCCCTCCCCACATCTGCCCTTTCTCAACAGTGACTGTTTAAAACAGTCTTCTCTGTTCACATTCTATCCAGAAGAAATGTTTAAAGATTTTATTTACAACCAGTTCTGAAGGCGCTCCCGTGATGCACAAAGATTAACAGGGTGTGCCTCTGCCCATCCTGTTGCCTTTAGCTTGTTGTACTGCCTGCCACAGCTGTTCTCTAGGGAATAATATTCAATATGCAGATCTTGACTAAAGATACACAACCTTGTACCCTTCCCAGCCATTCAGAACATCATGGCACACGTGCAAATCTCTAAATACACCGTTTACAACATTCATAAAACCCTTCATAATGTCCTCCTCTCAAATGGACAAATAGTCACTAGGACACTGACGTGCTGAGATCCTAGAATCATGAGAGGGAATATTCTAGTACCTCTTTAGGCTTTCATGCAATCAGTGCTCCTTCCACCAACAGACTGACTCTCTAGGTCAGACAAAGGAGCACAGCTCTGCAGGACCATGTTTGGCCTCAGGCACCATCTCGCCTGCGCTCCAGGACAGAGGGGCCATTCACAGAGTCTGAACAGTTACAGCACTCCATGAAAATAAACACAGATTCCAAGATGTCTTGGGTCTTGAATGATGGGAACATCATTTCAAGATTAGTGTGAGGCCAAAACTCAAATCCTTTTTTTTTTTTTCTCTCTCTTTTAAAAATAAAAGTATTTAAAAATAAATGGGCAACACTTCCAGTTACTATCTTCCAGTTCAGAGTTGAATTAAATGAAAAAAAACTATACCATAGCCTATCACCCTTTTTAAATGTGTTTCTAGTCTTTAATCTGCCCTATTACATCAAGGAGCAGGAGCAATATTTTACGCAATATCATTTTTTTTGGGTGGGACTTTTACTGTGATTGCATTTCTAGAATACAGCAAGTCAAACAGTACAGCTTAAAAGGGAATTTAAATATTGTATTCTCCAGAGCTTTAATATTCACATGCAGAGTACGTAATACTATTTGACCCATATGCACAAGGGGGTACAAAGTCCATTTATTTTGTATTGCATACAGTATGCTTGTCACAAAGACAATTAGCCAGTTAGACTTCTGCAATACAATGAACTCCATTTTTCCTCCTATTTTTGATTCCTACTGTAGCTCCAAAAAACAGCAGTATAAGAGGAAAGTGTGACCAGCTATTACTTATATACATACACATATATGCATGCATACATATATATGTATGTAGGCACCTGTACATATATATAAAACATTATGTTTAAATATCTGTATATTGCTACACTTATTACAAATATTTAAGCTTTTATGTAAAGAAAAAATATTAGTCAGAATTACATTTTTACAAAAGTTCAGTAAATCCATTCCGATTGATTCTTTGCAGTTTATTTACTTCTATTACTGTGCAACATGATGAAATACATCACAAATTGGAACAGGAATGACCCACAGGAATAGATTTAAACCCTAGGAGAGTCAGAATTTGAACTCAGAACCTCCTACAAGTAGCTGTAAGACTTCCTCAGTCTGCAGGAGCTACAGATAACAGTCTATGTCCTGTGAAAGGATGATACAATTCATTTCCTACTACCTATGTTTGCATCGAAGTAACAATTTCTACTTACTTTTTCTTCTCATTTGACACCATATACCTCCGGGCAATTTGATCTTTTTGGGCACACACATATTTCAAAAATCAGATGTGTGACAGAATGAAGAATTTAAAGCATCCTCTGCTGACTTCAGTTACTTAAAGATCAGTTCTGAATGAAGGACACATTTAAGAGGCTTTCAATAGAAAGACAACACCACTACCCATTTTAAAAAGCCAAACAAGTCATCTCTGTTGCAGCTCTGCTGGAAGCAGGAAAAAGAAAATATACCTGCTAGGCCATTTTTTGAGACACTCATTCTGTCTGCTATACCAGCTTTAGGATTCATTTATTCCTTTTTTCCACTCCCATTTCTGCCTGCTGGTACTTAGGGATTGCCTTGCTCTTACCATCTCCTTTTCAAAATTCCATTTAATGCACAATATCCTTAGAAAATGAGAGTTTCACAACCAAAAAAAAAGTATTCCTAAGCTGCCTTCTCTGGACTCTCTGAGGTATTCTATTTTCTATGGCTTTGTCTTCCAGACATCAGGGCCAAGTGTTGTTTTCTGTGCACTGCACAGCACTGGCAGGTTAGCAGTACATTATTACAAAGATTGTATTGGCAGTTTTCCCATCAAATTTTACTTTACACATACTTTTGTCCTTTTATAGCACCACTGAAAGAAAGGCCAAAGACCTGTTGCTATTCATAATGAAGCACGCGTGTGTAACGTCATCTATAGTGCTGACTTCAATATTCTGAACATATGTACACTACAAGGTATAATCAAGTGTCCACTAAGCTCATCTGGTTAAGACCTTAGTTTCTTCATTTTTCCAGTTTTGAACAGGAAATGGCATCTGAGGTCAGGTGCCTCAGACTCTCCCCAGGAGAAAGGTAGATGTAAGTGTTTTACAGAAGAGAAATGAGCAGACTTGCATCACATTAAGAAATGAATCAGCAACAAGTTTGGGAAAAGAAACAAACAGAAATTCTGACTCTCATCTTCCTGTTTTAATGATGACAATTCATTTCAGAGAGATGAGAATTAAGAAAAGAAATATTTTCTAAAAAGTATTCATTCTGGACACTCAATTTGACTTTCAGAGATACAAATGGCTACTTTATTAATTGAATAAAAAATCTCATAAAAATATTTTGAGAAAGTATATATATATAATTTTTTTAGCTTTCAGAACATTTACGACTGGTACAAAACAAATACAAATACGTTTTTGTATTAACCTAGAAAGTAAGTTGTGTGATGAAAACCAATCTGAAGCAAACATAGGATTCTCATTTCAGAAGGCATGAAACATTTCAAGGAAGTCAGACATGATCTGCGAAAAAATAACTGGAAGAGTCCCTTACCTGCCGAGAGATGGAGCTGCTTGTAGGATCTGGCACCGCAGAAATAAGGTTGGCAGTGCTCTTTCTATGAACACTATTCATACCAGGCATTTTAGTGATTTTACAGGCTTTGCTACTAGAACTAGAGTTTTTACGTTTTTTTCCTTCTGATTTGTCAAAAGAAAGGGGTAGAGAAGACACTGCATTATGTGCTCCCAGGGAGTGGTCCCCTGAGTGGTGCACGAGAGAAGATACAGACAGATTAGAAGAGTCAATACTGCTCACTACCATGCTCATGTGTTTCACTGAGTCTGTTGAACTACTTGATAATGAAGTCCGTCCTGAGGGCTCCGATTTGGCACTGAGTGGGCTTGTTCCGTTATTGGTATTGTGCACAGACACACTGTTATAGGAGGATGCAGCCTGATAGGAGTTCAACGTTGAACTGGGGTTCAGGACACAGTTCTTTTTGTGGGACCCTGAAAATGAAGATGAGGAAGATGTTTGCAAAGATAACGAGGATGATGATGACGACGACGATGACGACGACTGCGGCTTTTTCTTTTTGTTACTTGAAGACTCATCACTCCGAGATGACAGGTCTTTCACTTTTGAGGATTTGCTGGTTTTTGTTTTGGGTGGCTTGTGGGATGGGGAAGGGATGACTGCTGGCACTGGTGACACAGCTGATGGCGCCTTGAAAGTTGAGTCCATGATACTTAGGCTTGCAGCCACATGAGGAAAAGCTGTAGTGTGTGACATAATGGAATTCGTCTCTGCCGTTGTCACAAAGGCTGCATTTGATAACATGGCTGATGTCATTATGTAAGAAGAAGTGATTCTTGAACTGATAGGTGTTGAAGGAATATACACCGCACTGGGGTTGCTGAAAGGCTGTAAGACTGAGGCTGGAAAAGGAGTGGAGACATGTGCTGCTGGAGAAGGCATGGGACTATCTGCTGCAGGAGGAATTTTCCTAAACAGAAAAGGAAACAACAGCAACAAAAAGATATTTAGATACATAAAAAAATTCCATCCAAACAATGCAGAAAGGAAACAATTTCTGTGAAGGACTAACTTACTCAAAAAGGTAAACCGAGTTAATTCAAATTTTTATTTCTATTTTACTAATCAGGTATAGCAATTAAGTGCACATTATTACAATTTATTCACTTTATTACAAATTTAATTTCCTTTTTTCCTCTCCTATTTTACCAAACAATTAAAAAATGCGAATAAAATGCCTGATGGTGGCACCTGTAAACATCTTAGTCACTACATTTCATTCATTGCATATGTTTTGCTTGAAAGGTCAAGTTGTGGAACAGTTTCAATACCAATCTAAGCTCACAGGTTAGATTTGGTCAAAGTAGCAAATGAGCCATTCTGGGGGGTTGTGAAGCACTTAATCACTGAGCTTAAGGAGGAAAGCTCATCCCTTTCCAAATGCAGTGCTATTTCCAACAGCTCATTTGAGAGCTGGTTGGACAGGATTAAATAGTGAATTTATTGATTAATTTTCACTGATATTGAAAAATTGACAAAATATTAAACAATGCCTGATAAGCTTTATAAATAATTGAACACTCTTCTGAGAATAAAATCTAATAATATTACCTGTGAAATTAGTAGAATGTATTCAAATTCCTTTCCATTCAGCCATCATCTTCTATTATTTTATCTAGTGTGGTGTTATCAAAGAACCAAACCTTCATAACGTCTCTTGGAAAATTATCATGTGAGCTTTTCCCATTATTTAGACTAAAATTTAATTCACAGTTTAATCCTATTTCCTTTGCTAAGAAACCATACATCACCATAACTCTGCCCTTGTTATCCTCGCTACTGAAACCTTTCCAGTTTGTAAAGGCTTACTCTTGCCCTCACAGAAGTAGGATAAAAGAGCAGCGCTGTGTGTGCTGTTTCATCATAAATCAAATCCTAATTGCCAGTGTTCTCTCCTGGTATTCCTCCTATGGACACTGTTGGACAGAACACCGTTTATGGTGCAGTTACATAAGGGATTACATCCAGTCCATGCTGCCAGAAACGAGGAAGTCCTACTGCCCGCCACAATGCAAACAAAGCTGCTTATCAGGACCGTTCCTCAGGTTAGTTTTAGAGAAGGGCCAACAATTCCTACCCATCTTTGTGAAGTACTTTGAGAACTAGGGATAAAAGTACTTTGTTAATGTTCTCAAAACACAGCCTTGGCCTCCCTGTACCTCCAGCCACAGCTGCAGAGCTGCACTAGCACCAGCTGTAAAATACCGGAGTCACACACACACCTGCTCGGGGAGCACAGGAAAAGGTCAGTCCAGAGGGATGAGGACAAGAGAGGAATACAACAGGGGTAAAGCACCGTCAACTTCCTGTGTTATACAGACAAGTCAGTACTGCTGGAATTCATTAAAATATTAGAGATTATGTAAACAGCTAGAATTTGGGAAAACATTTACAACTGGATTTAGTGGAAGCAGGATAAGGCCTATTTATTTCTTGTATCGAACAACTACTGCAGAGGTTATTTTTGTTTTCTGTGATCGGAGTGGTACTAATAACATGTTTGCTCAGATGCCTGACTATCTTTTCTCCTGACAAAAAAAGCCAATAGATAATAAGTTTTAATCTTCCTATTAAAGGAAACAAAAATATTTTCATTTGCAGAAGGCAACAGACACTAGCTAACAGCCAAACTGACAAAGTAGAAAAGAGGAACCTCTTGCAGATTGAGTGTGATCAGTATCTAAACAGACAAGAAACCGGCCCTTTTATGGCAAATCCAACCATTTCCAAACTATGTCTTCTAGCACAGTGGCACTGTTACCATCAAGTTACCAGGTCAGTCAGACAAACCAAGCTTTAGTGTTTAAAAAATACATTTAAATAAAAATCAAACCTTGTTTATCTAATGGCTGGCATCCAATAAATATAACACAGTCCTGATAATAAACAGTGACATGAAACACTGCACTTTAGAGTTATTACATTGGAAGAAGAATGCATATCTGCAGCAGAATACCACCCAAAATCAATCCTATCTGCAGATGCCATGAGTTTTAATTTTTTTTAAAAGAAGAATTAACACCTATGTTAGAAGACTAGTCTGTTTTAATGTATTGTGTAGTCAAAGCCCATAGTGCTTGGAACCTGCATGTGTGATACAGAGATACTTCAACAGTGAGGAATAATCAGAATTTTAAGATCCCAAAGGCAATAAGGACACTATGGACTAAAAGACTATTATAGTCCATCTTACAGACAAATGTGTATAGAGTTCCTTATCTTACAACACATGAATCTAACAGAGCAAATGATGAATGGATGATATGGGGGCATGATAAAGGTACAAAAATCTAGGCAAAATCCAGGTTTAGATGGACAAAAAAGAGTCCTAAATCTATCAGAAACTTACACTAGAATAGGAGATTGTTCTGCTGGGCTGTGTATTCCTTAAAAGAAAAGATTTGTACATATATTACCACTATGCCTTAATACAGAGGTAATTTTACAAAAGCTGCCTATGGAGCGTTTAATTTAGAAGTTCTACAGGTTTAAAAAATGTTAAAGTACCCACCAAGTGTAAAAATCCCACTTACTTCCACATCTGTGAGTTCAAGTGTTTTTCTACCATGGAGTTCAGTGCGAATCGAAAATGGTCCCATCTTCTGTCAAAGACATAGTACCCTCTTCCCATTAAGCGACTGCCATAGGAACAGAACTGAAAGAAAAGGTATTTCAATGTTGCTTACAAAAATGTATTTCTACATTATAAAATATTTATTGATAGATCAAGGAAAGCCGTTGTAATTTGTATCATGCATCTAAAACATCTGTATAAAGGTGTTATACTACAGATAGTATTTATGCTATGTGTATAAATAAATAAAAATTATGAAATATGTGCATAATGTTTCAGTGTAAAGTGTATTTCAAACTTTGCTAATGAGTCAATGTCAGAGAAAATGTAACTGCTGAAGTACTTTAAAGGTGGCAATGTTGGTTAGTAATACTCTTACTACCCCAGAAAGACAAGTTATTGCTATTCTGTGCATACTAAATCTCATAACTGCATAACAGCAATAAGAATATAACTGAAGAGGGAAAAGGTGCAACAGGAACATCTTTAGTGTGTATTTAATAAACAAACCACAGACATTTCAGTAAAACAGTAAATTATCATCTATGGCATCTGTGCCACAAGAGAACACAGGATACACTCTTCACAGTGCATGAAAATCATCTAGAGGAGTAGTAAATATTTTGAGAATTCTGCAGAGCTCAGGAGTAACTCCCTTTGGAGAACTTCCTGTGAAGTCCTACCACACTGAAATGGTATGATCAGGAATCTACCCTTGCTTCAGTTAAGTCTAAGTGATCTACATGATGTAGAGAAAAAACCTTTTATAAATCATCCTCAGAAAACAAGACAGCTCTCCATCACACAAGGGACCAAGTCACAGAAATTCTGGCTGAGAGCAGAAGCACTGATGTGGTAGAAAAGCATCCACTTAAAGTACTTTTCAGCTTAAGGGACAGCAAGTGCCGACTGCAACTGTTCATCTCAACTCTGTTTCATGACAAGGTTAAACAGGTTAATTAAAACCACCACCTATGTTGATAAACTAGCCTCACCTCCCAGCGAGCTACCACTAACATCAGGTGGAACTGTGCTGGAGGTGATTTACTCCATCTTTTCTGACTTCACAATGATATGGACTAAGAACAGCTGCACTACCAGTAACTGCTTCAGTCGAGAGATGCTAAAATTTCAGAGAACAGACGACTCAGTGGGTTTGCCTTGAAACAGAACTAGTGTCCTAAACCAAAATGGCTACTGACAGCCATGCCTCACTGATGAGGCCTCTACAAGAACTGGCTGTGCTTAGATTACTTTTTAAATTGTGTGGGCACCCATGCAGTGAGCCTTTAGTTTTTAATTCACAGACAAGCAGTCAGCAAAAACAAAGTAGAATACAAGAGTACCAAGGAAACAGGAGATTCCTGCATATCATAGTACTAAATGGACTATAATAATATTGATTTTCTCTGTAAGAACCAATTACAAAATTTCATCTGACAGTCATTTAACGTTCAGGTTATACTTTTTTCTGGTGTCTGACAGTAACAAGTTGTCCTTTGCTCTAGGGAATATAAACAATGCTACAGTTATCACAGCGTTTGTTTTAGTCTGCATATCACACGGCAAACATGTAAGTGTATTCCTTGGCTCAGTTTTTATGAGATCCAACTCTTTAGAAGTTCAAGAGTTCTTCCATCGCATCTCGGTTTGTACAGCATAAACAAATTCACACTGCAGAGATAATGCCACAGAGTAGTTCATAGCACTGAGAATGAAATTTCTCATTAACACAGGAGGAAGACAAAACCAGCTGCCAGAGAAACACATACTTGAGCCACCACCAGAGCCTTTCCATTTTAGATGAATGAAGCAATAGCTTATAAGTCCACATACACTCACATAAATGATATTTAATTACTGCTTTAAACCGGACTACAAAAATGTACTGTACTAGCCCCCTGCTGCAAGGTACAGTTTTGGAAGAACTATGACAACATAGAGATTTATCTGTTCATGTCTCATTTAAAGCAATGCAACTTTCCTCAGTTTAGCAGAACTATATCCAAATTGTAGCCTATTGAGAACTAAAACGACTAATTCTAAAACTAGAACTCCTGAATTTCTGCTGCTCATCTTGCCCTGCAACCAATCTGTCATGTGTACTGACCAGTCTTCTCCTCCTATCTTATCCCATCTGAACAATTTTCTATTAAATGTATTTGTACTCTATAGGACAGTTTTCAGAATGTAAGGTCCTTATTCCTTACCTTTTTACTAAATTACTTTTTTCTCCCCTCTTTAATTACATAAGAATAATGGCAAGGCATGTCAGAGACAGACACATACCCCAAGAGGTCTGGGATGGTGTCCAGAAAAATGACAGTCTAATTTTTCAGATTCTTCAGCTCCATCCGCTTCTCCTTCATCACTGGACAATCTGCTCGTTATATCTCCTCCCATGGAAGGCAGTGGCAGTTCTGGTACGTACCCACTGTGGTTTGAAGAACTGTTGCTGTTTATGCTATTTGCAGATGAAGGTCTAGAAGGAGAATACACATTTAAATCATCAGTGTTCAAAGGCTCTGCAAACTTACCTGCTGGCACCAGGCAGCAAAATAAATGATACCAGAAATGATCATGTAAAGAAGGGCAGTAAAAGATACTGAATAGCTGATATTAGGTCTTGTCAGAAATACATCATGGGGTTATCATTCACATTAGCAGAAGCACCTTTGTATTGCCTGGAATTTTAAATTTGCCATAAAGTTCGGTTTTAGATCTTGAGAGGAGCAAAGTATACGGAATACGTAAATAAAAATCAGATGTGTAAAATTGTCTTACAATGCACCATCACTGTGCTACTTGATTAAGTATCCAGTTATGAAGTTATATTTCATACCAAAATCCTAATAGCCTCAGTGTACTAAATTTAATAAAAATGTTTAGCTGACACCCTCTGCCGCTAGATTAGTGGGTGAAGTAACTGGGAGAAGCTCTCACAGCATGTAGGTTTTCTTTACCCTTGCCTAAAATCCAACTAAACAAAGTAGGAATGCCTTTGCATCACAGGATGTGATGCCTTTCAAAAGTAATTTGGAAACAAATAAGATTAGAAGTGGGGGTGGAAAAGGGTCTCAGTTACAGACCAATACTTGGTCTATATAACTAATATGTATGGAGATCTCTGAGGCTGAAGGAGATGTCCACATTGGGCAAAATCTGCAGATGATCTTCGGTCTCATGAATTCATGGTCTCGACGCACAGCAGTCACTAAGCCTGTGGACAGGTGCCCTCTCCTGACCCGTGCAGGGATTGCTCCTGGATAGCATCAGCTGGGAATAACTGCTGCAGCTGCTGCTGCAAGGGATGGATTGTTCCAGTGCTCTGCAGCCTTGAGGAGAACTTGGCAGGGTCAAGCCAAGCCACCCGCAGTGAACCCAGGGAGCTGTGCCTCAATGAGCAGGGAGCACTCACAGAACCCCTTCCAGCAGCGGAGCCACAGGCTGGGCTGGCTCCCAGCAAGGCTTTCCTCTGGCACGGCTGCTTGCAAAACCAGACAGGATGACCCAACAGAGGCACCCCAGCAAGAACAGAAGTGTAGGCTGTACAAACACAACAAATGACTGCTAAAATCCTCCTCCTCGTGCACCACTATCTCTGTAATTTCTTCAGCTGACTCTCATGGAATTGCATTCCAGTTCTGCTGCTTTGACTGTAACACCTACTAAACCCCATGTCTGCCTGTCTGTGCTCCTCTCTGTGTAAGGACTCTGTAAGGTCACCCTTTACAAGAATTAGGCAGATTCACACCAACTTATCTATGGGTATTCTTTCATTGTCCTTTCACTTAAACCCTCCAAGGCCCACCTCTGCCACTGTAGGAATAAAATTTCATTAGGGCTTGGTGAATCGAAACAGCTGTCTCTGTAAGACTTGAGAGAGCAAATACAAGAAGCAACTCTTTGAAATAGGGACTGTCATAATACAAAAGCCCCAAAATGAGCTTGACCAAGGCTTCTGCAAAGAAATGAATGATAAATCAATATAAATATGAACAAAACCAACTAATTTAGCTCTATACACTCCAGCCCAAACTAGCACCAAAAAACCCCCACAAATAAACAAAACATATGGGAAAGTTTTCCAGAGGATAATTAGAATTCAGCAGACCAAATACCTCACACTTTTTGTTTTTTGTAAAGCGATGCCTTCAGAAGTTTGCACTGTCTTTCTGAAGACTATTTTTGTCTTTTATAAGAAAAGTCTTCAAAACAAGGGAAGACATACTATGGACAGTTCCATATCAGTAGTTTCAAATCAACACTAAATTACACCTTTCTTTACAAGAATTCCATTGATGTAATTGGCAAAGTATTTGTAGAGAAAAATTCTACGTAAATGTGCAGAATTTCACCTGTACTTCACTAATACCTGCAATGATTCATGTTAATAGACTTTTATTCCTAAATGTGCCAGAATGATTTGAATATAAACTTTCCTAATTATTACTGACCATTGTAGCCAGAAAAAAAAAAAAAAATTGCAGTTAGTCTGAGATTCTGAGCTGAAGGTGGACACTTCTCCTTACCTCATTCCCAATCAGACCACAGGTTACTATGGACAGATTTAAGTTAATAAGAGCTAGCTGAAGTTCTTATATTTAGTATGTTTTATTATGCAGTAGCCTAAAGAAGCACTGAATGCTTATAAAATGAGATGTATGAAAGACTAAGAATTTTCTTACAGCGCCTTCAGAATGCACCATTCCACATTGGAGAACTGCTTACCTTGGAAGTACAGAATTTGGTGGTCTAGATTTTGCAGGAGATGTTACTTTAGATTCTTGCCCAGAGTTCACTGAGGATCCTGACAGAGAGTCTTGTGCTGGTGTGGGCTGGCTCTGATAGCTTTCCCTTGCAGATGGTGGATGCTCTTTGTCTTTTGCGACTTCTTTTTCCCTGGATCGAGCTTTGTGTTCAGCTAGAAGGATGTCAAACTGTTTTTTACGGCCTGGAACTGCTCGTCGATGATTAAGTGAATGAGTCTAAAAATAGGGTGGTTAAAAAGCATTTGTGTGTGCATGACATTGTTTATGAGTCCTCTATACTTCTGATACACCATAACTCTAAAAGATAAAATCTACTTCAAACAACTTTAGCCACAGTTATGGAAATAAAGCTGCTACTCCACATTATCTTTGATAATTTATGAACTCATTCTTAAGAAATGCCAACATCAAGGCTAAAATTACTTTTTGCAATAATTTTCATATAATAGAGACTACTGACTTACCTTTTCCAGACAGAAAATAGAATTCTGGCAATTTCAAGATATTAAAAAGTAACATCACTGTAGCTTTTAGCTTCCAATGAAAAACTGATTTCATTGGATTGAAAACCGTGAATACATTTTAAAGTGAATTTAACTGATCATCTCTACTGACAGGCAGCACATACACATACAAATGTTCATTTTAACTGTCTTACATTGCTGCTGCTTTTTGACATGAGAGTTACTACTATCACAAGGGCAGCCTCCAATTCATTATACAAAAATACGTTAACTTTTTTTAACTTAAAACTGACTATACTTCAACACTGTTGCACACATGAACCAAAAAAGGAACATTTAAAATAACACCTGGGCTTCTACATGAAACGTTAATGCTTTCTGCATAATAAAATGACGAGAAAAAAATATTTTTAGAACTATCAGTGGAATAATGCAGATGCTCTGGTTCAAAGAAACAGAATTACTCAAAAGAATTACCTGAAGACAGCGTCTGAATACCATACCCATTGTCTGTAAGACAGGAGCAGGTATGACCTCTCAAACTACTGTGGTAGGATTTAAACTATAACAAAGCATCTGATATTTTATCTTCTAAGAAAAATACCTTGCAGGTGAGCGATCTTGTGCAAGGTTTCTTTGTTTCAGGATCCAGTACTCCACAGTGTTTATTTGGGTCAAATTCTCTTTCTGTTTGGCGAGGGAATGAAAAAGGAGAAAACACCAGATTATTACAGAAGTTTTAACCAGAGCAGCTTATAATTTTTGCCTGATAGAACTTACTTCAGGCCCAACCTGAACCACTGATCCCTACCCAGCATGCCTTACAAACAGTGCTGTGTGCCCCACTCATACAGTTGTGCATTTTTTTTGTCCTTGCATGTTTTAAACTGTACAGAGCAGGATTTCAGCCACAGATTTCATGGCAATAAGTCTGTTTACAGTGCTGTACTCAACGGAACGGCCCAAACATAGGACCAAGCCAATGCCTTGCAACTTCAGTTCCCTCTCTAACATTGCTTCTGAGGCCCTATATACAGTACATCTTGGTCCTGGGCTGGGCTAACAACACATACACAACACATGCAATATCACAAGTGCTTTGAACAACATTTCTCTCACATACTTAGAAATTCTAGAAAACAACACATGGTGTTTCCAAAGTAAATGCAAGATTACTGGTGGCATTTAAAAGACAAAATTTGTCTAAATTTGTCTCCTAAATCTGTATAAAAATAACATGTATGTTAGTTTATATTACCCTAAGTAGAGGGAGGCGTGGAGTTTTAAGTTTGCAGAGATTGTGAGAACAAGGCATTTACATGAGTTCTACTCATGATTAACATTAAAAATGCATTAAAATTTAATATGCTGTATTTGCATATTTAATTTTCATTAATATTTTAGTATTTATATACCATAGATGGCATTACCTCCTTTAGGTTATGTTAATATAGTCTTAGGGTTTCCACTAAGAGCTGTAACAAAACTATGGACATACAATTTTAGTTTACGCCACCCAAACCCTAGCACTACCTTCACACACCTTGACAAAAAGTGTGGTCTGATTTGCAGACTGGTTTGCTTTTGTTTGATAGGGGAATATAAACTATTTGCCAAATCCTATTTTAACTATGCAGTGGTGTTACACTCAGATATAATAAACATCCTGTGCTCAAATACAACATTTAATCAGAGAATCTAAAAATTCTCTACAAACAAACAAACGAGAGCTAAGAGAAAGACAGTGATTCACAGCTGTGTTACAATGTTATGACAGCATCACAGCAAGCAGAACAGCTGGAAGAAGAAAAGTGAGGCCAAGTAGCCTATGTTAGACAGCAACTGTGCTCCAGATACACAAACACTAGCAGTTTTATGTATTCTGCTACATGGACTTAAAAATGCTTATGCAAACATTAAATGGTTATTCTACTGACGTATCAGAAGAGAAATACCAAAAAGTGAGTTTAGAAAAAACAGCTGTCACAGTTTCTTGGTGAAATCTACAAAGGGATTGAAATACGTTGTAGATTCTGTGGCATTTACAGCACAACAGAAATAGAAAAGTAGTTGTGTATGATTCAATATAATAAACATTTTTTTTTACTTAGTGAATGAAAACAAGTGTTTATGAACCAAAAGAGTTAATTACTATGTTCCTATTGCAGACTCCTGAAACACCCATCTAAAAATCTTCAATGCAAATTAAAAAACCAAACTAAATAGACTACATGGACTAATAGATATGCCTTCAAATGAAAAATCCTGAGGGCAATCATAAGGCTATGGAAAGTGTTCTGAAAGCCACCAAACAAGGACTGTTTTGGATCAACAGGAAAACATATTTCAAAAATCAGAAGCTCTCCAGATTAACTTGTCGTTTAATGTCCCAACCAAGTAAAACTTGTAGGACTGATTACATAGCAAAGCCAGTTATTATGAAAACATAAACAGATAAAGTGAACATAAGGAATTACAGTCAGAAAGAGTAGAAGCCTCCACCTTTGACTGAACAATAAAATAATATGCTTTCTCTGAGAAACAGAAAATACTGAACAAAGAGGGAACCACTTCTAACTGAAGCATGTGTGGCTGTTCTAGAGAAATCATGAACGTCTAATTGCCAGCTACAGACATGCCTAGTTTGGGCAACACACTAAAAGAAGCTTATCACCTTCTTAGCAATAACTAACTGCAGCTTCTGACTACTTCTGTATTTGGAAACGTGTGGTGTAACAACCCCCAGACTCCTGTGCACATGCACAGCTCGAGAAAGCTGTTTCTTTGGAATGGATTCCACTTCCTCATGTTGAGTGGACAATGTAAAGAGCATTTGTTATAACCTCACTGAAAGAAGAGGAAGGGCCAAAACTGAACTGTCACAAACTCCCGTTTGGTGTAAGCTGGGCATCATCATTCTTTGACTTCACCCAAAAAGAGCAAGAACTAAGGAAGATTTAGGAAAAAAAAAATTTTTTTTTTTTGCACTTTGCTACCGGGAAACACTGATCCACTTATGCTGGGCAGCTACAGACTGTCTTTTGTGGTTCGGCAAGCTGTTTCCTCTCTCTCACCAAGGACAGTGCTCCTGAAAAGAGGGCAGGTTCATTCATCACCAAAACAACCACCAGCTCTCAGCAAAATAAAAAACAAACTTCAATCACAGTTGGGGAAATGGTGTGAGGGAGAGTAGAGGTTGCTACAAAGGGAAGGAAACAGATGTAAACTCGCCAAACTTATTAAGGAGCTTAAAAAATTAACATCTGTACAGCTCCAGAGCAGTGGACTGAGCGAAACCTAAATCCCCCAACCACCATTTCATTCTTTTAACCTGAAATGAATGAAATTATGCAATATCTAAACTAATCATCTCATTGACCTTCCAAGATCTTTTTCTCAGCCTTTGTATAATCCTGTATAATAATGGAGAGGAATCCATCATAGTGACACACAATCTACAGGCAATTCATCTCCAGCGCTCTCAGGACTTCCCCTGTTTGCATCATTGCTAAATTATTGCATTGCTGCATCAATACTTGAGCCAGTGGAAGTAAGACTGAACAGATTGTAAATCTGATAATGACAGAGGAGCTGTAAAAAAATCTCAGTTCTGTGGATTTGTTAACCATATAAAAGTAAACACATGCCTATCAGAGTGCTCAATCAGTCCTGTGCAGAAATTCCCACCAGGGAGACGTTCCCTAGCCTGGAAGATACTGCAAGTGAGAGCTCAGACAGAGAAGAGCTCAGGAGTCACCTCCACAGAAAAAGCCAGCAAGCTGAAGGAAGGCTGAACTGATTCTCCTTTATGAACACATCTCAGCAAGGACTTGTACAAAAAAGTACAAGTATCACCTACAGCCCTGCAGAGCTACGTGGTGACATGAGGAAAACCACTCTCAGTTTCAACTGCCCAAGGAGGAATTCAGAATTGATTAGCTAAATTAAGTATCTAAGCCGTTAAAGGAAATAATAGGTTAAAAGGAAGCAGTATTTTAAATTAATTGTAAAATAGAGAGAGTTTTTATTAGAATAATAAAATTGGATCTTAGAAAGTGAAATGTAAGGGTTGAAGCCAAATCTTAAGCTACTTTCTTGTAATATTTTTTCATTTTGTGAAATACTATAAATGAACAATGGTTCTATCTTCTTATACACCACCTTTAACTAGTTAAGAAAGCGATCAGTATACTGAATCCTTTCAGGCAATGGCATTGTTCCATGCCCCACACAGCCCTAGCAAACACCTCGCACTGGACTGGAATCCAGTCAGAGTAGCGGTACCATAGGCTAACTGCCAAATTTGAGAAAATGAAAAAAATAAACCTGATATTCAGGCAAAAAATAGGGCACACTCATTAACTGGAAATGAAACCATCTATCTTGTACAACTTATATTTGGTTCATAACTAGTGCACATTTAGAAATCATGTGAACTAACTTTGTGCCAAAGTGACGATCCAGTGCGGATCATGCTGCCATTAGCAAAATTAGCCTTTCAGTACACACAAGAAGTTCCTGCCCGAGTCACAAAGCACTGCCAGCTGATGAATAGACCCGGCACAGCTTCTGGAGCTGTAAACTCGAGTCAGTTACTTTTGCTTTAAAAAAAACATAAAATAAAATCCCTAAAAACACTTTGTTTCCTTTCATTTGGAGCAAAAACTGTTTTCATTGCAAATTCTCTACTTGCTGCCCTACAGCTGGCATGGGTCACCTCCAGGGAACTCCACAGAAAATAATTCCTCCTCCCAGTGGATGGCAACCTTTCTAATGGAGCCTCTGCCCTCCTGCAATGTGGCTTTCTGTGCTTTGGTGGCACGTTTGGATCGGGACCACACACCCTCAAAGCTACTTTGCCTAAGGCCATCCAGGGCATTTCCTATTTAATGCTGCTTCCTCAACTCCACTGTCCTGCCTTCCTGAGAAAAATCAAGAGCCCCATGCTAGAAATGTCTCCACTCCTGTGTGAATTGCAGAGGGGTAAAGGTGGAGGGGAATTACGGCTTTTAAGACTTCCCCGGTACTTCCTGTATCTTCATAGAATTTTCTAGTATCTAAAACCAAGAAAAAAGATTCTTTAAAAAAACCCATGACTTGGAGGATATTCCAAAGTCTTAAACCAATTCAACTTGATAATGACTGAAGTCACCCAACCAAGGCACATTTTCTTTTGTTGTAAACAAACCCAAATCCCATAATGGCTTGAGGAAGTCTTCTGCCTTTCTGTTTTAATGAATTTACTTCCTGAAAGATTTATATTTGGCTTGTTGACCAGCAATTTCAAGCTAAACAGAATGTGTACTTTGCAAATACTTTACACATGCTAAGACTGTGAAAGCTTTTTTTTTTAATATATGCAAACTAGCATCTTACAGTAAAAAAAAAAAATCAAACCCAAAACAGGCTACAGCATTTTATTAGCTATATTATGAGCTATAGAAATATTAACAAAGAAAGACAGACTACCTCAACAGATGAACTACATCACTCACCTGAAAGTCTTTTGTAAGGCTTGTTACTGCTTTTAGTGCCATTTTGGTGTTTCTTGTCTATTGATGGAGCTACAATTCCTTTGCCGTTCAGAATCTTTTCTGGTGACGGTGGCACTGACTTGGATGTCAAACCAGCTTTAACCAGAGTTGGAGCAGGTATGGTGGATGAAGAGGCTGAGGAGGAGGTGATGGTGGTAGTGGTTGCAGAATTCATTTTAACATTGGCACCATCTGCCTTCACTAGGTTAGGAATTTTCTCTAGACTGACTACTGGAACAGGAACGCTGCAAAACCAAAGAAAAGTCTTCAAGTGGTATTTTCCGTACCAAAGATTTACAGTTACTTAATCCCCTTCCACAGATCTAAAAAGTTTGATGCTAGTGACACAACACAGTATCTTAAGACCAGACTAAAATGAAATACTTGAGACCACTATTGACTATTTTTGTTCAATCAAACAGTTACAAAACCAGGCCCCTGTAAAGCCTGGCAATGTAGAAAATTAGGAAAATCAACCTTTGCATTTTTGTAAAAATCTGATTCCCTACTATTCATAAGCAAAATCAGTATTTGGTACTAAGCAAAACATACCCCTTACAAATATGGTCTCATGCCTTTAACACAAGCACATACCAGATATGTGTATGCTGTACTAAACTCACCATGATAACGAAGCAGTTTGCTAATAATATTAATATTTTTAAACAAACACAAAAATAATTCATTTGCTCAGATGTGTCTGAATGACATACAAGTTCTGGAAACAAGGAGAAAAGAGATTTTAAGCATAGACATCTTAACAGCAGTCTCTTTAAAAATATTGCAGTCCTCGATGACTTGAGCATTACTACAATGTACTTTTAATAAAATCTTAGGAACTCAAAAATAAAAATTCCCAATAAAATTATTAGCTTAGTTGGCCATTTTCAGAATAAAGTTTGCAATAACTAACTTACTCCTACTTAACTATCACCACAGAATATTTGACAGTAACAAATGTTACCTTCTCAATTTGGCAGCAAAAAAGAATGAGACAAGTGATTTCCAGTTCCAACAGTATTCTAATATTTCTGGGTTCTATCTGCATGAGGAAATATCCAACAATGATAGATGCTTTTTACCTACTCAACAACTCCAGAATTGGATGTCTTGTGACTACCAACTGATATATAAATTATATACCCCTCCTTACTGAAACTAATGCAAATAAAGAATATTGCACAATTGTATGGTTAGGGGCTTCCCCGCATTCACAACTGACATATAATTTCAGTCTTTTGTGTCTGAAAAATGGCACCTTCACCGCACCTTCCTACAGATGGAAGGATTAACAGGTGGGGAGTTTTTACAATCAGAAAGACATGACTTTGAGATGACATTCTCCATTGGAAACATCAAAGCAGGATTCAAAATAACTCAAGTCTTCATCTTCCTGGGCTCCTACAAACCTCTGTTTCTTTGTAACTGCTGAAGAGAAACAGAAAGTGTGGCGTGTGTGGCTGGAGTGGACTCTTCCACGCGCTCCAATCTTTCGTCTACGCATCTTTTAACATAGGAAAATGTATGAACTTTGATATAAACAATAAGTATACACAACTACTAAGAAGATTTAGGCACCAAGACATATTCTGGAACTGGAATTAAATTATATGAAACTCCCATATCCTGTGGTACCATAAGGGGAGCAGTTAGTTAGTCAGAATACAGATCTGACTGCAGTGAGATGTAGGTCATTGGCCAGTAATTAAGCAAAAAAATGTACCTTACTCACAAAATCAGAACTGCATTAAGTATTTCAATGAATGCAAACATGTAGCTATGAAAGGGAGGATTTGATCCTCTACTTTTTTAAACTGCTGAGAATTTATTACTTACAAGGCAGGCAAAAATTGTAAGATCTCAGTGTAGGAATTAGGTTTTTTTCCTTTAAACAGATGGCAATTACATTTTCTGAAAATAGGACAATCTTACTCTACATCCAGTAGTTTTACTATATATAAACCATGTAAAAACATATGAAAAAATCTTCATGCTCAGTTTCTAAGATCTACCTTAATTCAAAGTACTGATACGCAGTGAAAAGGTCAAATGCATTATCTGGACTAGTAGTAAAGTATGGTTAATAAAAATGAGAAGGGATTCTCTGCTTTGCTGCGTTCAGAATCTCAGATCCCAAGGCCCATATGGATGGATCGCTGTGATAATGAAAAACACCCGGGGGGTGAAGATTTTTGCTTTGTTTTGTTACAGATCAACAAGTGAACCTTCACTATGCATTTCATTGCAGTGTAAAAGGAAAAATAAAAATACTCCAGTATTTGAGGACACATGAATTTACAATGCTCCTGGCACTCTACAGTAAATTATTTGAGATTTCAGAAGCTGCAGGTGATATTTTCTCTCTTTTTATAAAAACATATAAAAAAAGGTACTGCATTCAACAGTGAGGAACTCCTGTTTAATCTTAGCATAATACATAAAGATGAACTGATAACCAAACACCAAATTGGAAGCCGCACAGGATCAGTGACCATAGTCAACTACTAAGGTCTAAAAAAGTGAATATATCACAAATGCTTATATTTATATTTGATGGTTAGAGTTCTTTCCCCAAATAGAGTTTTTTGAGTAAAAATTAGGCATTTATTTTAAAGGTTTGTTAGAAAAATAAAAATCAGGTTTTTAAATTTTATTTATTATATTTTAAAAGGAAGTTTTGAATGTAGATTTTTTTAAAGACAAGCTTCAAAAGGGACAATTAGAAAAGCAACATGCAACAAACATAAAAATGAAGGAAAAAAATCTCTATTCAGTAAAGACAAATTCACTTTTTCTTGACAAAAGAAACTCTAATAAGATTAGCAGTATCTATCTAAAGGGCAATAAAATAGTTACTAGAAATGCAAACATGTCAGAAACATTCATTTTTTCTTCTAAAAGAAGGAAATACGATAACTCTCTAATCAGATAAAAATGCTTTTTGATTCCCTCAGTAAGTGTCAAGTGCCAGCTGAAAAATAATGATTGTTTTTTTCTTTTTACATAAGGAAATCTGCATAATGTGGCCATGAGTTCCAAAAGAGATGTAGATATACTGGGTATCAGCATAATTATTTCTAATTGAATCTTGGAATATTTGGCAACTAGCTGACTGCTGCTCTTGTATCCACAGTGAAAACCCAAATCAAAGTGTCTTGGAAGAAATAATGGAAAAGCTAATAAGAATAAACTTATAAACAATTATTTCACATAATTTTGCTGAAAATCAGATCTTGACCAAAAATTTGGTTTTACTTTTTGATGAAGTTACCAGTTAGGCTGACAAAAATAACTGTGATAATGCTCCAATTTTTGAAAGGCATTATAAAACACAAATATGAACAGTTTAAAAGCAAATGTTAAACAATATGAAATTCAAAATTAGTTTTTCAGAGATCTATAATTCATTAAGGGTGCTTGCTAGGGGCACTTTTTAGCCATCATTACCAAGCCTAACAAGACTGAAAACTTTGGTGGATTTGAGAAATAAATATAAGATGACATGTGATAAGCAAATGTGATAATATTTGCTGATGGAATCAGGATTGAGGGAAACTAAACAATGAAGAGACAAAGACAGTTATAAAAAGCAGAATGGAGTATTTGGTAAAGCTCATGAACTCAAAAAGACATTTTAATACAAGTGAATGTAAAGTTACACAGGAAACAAGCTGCTCGGTCTGCAATGAAACACAGCGATACAACAACTGGAAAGTAGTGACAAAAATATTTAGCGGTCACAGTGGATAAGCCATACGAGCTTTTATTGTATTGTTGTGCTTATATCAAAAGAGGGATATGGCAAATAAGATTAGGGAGCAAAAACAGTTTTCACATGTCCCTAATTATACTGATACTGGAGTATGGCCTCCAGTGTTGCTGACCAGTGGTACAGTATCAATGTTGATGAATTAGGAGGGAATCAGCAAAAGGCTAAAAAGATGCCTGAGAGTTACACAAAGCGCTTGAACATGATAGGCTTTAGAAGTTTATTCTCTTTTTCAGATAACATAACATTTCCTTCTGTTTTCTCATGTTTTGTCAGGCAGTTGGACTAGATGATTCTTGTAGATCCCTTCCAGCAAGCAAGAAAAACACACTGTAGTGTGTCCCAACACTTCTCACACCTGGAGCTCCTTATTACCTCTGTTTCCCTTTCTTCAGGTTTTTAAAAATTACTTCTCCTTGCTGTTATGTAATTTTGCTGGGTTTGTAACTATATTAATTCTAAAATCTCAGCCACTCATTCAACTCTTTTCAAATCCATGAGAAAAGAAATTCACATTTAATTACATAAAACATTGCTCTATTTTACATTGCTGGGATTGCCTCTACAATGTGTAAAGTATTTGTGATTTAATGTGGGACTATATGGTCCAAGTTAATTCTGCTGAGTATCGTTTCCATGCTGCAATATCCTTAAATCCTGACTATTTTCACTTTCTCAGCCTCAGTATGAAAAACAGTATTTCCTAACGCAAAAAGATAAAAACTAAGAGATGATTAAAAAATACTTTAAAAAGTGACATTATAAATTTTAAATGGTTATCCACAGGTATACCTTTGTGATTCTACTTCCCTTTACAGAAAGAGTGCCAGTTTTCTCTGTGTTGATGAAAACCACATAATTTCCATCTCATTTTCTTAATTTTCAGAACTTCTGGCAGGCAGTGGCTGAGCTTTGTGTAGGGAGGCCAAGGAGACCTGCTTCAGCTGGTATCTCAGGGCTAGCTTACCTGAACACTTTACCCTAATTTTATACTACCTTAGATCACGGGTGGGTAAAAATGAACACTCAGTAGCACCACAGCACCTAAATCCTCCGTGGCAGCTCCCAGAAGCTGTGCTGGGGCACAGCAAGCAAAGCAGCATCCTTTAGGCAGGTCAGCAGGGAGAGAGAGAGCTCCTGGCTGCAGGAATGCCTTGTATAAAGGGTAAGCATCTGGGCTATGATTATTAATCAGGATCACTTGTTCATTATTATTGTCATTGCTACCAATCATCTTACTCTTTTCCTTTTTATTTTCTGCCCTTCTGCTGTACCTCTTACCACCTCGACTGCAAGCTGCAGAAAGTGATGGTTTGCATTTATCTTGTGCACAGTGCAGTGGTGCTCCAGCTCTGCTCCAGTCTCTAAGCACTGCTGTATGAATAGCAACGACGTTAGAGACATACAGGGGAAAAAATCAGGGCTGACAGATATTTCTGGATGATGTATTCACAATAACACTTCATATTCCAGCTACAGGAGGGGAAGTATTAGGACACCATCTAAAAAATGAAATGGTTCCAGATCTCTTTCATCTGACTATGCTTTTTAAAGTTTTAGCCATGGAGCGACCTGGACCTCTACAGCACACCTTAGAACAAAACCGAATGTGAAGAGAAAGCACTACTCAAGATGATGCTTCAACCAAAACTATAATGAATTAAACAACAGAAGTGTTGGGTCTTTATGAAGGCAGGCATGGCAAAAGAGAGATCTATTGGCCATGCGCTTGCAGAGGCCATTCCTGAAATAGTAATTGTAACAAGCTAAAAATTTAAAGGAGATGCCGTACAAAAGAAACAGGCAAGCCCAACAAAGGTTATTCCAGATCTGGAAAGTAATCCTTAAGGTGATACAGTTCCTGAATTAAGCTAATTTGACAACTGTCTGGAAGAACTTATGTCAAGTAAATGTTTGGTATAAGACTACAGTGTAACAGACAAAAGCATGGAACAACTGGAAGCTTTGGAGGATCATAAACCACAACACGCTTGGATACATGATGAATCCTACTTGCATTTTTGAGACAAATGTTTTTGTGTCAATGGAGTATTTCCTTCTAAAAGATAAGAAATTCTATGGCTTGTACAAGATAGAATCTTAAGAAATACTAAATGTTATGAGTTATTTTATGAATTATTTTTTCTCCTGATAAGAATCAGACCTGCTGAATATTTTCTAGAATTCTAAATAAATATTATAATCCTCTAATGGAATAGGAACAAACACTTTCTTCTGTAACAGCTGTCAGCTCTCTATAACCTGTGCTGATTATCAGATAGATTTTATTCTTTAACAAGTCCTATAATCTAAGGCACTTAATACTAAATTTGACAATTTCCTTGATCTTCACTTCAGAGTGTTTGTGATTTGTTATGTGGTAATTACAATATCTTTAACTACTATAAGCCTCATTTCTCCCCACTGGTAAACAAAACTGCAGTATGATGTCCCAGCAGAGCTGCAGGAATTGGGTAATTCTCAGGTACAACTACTGTCATATTCATTGCCAAATGATTAACAGAGCAGTACAACAGTTATAAATGGCTAAATCTAGGCTGTTAATCATCAGTAAATATTTGGGATGTTCCCAATAAAGGGAAAAGGGATTGGTGGAAATGTTCAGTTATTTTGTTCCCTTCCAGCTTTTACTGACTGCCAGAATGCCATCTGTTGCCAGAACGGAAGATATTGTTTATAGATTCAGTTAGTCTGCTGAAATGTGGATATGCAAGTTGCTGTCTGTAACAGCAGGAAGAGAAACAGGTTGATAGTCAATAGTGTAAATACTCTGAAGTCCTTTCTTATTTTCTTTAAATTAGACTTCAAAACCAAAATCCTCTCTTATATAAAATTCCCCTCCAACATTAACAGGAAAAAGTCATTATTTAGTCAATAATGTTTGGTTCTAAGTAGGTAATGAGGAACTTACACATAGACGAGATAGAGGCTATTCTAGTTAACTTGTGTGTGTGTAATCTAAATATTCGGATTTTCTATTTTCAGAATTATATACCATAATTGCCCATAACACTCATCATGCTTAAAGAGGTGGTGGGTTTAGATTTATAGGAAGAACAGATTTTCATCAAGTTTGTTACAGTGAAAGGTAAATTCTACAGCCAGGCAGAAGCTGCTGTCTTTGAAATCATACCAAGTTGTGCATGTTTCAGAAAGCATGAGCTATTCCTTTAATAAAATTTGAGTTTATGCTTTGTCTCATGAGTGAATGGTTTGCAATAAATGATTTACTGCTTTCAGGCAGTTGTGTCCAGAAATGCTGCTTAAAATCATAGCCTTCTTATGCTAGATATTACATATTAAAGGGAAGGATCTTTACAAAATAAGTAGATAAACCTTAAGAAAAAGGAAGTCTCACTATCTCAAATTTACAGACAGAGAACTGAAGCTGAAGAAACTAAGGCACAACAGAACCAGGAACTGAACCCAGATCTAAAGTCACCAACCTAGTGACCTAATCACAAAGCATCTTTCCTGTAGATAACTAAAGACAAAACAGTTTCTTATGGGATAAAATAGTGACCCAGTTCTGCTCTCATTTACATTTTTGCAACTCTGCTGCTACCATCACAGTCACGGGAGGATGGGCATGGCAGTCTCAAAGCCTGTATGTGTATATATATCACAGTACATGATGTAAGACGCCCCCAAAATAGTGATTTTTGCAGCCAGAACTTTCTTCTGCCATCTTATAAGGCATCAAACATTATCAAAATACAGAATGAACTCCAACACCAGCTGCTGTTGAAGATAAATGACTATAACCAGTAAGTTTTCATGAACATCAGTTAAGCCAATATTAAAAACTCTGCAAAAATTATCCCACTGTTTAAAAGCATCAGTTTTAAGGGCTGATACTGTAATGGAAGATGGACCTTAAAGATAGCAAACTGGGTCAATATCTCACTTGCTATATGCATCTCAGAAAAAATATTTGATGGGACATCAGAAAAGTAATCCAGTCCTTTTTCCCCTTCCTATATATAATTTTTTTCTTCATTTAAAAATATCCCAGTTTCCTCCTTTAGAAATGCAGAGGTTTAAACTGTAAACCTAGGTAAGATAAGAATACAGATTTTTTTGATCATTGTGGTATAGACATAGAGATACACTGAACACCAACATCGTTAGTAACCATTATTTTGGTACTTACCATGGTTTATCCCGTGACACTTTTGAAGGAAAGACTGTGTGCTGTTTGCTACTGGAGGTAAGTAGATTGTCTTTGGGCGTTTTGAATGGCTTTGAGTTGCTGCTGACAGGGTTATGGCCGCTGATACAGGATTTCGGTTTCATCTGTACTAGGGATGTCCTGGAATTACAGGCTGGAGAAGCTGGAGAAGGGGAAGGTTTACACATTGAACCGTGTCTTCGTTCTGTAATGGAAAAGGAATGAATTTTACAACATTTCATAGGCTAAAAGAAAAAACGGAAGTTGAGAAAGAGGAAATTGTTCCTCTCTATGCTAGTTTCAATGATTTCATCACTCCAAAGAACACCAATTCATTACTATTCTGAATGCAATCAACTAAATGATAATTAAACAAAATTAATTCCGTGAAGTGCTCTGAAAAAAATGTAAAAAAAATAGTAAAACAAAGGATAATAATCTACCAGAAAATTTCACGAAGAAATCTCAAATAATTTCTTAAGCAATAAGCAACCACTATCATGTGCATGAGGTGCACTTGGTGTCCCAACTCTTTCATGTCAAGAAGAAAGAGGAGAATGTGCAAGAACAATTCAGATGATTTGGTAAAATGATCTGGGACAGATATGAGATTGCTCCTATAATGGTTTATGAAGACTTCACGTGACCTGATTATTGTGCAGTTTGCCTTATGATTATCTTGTTTCAAGTTTAATGGTAAACTATAAGAAAAACAGCAGGTAGACTGAAAAGCAGCAAAAGATCTACTGCTCCTGGCCTTTCCAGAGGTTGGAAGGGCCTTGGTTTGTACCTTGGAGGTTATCTCCAAGCACCATTCAAGGTAAAAACTTATTTTTTTTTTCCACACAGAGCAAATGGTAAGTGCAAAAAACCAGAAGTTTATATCTCAGTTATAAACATGTCATCTGGAGGTCAGCACTGTTTGCCCTCACAGCACACCCCTCGAGCACTGCAAAAAGCAAGGCCTGGCTGACCCCACAGAGCAGGCCTCAGGACCGACAGGCTTCAGGGAAATCGTTTGTGTTTGGTTATTATTAGTATTTTTTAAATCTAAATGTCCTATCCCTGATATTGTTAGGTAAAAATATTGTTTTATGGAGGTATTTGGCCATCCTTTATAAATCATTCTTTACAAATCATGTATTCCTCCTGGCTCGTGCTTGGCCAGCCGGCTGGATCAATACGCTGCAAACACTGCGCTTGTGCTGTCAAGTTAAGCACAATTACAAAATACGACAAAAGACAGAAGATGATTTTTGCTGAGAGGTGCTTAACGTGATTTTGCTGAGAGGTGCTTAACAGTCCCTTAACAGTCCCTTAACAGTCCTGTCCCCCCACTTGTGGGAACCCCGTTTCCCCAGCCCCTGACCCTGCAGTGAGCCAGCTCCAGTGCTGCCAGCCAGAGGCAGCAGAGGGTGGCAGGGACAGGCTGTGGGAAGAGGAATTTTCCAGTCAGCAGGGCAGTGCTCAGCAGCAGCTGACTTCAGCATGCAGGTGCCCTAACACCAAAAGCCTCCATGGCAGGGATCAGCCAGGTACCCCCCTACTGACACAGTAATCAAATGTACCAAGTGGAATGTAATCATAGGCCAAGAACTTTGGACAAGCTGCAGTTTCTCCTTCAACATGCAGCAATTTTTCCTTGTCTAAAGCCTTCAGCACCTAACTTATAGAATCCAAGTGGGTGCTACTCTTCGAGCTTGAACAGCATTGCCCAGTCAGCCAAGAGCAGGTAAGGGAAGCAACAGTGACCTGCTGCTGCAAGGGAAGGTTTTCTATTTGCATCATCAACCCTGCGCTCACTAGTTTGATATTTCAAAGATAACTAAGAAAAATTTTCCCACAGAGAATCAAAACATGACAATTTGTCTGGCATCCTCACAAGTAAAAACTTGCCAGTAGCAGAAGGATTCATCCATGATTAATTTGCAATAGGCAAATACCTCAAGAACAAAGAGAAATGCTTAAAAAAAAAAAAAAAAGAATATTCCAAACTGTTTCTCTTAGAACTCCAATGCCTAAATAAAGGCATTTTCTACTTAGGATCAAGCACTTCCATATCTTCACATTCACAGCCTTAATTACCAATGCTGAAATTCCCTCCAGATTCTCCTGCAACTGAAGAACAAAACAGTCCTAATTTTTTTCAAATACAAAAGTATCACTCCTCACCCCCAGAAATGCCAACTGTCATTTGCCAGTTTTCACCACACAACTCAGTGTGCCTTTAAAACTGCTTTGCAGGATGCTGTGAATTTACATTCCTTTCACCTCACATTTGTGGCCACAGCCGTGTAAGCTACCCATCTGCCTCTAAAATGCAGAGTTCCATTCAGAGAGAATTTATTTTGTTAAATAATAGTTATTATTTCAAGATTTACCAACTTTCTCAGCAACTCTTTAATCAATTTTAATTAGCTTAATCAAAACTTGCAACTTTGCCATTAATTACTTCAGGACTGATGAAAAGGAACTACTATGTAACCAACAAAACTGAGCAGTATAAAAAGCAAAACTTAGGAAAAAAAACATTATTTCCATACACTAATTATATAAATTCAAGATTAATTACTTAAATTTTTACCACAGCTACTGGTTTTCTCAAGCTTGACTGCTTTTTAGTAAACTGTGTCCTTGATTTCAACCTTATGGATATGTTTGGAAATGAAATATATTACTCTGTTATTAAAATTAATTTCCTGGAAAGATGAACATTCAAGATACTGATTCCCCAACTTTATATTTTAAAGTCATCTAAGTATTACATGCCATAGCAAGTTATTTTCTAACAATCTCTTTGTACTGGATTTTTAATCAAACTAAATGTCTGGTGCTTTTCTCCAAACAGCTTTCTCAATTTATTGATTCCCAAGAGCAAACTAGAACAATAACCATGGATTTTTTTATTCTAACATAGAAAATGGTGGAAGAGGTACTGTTGTGATATGACAATACAATAAAGGCATCCCACTATTTTAAAAGGATGCTTACTTAAAAGATAGGGAAGGAAAAGATTACATGATTACTTATTGTAGCTGAGTCTGTCAGATTGGTGATCATTCTTGTGATCAGAACCAAGAGCTATACTTGGCATTTCCTTTTACCTGCTCAAACGCCCCTCTTCCCCCAGAACATGGCCACAGAAAGTCTTCCACTGTTTAGACAGACTCTATTTGAGATTCAACAGCATTACCCAGCTTCTCTTAAAATTTCCTAGAACCGAAATGGAAACTGTGACCACTGTAAAATCATACAGGAGAAAGAACATAATTAGCCAGTGCCTCACAACCATATGTGTTCTCAGACACTGCTTGGACAGGTAAAAAAAATCTACACATTTACTCACAAAAGTAACTTTCACTTTGGTGTCAGCAGGAGAAGATGGCAGCAACACCTTGCAGGTATGGCACAGCAGAAAGCTGGAAGAGTAACTCCCTACAAAGGGGCAAAGAATCCCTGTTTGAGCAGGGCAAGCACTGGCCATGGGAGGCTGGACTTGCCAAAGGTGTCAATTCTCAGATGAATCTCAAAGGTGGGGCCATAAATTGTAACTAAATATTGATATATTCCTTCTCAAGGACTATTGGGTTGCCTCTCACTTCCTACCTCCTTGCTATGTATGTGGTATTGAATCAGTCTTAGACATTGGTAATGTTTCAGAAAAGTAATGACAATATATGACAAAACAATAAAGCCATCAGCTGTCAAAATCAACTGCTTAAGACAGGGTGGTGGTGGTTTCTCTATGAAACTGGTCACATCTGTTCTTTCAAATTTTGTACTAAATTGTCTGTTCCTATTTTACATATATACAAGGAATTACAATGTACAAATCTGCTCTTATACTGACTATTTAATAAATTAGTATGTGAATAAAAGACATTTACACATGAAATAGTTGTTACAAAATTAAATATTCACATACTAACATACTCAGGAGACAAATAGCTACCTGTGTTACAATTTCTATGCTTGTTTGCAGTTCATATGTAAAGAGATTAGATCCAGCAGGGCCCATGAACTTGTACTCAGACAGCTGTGGATGTGGCCGTTCCTGCTCACACACAGCAGTGGCAAAGTCAGTGGACATAAAGGAACGTAAAGTTTTTGCTCCTAAAAATAAAAAATCCTGCAAGGCAAATAGTTAGCAACTAAGATACTAATGTAAATTCTCTACCCACTTATCAGTTTCTGCAGAAGCCTGCAATGCTATCTACGAATGTGTATTCAAGTTTGAAAGAGAACTTTTCTGATTCATTTAAGTACTTCCAAATGGATGGTTACATTCCACATAAATAACAACACATATTCTGTTTTGTTTCTAAATACCAGTTGCTGTCAAATCCAAGAGCACAGAAGCACAATCAAAGTTACAATCCTCTTTACCACATTAATCCTTCTGCAACCTCTCAGCTGTCTCTGTGCAGCCACTGCAGCAAGTGACAACCAACATGTGACTTCTGCTGTCAAACAGTTAACATATTAATGACATTAATCTTGGAGGAAAGTTTAACACTCTCTCATTGAATTAACTGCACTTTCTAAAGAATCAATTTCAGATCAGTATCTGTTATTTTGTCTATTTAGAGGCAAGAGTCCAAAAGCTGGGCGCTACATATCGTTCTAATGTGCATTGCAAACTCTGCATCAGTAGCATTGCAAACGATCTTAAACTATTCCAGGAGATTCTCCATGTCCTATGGAAACATGGATATAGTCCAACTTTCTCAGCCAAATCTGAATTGTTTGTAGACGTGAAGTGCTTATGTTGTTAGAGACCTAACAGTCCTTGAATCTCCAGAGCTTCTCTCCTATGCCCTTGTACTCCATTTCTAATCCTCCTTCCTGCATCCTGCACAATGCAACCCCCTGCCTTTCCCCAAACCTCTGCTGCAGCTGCCAAAGTCCTCTAGGCCTGCCTTTAAATCTGTAATTCCACTGGATCCTCTCTGACAGGTCACCAGGGAATACTGGCAGCTGTTTTGCAGGAAACACCACATCTCCTTCTAATCATAAGCAAAAAAAGCAAAGCAATAGAGGGGCAACATGAGCTCCAGAGACACAAACACAGCATGTGGGAAAATGAGGCAGAATCACATTCTGAGTAGAAACTCTCTTCTCGAATTTTTGGCTTGACTCTTTCACACAAGATCAAGCACTCACTTAGCTCACGGCAAACCTTACAGACAATGACACTACAGCAAATACGTCGCCACAAAAATATGCCAAACATACCACTTTTCTACCCAAACAGATCTTTATGTGATCCTGAAACTGCAGGTATCTCTAATATGGACAACAAACAAAACACATTTCTAAGTACATCCCACCAACATCCATTCTTACCCAACATGTGCTACTCAAAATGGACCAAATCAAGTGAACAGTTTTTGCTCGCAGTTAAGTTCTTCTCCATCAAAACGGCACAGAAGATCACGAAGGAAAAAAGTCATTATACAATTTGAGTACAGAGAAAGATATGCCTTTGGTCTTTCAGTGTTGTGTTTGGGTTTTTTTTTTCTTTTTTTTTTTTTTTTCAGGTAGCTGAAACAAAGCAAAAAATTCCCTCTTAACGTCGTCAGAAGACAGACACTAGAACTTTGTCAGCACCAGTCATTTTGAAACATTACTCTTGTTTAGCACAATCTGACTTCCTGTGTGCAAGAGGCCTAAAGCAAAAATCAATTTTAGGTTGGCCCATAAATAACTTGGAGACCCAGTGTTATGGATTATAACTTGGTGTTACACTTGGTAAAAACAAGCAAAATATAATTGCTAAAACTCAGAAAGGTAAGAGAAAGTTATTTTTAAAGTTATTAGTAAACATTTACAGAATAATAAAACTCCTTTTAAGTTTGTATTCATTACAATGCTTGAGTTCACAGCCCTTTTACTTAAAATAGCATAAAGTAACTGATCTGACTGCCCTTAACACAATATGAATACTGTTTGTTACTCCCCATTTATAATATTTAAGCAGACGGTAATGAAATTTAGTATCTCATTCACAATGTAATTCTGTAGCAGCAACATATCACAGCCTTGTTGATAAAGATGTTACTTATGGTAACTCATACGTGACCTATGCAAAATCTATTTACAGTATATCCTGAAGTGTTTTGTTGCACAGCCCTTCACTCTGCAAAGTTGAGCAATGTATACTTACAATTTCAGTAAACAGTAAATGAAACCTACCACCTTGTACTGATCCCAGTTCAGAGTTTGCAAATGTACTTGGCACTAATCCTAATAAAACTAAAACAGAAAAAACCCACACATGCCCGAAAAGCAACAGCCAGCAACTAGAAAACTGAACAACTAGACCCTTGCAGAAATGTGTCATCCTGCAGTAACTGGCAGCTGGTTCATAACAAGAATTCATAAACACCTTGTAAGCACTTTCATTTTGCAGCCACAGTCTGAAAAAAACCCAGCAAAACCCAGTACGTGAGGTTAAACAAAAATAAAATTGGATTTGATGTTAGCAAACTACAGCATAATGTTGCAAGATTGAAGGATAACTTTACCAGCTTTTTTGACAAAATACTATTCCAAGTCCAGCTGAAAAAGTTTGGAAATAATATCCGCAAACCGTTCCACCCTTCTTGCGCTGCGCACTGGAAAGGAAACAGCACAGTCGGTTTCATTTTGATACTTCTTGTAAACTGACAAAGGAAATAAACTGCCAGCTCCAACCCCCAGACTGATCCGCTGCATAAAACGCTGCTCAACAATCGCAAGCTTCATTCCAGGTCAAATGACATAATTGGGAAATTATCAAGTGCTAAAATAACCACCGTTCCGCTGGTGTTTATTTACAATAAACACAAGCTTCGCTTTCTGACAGAAACCCACTAAAACGATTCTCCATTTCACAAAGTCTACAAGTGAGTAGGATCAGCAAAATTATGCAAAACATCCTGCTAGAAGAAGAAATGTAAACTGAGCCACTTACAGAGAGGAGCAGGCTGCCAACTTAATCTGATTCTACGACGACTGTAAACATGTACTTTTGGAACGTGAAACGATTCACATTGCCACAGATGCCGTCAGAGAAACACAGCAACGTGATTAGGTATTCTGCACACGGGAAAAAATCAGGCAGATGACCTGCCGCAGCAAATACCAGATCAGCGCTCGCACACACCAACTGTTTTGACTACAGGCACTTGTTAAGCACCAAGTTTCGGTCCTACCAGTTGGACACCAGAACTGAACCGGTGCCAAGAACAACATGAGCTGAAAACGGCTGCAGGGTTGTTTTTTTTTTTTTTTTTAAATAATTGTTGATACAACCCAAGTAACTGCAGAAATGAACCAAAGTGCAAAATTAAAAGCAGCAAAAAACACAAGTGTATATTTAGAGGAAGACGCTGTATTTTTACTTCCTTGATTCAGAAAAGAAGGAGGGTGTTTGTGTATAACACAGTTAGATGAACCTGCTGTTTTCCTGGAAAAAATTTTATTTATGGGATAACCTGGCATTTTTGGGGGTAATCATACAAGACAGCAGACATAATCTCTAAAGTATCACTAAATTACTTTTAAGTGGCCAAATACCTTAAAAATGGCCAAATTCCATGAAAAGCCACACACTCAGCATTTCCCAGAACACTTTCATTCCTCTTCAGTAAAAAGCATGAAAAGAAAAAAAAAAAAGGGTCAAATGGAACTCCAGCACATTAAAAAAATGCTTAAAATAGTGCAATTAATTATTCCAAATGTAAAATGAAGCTTCTGGGTACTTGTCTGCTTCTTTTACAAGGATTCTGAGATCTGAATATGAAGCTCCAAGATATCACTGAAGCATCAGAGCTACAGGAAAACAATGGAAGTGTGAATACTCTGCCCTGGTGACAATGTCAGTCTTCACATCAGTCTTCATCTTCACATGCACTGGAAGTCCTAGATTTAACTGTAGCATCAAGGCCTGTTTCTGCAGCTATAAAAGGGGTATTAATGATTTAGGGTATTAACTTGATTAAAAAAAGAGTTGCAGATTTAAGTAGGAATTCACCACTTCTGCAAGGACACAATTCCACAAATGTAATCAGCATTTGCCACCTGACGCATTGCTACTGCACAAAAAAATGACAATTTTCAACTCTAAGTCATACATATTTCTGAGCTTAGCAAGGCCAAAAATCCCCAGGCAAAAAAGAAATAACAGAGCATGCGAATCCCGACTACACACTTTTTTGAGTGACAGTCTACCAAAGAAAAGCAAGGAAAGTTTAAGCACAGAAATTTCCCGTTCTGCTGGAGGAGATGCTCTGGTAGTCCAACATGAAACTAGTGAGACATCCTGATATGTCTGAAACAGTTTGAGTAAATACCATCTCACACCTCATGTCCAGTGCTTACACCACAAGGACAGCCCTCACCACCCTTGTGCACCGGTATCTTATTACCTGCTGATGTGTAGTAATGACATTCCCACCGTTTTTTGTACTCAGAGGACGGAAATGTATTATTAGGCCTAAACTTAGGACAGATACATCAGGTGAAATGCTAACATATTTCTAGCAATCAAGCCAGGGTACTTTCAAAGGTAAGCACTACCGACATATCAGAATTTTGTGGGTGATTTTATATGTGAAATCTTTTATTTGGCTATTTACTGGATGAAAGAAAAAAGTATCTTTACATTTAAGACTGAAATATAACAAAAGGAACCATTTACTAAACATACAAATTTACAAACAGCTCACCTGTTCATTCCTTCAGACACCCGACTTAAATAATTTCACTCCAGATTGTTGCAAATAGAGGAAAATTTAGTATTGCCATCCTCTCATGCTTCATGCTGTGTAACAGACCTGCTTCCTCAGGTAGATTTTTCACATTCAAGATCATATGATGATACACATTTTTATTTATTTACTTATACTTATCAGGTAAAACATTTCACTGTATCTCTATTTCCATCTTCATCATATTTACAAAACAGTAACAAAAAAAGCAATTTATGTACATTATTGTTTTAAGAAGAAATTGGATGTTTCCCCTCATGTATCCTAAACCAGAAAAGTGATACTTCTTTAATGCTTTAATTAATCCAAACAGATATAATGCCATTTCTTTTTATAGACAAGAGAGGATAAGCCATCAAAGAGTGAGATGGGACTACTGAGGTGGTTTGGCAAAAAACAGTGCTGTGTTTTTTCCAAATACTATGACCAAAAAAAACAGGCTATGTTTTTTTAGGAGACTTATGTTCTTGATCTGTTTTTGTGCAAAACAGGACACCAGATTTTATTCAATATCAAGATAACACGTCAGTAGCTCATTTCATCATGCCTTAGAAAAAACTTACATAGAAACAGTAACTTCACTGGAATTAGCCCAGAATAATAGGTTTGCAGGACTTGTATATGATCTATTGCTTAAACTTCTGGCTTTTTCTGCTACTTGGGATCCAAAACCAGCATCTGGTGAATCAGTGTAATTCTTAACAAGCTGTTTTCTAAGCACAGAAATAGTGGATATTTTTTTCTAAAAATACATGGGTTTGAACTCTAAATTGCTTCCTCTCTGTTACCCTGAGCTTCTTTGCCTCCCCATACCCTCACCGCTTCATCCCGTATCCACAGTCCTTTGATCCTCTCTCCAAAGGGACAGGATAAGCTCTGTTTGTCTGCAGGTACATGTGTGCCAACTGTCAGTACAAGCTTCAAGTGTGCTGCTGCCACATGAAATACTGTTCTCTGGGGCACTTTAAGGTGTCTCTTCACAGTTGCAGATTTTCACAAGACTGATGATACTCTGTATTTTTGAATCAAATTAGCAAAGAGTTAAAAATTCTTAGACAAAATAGGTATGATCACATAAGGTTTATTGCTATTATTGTTATTATTTATATCATTATCACAATTACTATAATATTTTAGGAAATCCAAGTTAAAATCTATATATGATTTTTTTTTACTTGCTTTTCTGTGTTCGCCACTCCTCATGGGTATTCCTAGGCACCAAATTAATTCTCTTGGAATATTCAGACATCTTTTAAAAATCCAGGTAACCAAACAGATCTGCCCAACTAAGGACACTGTTTTGTTTTAAAAAATGAATGAGCTTACATTTAAGTTTCAATTTGCTTTATCAAAAACTGCTACAAAAGCAGCATAACTGTCATTCAGGGTATTTCCTCTTCCAGATGTTTTAGATAAATCAGCTCACTCATCTTTCAGGCACACTACCTTGCCAGAGGTAAGAAAATCTATTATTTAGAGCGCTGCATGAGTATCCACAAATGATAACTCCCTAATACACAGCCTCCTGAGTGAATGTGCAAAATTATTCCTGAAGAGGTCACTTATTTATGTTTTCCTCACTACTTACAATAGCTCTTACAAACGAGAAACCAAACTCCCAACCTTCTACAGAACAAAACTCAACAGACAATGCTGAAAGACATACCCAGTACAAAAGTGGGTTTGCAGGGCATTTTTATGCCTGTTCCTCTCCCTTAGAAGTCTCTTGATTTGTGTATTTACATACAACTCTAGAACTAAAAAGTTGGTGTCTACTTTAACTTGCATCATTTATGACTTCTAAGTGTGCAAACTAAAGAAACTCAGACATAACTGCACATGAATGAAATAGATGCAAACCAACCACAAGAGTCCAAGTGACAGCTACTTCATATTCTGTCTCTGCATGCACCTCTTGACCATTTGTCACTGCAACAAAGTTCATGCACTAGAAATCAATTCTTTTGAATAAACTATCTATCCATTCATAATGTTAACAGCTTTCCCATCACTGCCCTAAGTGTTTTATGTCTACAATTTTAAAAGTCTGTTATACCTATATATAAAAAAGATTTTTTTTTCAGATAGGCCTTTACTCAATTTTTTCAACCTACTATGTAACCAATAACAAATTGAGACTTCTAAAACTTGTTGAAGCGTGGTCAATTGTTTCAGATGTTGGGGGAAGAGAGGGTTTTCCAAGGCCACATAGCCATTAGAGTGCAGATCTGAATTTAAAGCATTCCAAAATTTTTAACCCACTGATGTTGCCTCTGTTACGGATTAATGTGGCAGGAATAGCACAAGGGAAAGACAGGTGATTTCCAGTAAAACTACCTACCAAGGTGCATGAACTGTACAATGTGGCTCAGCTGGGATAGCACAGCTGTGCAATTCAGTCTTCCCTCCTACCACTTCCAATGCCTTGAACAACCTGTCATCAGTGCAGGTGGTTCCAACTTTCCATACATCATCTAAGAAGCACACCCCTCCCATATTTTCAGGTAAAAAAAAACTTTGAGGTAAGAAGAAATGTGTAGATGCTCACCAGCTGAAGACACAGGACATTTTTCCTGTGAGGCATTGCAATTACTTTCTATAATTACTTATAAGCTTATTGGGGAGAGAAATGTTTTCTCATTAAAACAAGGCATAGCTCAACTCAGAATATTTTTCGTGAGTTTTAACATGGACAGTAAGCAAACAAAGCAAGATCACAAAGATCAGACTTGCTTGTAAGCAAGTCCATATGAAGGAATCAGTTTTACCAGGAGACTTTTAACTATGATATATGAAACAGGATGTCTCTGAGAAGAAGCGTGCTACAAACATCTTTCCAAGGTAGCAAATGTTTGATGCGTATTGGTCATTTTTGATTTAAACCAAATGAGTCAACTGGAGGATTATTTCCTACAAGGGCTTAGCTGGCTTTTTATAGTGCTAGAACCTGTTTTCATCCATGCTTGGTGTAATGTTTCACTTCAGGTGGGAAGAATGAATAGTACATCTGTTTGCCAAGTGATGAGAGTAGCCTTTGGTCAGCCAAGAATGATTACAGAGGGAGTAAGCTTGGAAGCTAACAGGAAGAAGAGAAAACAATTTTAAGACAAGGATTTCAAAATGGGTTATTTATAGAATCAACAATCAATTATCCATGGCCAGATTATCTGTACCAGAGATGCAGAAACAAATCAGCTCCAGCTGGGCTCATTAGCCTAGGTGAAGCTTGGTGCAAATGTTCCTATACTTCTAGTGACAGTGTGGGTTCAGAAATTATGCAGCATCTTTTTCTCAGCATAAGACTGAAGGCCTTTTTTCAATCAAAAGTGAGCCACTTTGTTTCCGTATGGCATTTCCAAAGGCAAGCGTACTGGGGAAAATGGCAAAGACTTCAGGTGAGGCCACCACCTGGCAGTGTTACCCCTGTGCTCTGGGTCCCAAGGAATTTTATTAACTCGGGCACAGTGTCAAACCTGAGCTGGCTGTAACACATTCCTGCATCAGGGCTGCAGCCTCGCTGGGAGCTGGGTGCAGACAAGCCCAAGATGCTTGTGACAAGGCAGGAGCCAGGCACCTGCCAGCAGGGCAAACAGCAGTCACCTCAAACACCGCTGGGATGGCCTCGCTGTAGAGGGATTGAGCTGTGAAATCACTCGAGAGCACAATTTATAGTTAAGTCATTTAAACCAGATATTCTAAATAAGGCAAAACTAAAAACACAAGTGCTTTCCTAACTGTAAGGGATACACAGCCACAGTAATATCGACCCAGTTGAAGCTGTTTTCCTGGCCACAATGCCAAAAGTGTAACTGACACTGAAATATAAAGGTAGAAGGAAATGGAAAAAATCCAACACTATGTTTCCTACCTACCAATTGCTTCCTCTGAATCAGACTGTGTTCCTGCTCAAGGACTGGAACCTTTTTCCATCTGTTAGGAGACAGCAGATACTTCATACTCCTTATACTCTTCTGGAAGTTGTCCCTTCTCATCAAATTGATGCTGCTATAGTTGAAAGAAATTCTACTGTTTAGAGACAACAAGAGATACTTCTAAACTAGACGAGTTTGAGATGCAGTTTATTTAAATATTTTTCAGCAATGGAAGTCACTTGACCAAAGAGCCAGGGAAAGGACAACAAGCAGGATACTGACATGAAAAATCTCAGCTATAATCAACTGACTCCAGCTTGATTACAGAGGAGGAACTAAACTCTGTATTTGGCAAATGGATCACAGAGCAAGTCTTTTCTAAAGCTTTTTGCTGAGTCTGACAATTGGTATCTAGACAGTACAGCAGATTTAACCAGCAATGGCTAACAAGTGAACCAAAACTAACCATGCCTGAGCTATCACCCCTGGGATTTGCCTACTGTATCTAAATACTGAGCTTTTTTACACTGAATAGCTCAAGTAGTTTCAAATGACAGATAAAAACAGAGGGCCACCAAGCGCAAGATGAGGTAGAAGAAGAGGCTTACCTATCCCACCAGAATATCATTGTAACACTTGAGGAAATATGCATGTCCCAAACCCTACAATCTTATTACCCCTCCTCTCCTGCTGCCTAGTCCCAAATGTCTTGACTTTCCAGGTTGCTTAAGGTCTGAAAAAAAAGTAATTCAAGAAAAAAAAAATAGTTCAAAAGCAAAATTCACTATCGTAGATATTACTTATCAGAGAACTCTGACACTTTTAGTTTATCTTATTTCTCCTTACATTTCAGATGCCTAAATGCCTGCTGCCTAAAAGGTGACAGCAGTGGAAGTTATAGAAAGTCTGCTGTCTGTCTTTGCTGTTTTACCTAAGGACATGAAGTTTATTCTTAGTATTAGGGACTAACATATTTTGGAAGGTGTAACTTTCAGCAAACAAAACCAGAGAACAGATCTGGAGCTCCACAGTATTTGCAAGTCTTGTGTAGGGTATTTATCTTGGAATACATACTAATGAGGACAGCAGCACAAGCAGGAGAAGGGAAAGGACTCAATTACTGTAAACAAAAGACTGTTAAACATTCAACAATTCACATCAACCGGAGGTTTAAAAGTCTTTACTTCTTGTTTACTGTAACAAGATTAGGTCAACACTCCCCTCCTCCACCTCAGCCCTAGTAAACTAGGAAAGACTGTAAATGCAAAACCAGTGCACTAACTCATTGCAAGGTCTGAGGAAAGACACCCAAAGAATGGAGACGACAGCCGCGGTAAATTTCAGCCTGTAACTCCCAGATGATTGACTGCATATCTGTCAAGCACATAAATGTAAATTGCACTTAAGAACTTTCTGCTCCGTTACTGCTCCCCCACACCAAGATATCAATTCTAGCCAGAAGCTTGATTAGCAACAGTCCATGAAATACTTTCAGAGTGCTTCATAGGTGGCTCTTAAAAAAGGACAGTGAACTTTTATGGCCTGAAGGCCCCAGAGCAAAGCGTGGCAGCTGGCATCAGGCATATTACAGCTGCAGTCGTACCACAAATCAAACAGAGATGCAATTTCTTTTTCTGCTCTTCCCTTCAAAACATTCCTGGCACACCTTTGGCTCCATCCTGGTATTAATCTATGAATTACAGTGTACAGATAGAGACTAGGCATATTGTACAACATAACCTTGAGTCTTTCAGCAACTGCTTCCTAGAATAGGCTGCTTTTGCCCTGCAAGTACAGCGTGTATTGCTGTGCCCAGATGTAGCCTCATAGATTCAAAATACTGAATAGGCTTGCTGAGCCCACTTTCAAAAGCAATCTTGCTTCATCCTCTATCAGAGACCTCTCTCTTGCTAGTAATTTTATGACAATCTACAAGTTACAAATGTTACATGCTATCCTCCCTCTCCCTTCACAGTAAACTGTAAAATTATTCAATACTGTAGTTACATGGACTACTTTTGTATGAATTCTGTCTTCCCCTTCATAATTACCTGTCAAAATCTGGCACATAGTGAACTTTAAACAAATTATTATACACTGGTTTTGTATTTTAATTACATATAAAGCAACACTGGATAGAGACCTCAGGACATCTCTTACTTTACAGAAATCAGAGCTCACTTAACAGCCACAATATTTCACAGACTTACACAGATATCACCTCTATCCAACAACACTGATTTTGGGTAAACAAGTAGGTTTCCTCTTTTCCCCTGAAAACTCTAAAACTAGTGTCACTTAGACTTACAACCATTTAAAAAATATAATGGAGATACAGAACTTTAAGATGTTCTCCTTTTAAGTTCATTAGAACAAATAGAGGGAGGCTGTAATCCATGCACACAGCAAGTAATTCAGCTGTAATTCAAACCACAGCATAGCAGAGGTAAAGCGGTAATGCCGACATTAAACCTGATACTATTTAGCCCTTAAAGCTTGCAGGTAATCCCTCTCTTTCCAAGAATTCCACACTGAGAGAAATCAGATATATTTAAAGCATAATTCAGCATAATGGAAGTACTCACTTTCTTTTAAATTAAACTTACACATCTAGAGGCATATCAAAGCTTCCAAAAAGCAAACACTCAGCAATTGCCTTGTTCTTTATTTGAAAAGCTCTATGGAACACATTTAAAAGAGTCCATAAAAAAGTTGACAGCTGCCAATTCAAGAGTCAGCAGTTTCCCACTACACTGTGTTTAAACTACTTTGGTATCACTGTCATGTTATTAATCAAATTTTAAAGAACCCTATGACTTACATATTTCTAAAATACTACTTACGTATTACCAATGTAATCAGATATAGTTTGCAATATTTTTTCTAATCACATTGTCACATGCAAAGTAATTTTAGCAAAACAAAACACAGAACATACAATACCTACTATGCATAAGGGAGAAATCACAGTAACTTCTTTGCATATATGGGTCTTGCTAAGTTTCTCTTTACCTGCCTCTATTTTTCTTTAACCTTTCAGATGCTGCTGCAAATGGGGCTCAGTGTCTGCTCTTAAGCTAAAAATCTTTGCAGCAATTTGTGTAGATTTTTGCAGATAAAAATAAAACCCACTTACTATATTAGATTCCAAGACTGTAAGCAACATGAGCTATCATATTTGCACAATAGCATGCTGATACAGTTGGGGAAAAAAGTGAAAATAAATAATCACAGTAACAGATAACCAAGGGTCAAAGTTCTGGTTATGCCTGAAGTTTCAGTATTGGCACTTCCTGTTCTGAGTCTAAATACTCTTAATTAAATCTATTTTGTCCTTTGCTCCTAAAGTAAGGATCTGCTATTCTCTTCCCACTCTCATATATCTACACCTGATTTTGCTCGCCTACATTACTATAAACTATTAAGACAGTTTTAAAAGGTCTTCTGTCCACAAGAGGCATTGCCACAATTAGTCACGCAGGCCTAGGGCTGCGCTCAGGCTTCCTGCATAAGGCTCAGCCCAGGAGCACCCTCCCGGAGCGGGCGGGAGCTGGAAGGCATCGCTGCGTCCTGGAACGCCTTTGCTAATTCGGACACCGCCGGTGCTCCTGACAGCCCTTAGATACGCGTCACCCCCCTCCTCACTGCGCACGTATATAATTCTGTGGATGCTTCTCTCCAGCGAAGGTTGTGTCCCACAACCTCGTGCTGCTCCTACAACAGGTTTCTCACGCCGCTCGACCTCAGTGACAACAAAGGAAGGCAGGGTCCCCAGCGACCCGGACTCACATTCACCCCCGCTGTGAAACCCACCAGCAGCACCTTCCCCCGGTGCGCTGACAGCTTCGCCTGGGGGGCTCCGGGCCCTCCTTCGGCGGGGCTGCCGGGCCGCAGGCGCCGTCAGCGGCTGGGAGGCTGCCGGGAGAAGGACCAGGAGGAGGAGAGCAGAGGCCCGGGAGGAGCAGAGGAGAGGAGCGGGCCCGCAGCTCCCCCTCCCGGGCCCGCCGCCGCCCGCTCCCGACATCCGTCTTGCTGTTCTCTACCGTCCCTGTTCAACGCGACTAGCATGAAAAATCCCCAACAACTAAAAGCTCAGGATCGGCACAGTTAAACGCAAAGTTTTAATCGTGAAGACCCTGTTCCATTTATCACTCAATTCTTCTCCTGAAAAGTTGTCCAACTTCCGTTTCAGTTTCGGAAGGCTTAGGGAAAAGCCAGTCCTTTGAGCAGCCAATGTGCTAGCAGTGCCACAGCTTCAGCCACCACCAGCAAGGTTATGTGCTCCATCCACCTCTCCTGGCCTCTAGCACTTGCTGAACTACACACAATAATGTACAGTGACTCGTAATTAAAAATTAAGCTTTGAATTTTACAGAGTGCAGTACAAGTGGGCCCGGGATTAAGATCCTGTTATAGTCAGCTGCTGGATAAACACGAAGATCTTCATCACCTATTTTTCTTCTTACAAGTACTCCCTAATCACAAGCATGCAAATATCAGAGCTATGGCATCACTACCTGAAATAAAAAGCTACATCACCAAGCTGAGCTCTGCTGTGGCACACCTCTGTGTGTTAAAGCATTCCTCTGCCAAACCCTCAGCCAGCTGACTGCTGCTGGAAATGCCAGGTTCCCCATTAACCAGAAATTCCTCCTTTGGCATAACTCTCAAGATTTGGAATGGCAGTATGTTTAATGTTTACCTGATGCCACTACAAGTAATTTGTTTCAACCAGACTTAAAAGGGCAGCTCCTCAGCTCTTCCCACATACATGCAACTCCTCTTGCAGCTGAATAGTTGTTGGTCTGTCCACTAAAACCAGCCAAACCCATCAATTTGCAGTAGACCAGCATGCGACCCCAGTTTAAATGCAGATTTATTCTCACAGTTGTGTCCAACATGAAACACACTGATAAATGCAAGCTCACATCGCAAGGTATTTTAAAATGTTTTAGGATTAAATTCCATATATTTGCACACATGAATGGAGCGGTGTTCCTCAGGAAATTAAGCTGGAAGAGGTTCTCTGGAGTGCTGCATTTCCTGGCAGTGCACCCTCTCTGACTATGCGGGGATCCCAGTGGGGCAGGAGTAGGAATGGCCCCAATTTATTCAAATTTCTTAAATCACAGAATCCTCTTTCTGAGGCCTTGGAAGGAGACAAGGAAGTGTGAAAAAGCAGAACCAGAACTGTCAAAGATTAGGTACTGTAAGTAAGTTCTTCAGAGGGTACTGTGGGTCCTTCTGGCAGTGACTTCAATAGAGTAGAAGACATAACTGGATACAAGACATTCTAACTCACTGGATCAAAAATTGGAGTCCAGAAATTTGGCCAACAGATCTTTGAAGGTGCATAACCAATTGGTTTGTGGCTTTGTTTGTTTGCTTTGTTTTTAATGTAACTTGAACTTGGGGCTTGAAGACAAAAATAAAACAAATTGTTTGTTTGAGACATAAGCCTACCTAAGCAAAATAATTCTGAATGCTTCTGGGGTTTCTGTGTAAGAAATCATTCACTGCAGGTATACATGCCTCACAGAACAGGCAATCACTGAAGCCAAGGAATAATAAAACAAAATGAAATATGGAGAGATAAATAAGCAGAAGAGAGACAATAATGGGTATAGAAAAATAGGCAAGTGATATCACTGTGTAAATAAATAATAAGATAAATAGTTAGGTAAAAAGTTTAAAACTGGCTGGAAAAACAATCCAGCAAAAACACATCCTCACAAAAAGCTCCAGCAAAGCTGAGAAACTGAAGGCTAAAAGAAACTAGGAGTTGTGTTGCATACCTCCATCATTTTATGGCTAGGATGTTAGACACTGCTAATACCTATTTGTAGGTCTCAGATTCATGCCCGTGGAGCAGCTGTCAAAGTATGCTGTAACACATAATCCCGGGGATCCACGGGGCTGCAAGGCTGATGCAAAGTGAGTGGTGATTGCTGCCTCAAGTCAGCATGTGATAAAGGTCGTGTCACAGGTCTTGAACCGCCAGGAAGACATTTTGTGGTTGTGAATGTTTAAAATATAACACAGGGTAATGATAAGGAAGGGTTAACTTGCACATAGAAGCAAAACAATGCACCAGAATTTGAGGGGGGTGGGGTAGGGAATATGCATGCACAGTAACCATACAAAGAATCTAGCAGAAGTAAATTCAAAATTATGCTTTCACTATCTGAAAACAAAAATCCATCTTCTGAAAAACAAGGCTGATGTTAGCTTTTGTTTACGATACAATCAGGATGGTGACAATTTTCTGTATCTTAATACTGGGCATCTCAAGTGATCCATCAACAGATGACCTAAACCAAATGTTTCAGGAAGTGATAACCAATGCTTTCATTTTCAATCTAAAAAGGGAAATTTATCAACAATATCAAGACACTTATTTAAATAGAAAAGGACTTCTACAGTTGGGCTGAAGACCACAGACATTTACCTTATCGACAAACTTCTTGTAAATGGTTTTCTTTATACAGTGTGATACTAACAGACACAGTCTGTGCAAATGGCAGACAAGTTCTGCACTCAACCTTAATTTAGAAAACATTGCACAGTAAGTAAGTATTTTCTAACTGTAGAATCTTAATACAGAAGTTTTAGCACAGAACCCAAAATCTGCAAAAAGGCTGAGAACAAAACAAGCAAATAGTTAAAAGAAAAATTCATTGTAGGTAATGTGGGAGTGTAAAGGATTTTTTTTTTTTTTAAAGATCACTCTCTTTGCTCATCTTGCAGGCTTTAACTAAGTGGATATGAAATAAGAAGTAGCTAAGAGTGATTCCTTTGTAACATGATTTTTTCAGGCTACAAATGTGTTTCTGGTTACAGTAATACTACATAAAAAACATTAAGAAGACTGCCTACTTACCAAAGTCTAGATATAGACATGAACTTGCCTGGTGTCAGCATGAAGTTAGGATATCAGGCTGTTTTAAAGACTATCTTGAAAAGAAAACATCTAATCCATGTAGCTAGTTTTGAATTGACAAAGCTGGGTTTGTCCCTGAAGAAAAAAAGGTGATATACCAGCAGCACTTCATAGCAACTCTTTCATGCTGTGCATCAGAAGAATATTCCCATAGAATTTGGAACAGGAGGCCCCAAATTTAAATATGAAGTGCTTTCCTGATGGACACTGGCACTATCAGACAGTTTGCACATTTAAGCTACTTGAACCTGGGAACATTTCTTAGTACCCACCACGCGGAGAGTGCCTAGTCTGGAATGCGTTCTGGGATTAAAACTTTTAAAACGCAGAAACAAGAGTCCAATCTGTTGGGAGTATACATGTTTCTTGCTAAAGCTGTGCAGGCCTAAAATAGTGCCAAAATTAATTTTGTTTCCTCATACTGCTAGGTAGGTCAACATGCTGGGGTTGTTTCCCACTCAGAAACAAGGCTACAGCTTCAGGAATTCAGCACCAGCAAAAACAACAGAACAGACTTCAGGCAAAAAACTTTTACCCAACAGAGAAACAAAACACCAGCATGTATATTTGAGTGGCAGCTGTATGAAGTGTTTTGGGTTTTTCTTTGGCTGTATATTAAAATCTCACTCTGAGCCCCAAATCAGGTTTCTTATGTTTCAGTGCCATGGATATTTTGGCACCAAAGGAGATACGAGGGGTGTTAGAGAAATGCAAGTCACAGTGTTTGAGAAACACAAAGTTGTATTGATTCTGCCTGCAAAGATTATTTCAGAAGAATTTCTAAAACTCTAGCTGATCATTTCTGCAGACAGCTTTTGGAAACTACCAAGGGGCATCTTACCTAAACCACATTTAGCAGAAAAGAAGAGAGGGGACCCAGATGAATTTCAAACATCTTGACTCAACTTTTCCAACAGGTCAAGCATCTGATCCATTTTCAGAAACACACTCCACAAAGCTGTGTTTGTGGCCTATTAAACACTCCTGTTACTTTTAAAGCATTACAGACCTTCATAAACAAATCAAACTTTTGTTGTACTGAGGAAAAGTACAAAGCCCGGACTAACAAGTAGTGCTTGATAGACATTCAGCTAATGCTTACATTACCCTACAGATCAGACTGACGCCTCAGCAATCCCGAATTTTCACAGCAGATCCTCCAAAAACGCCATGGGATTCTGACTTGTAGTTTAAACTCTTAGAAATGAAAAGTGAGGAACACTGCTTTAGTTGAGGAGTGCCTTAGCCCTGCACAATTCCCTTATAAATTCATAAATTAGACTATTATTTTTGGGAAATCTTAGAAGGACTAAGATATATCCACACCCTGAGATACTCCCTTTTTTTTTCTGCTTGCCCCCTCCATGTATCTGAGATTTGCCCATATTTGAGGCAAGGAAAAACTACTCTACTCCCTTTCACTTGATTTCAGTCAGTCCTTGCACGATGTTTGTTCCATCCTTCTCACACAGAGATTTATGACAAACACTGTTCTCTCCCTTCTCACTCTTCATTCAGGCCAAGAAGGTGTTTCCCATTTAGAAGTCAATATGTATATAAATTGCACTTTAAAATCAGCTTCTAACAGCACAAGAAAAGACAACCTACCATCTACTTTCTTAGGAAAACATCATCTTTTCAGAATGTGTTTATTTAATGTCTAGCACAGGATAGCTGTTCCTCGGTCAGGCTCCCTAGGGGTTCCTAGAGATCAGTTTCTCTTATTAAAAACAAACTATTGTAAAAAAAAAATTAAGAATGAAATTGTTTCCATTTTGAGTTGAACACAGCTTTCTTGCTGTATATCCTTTAACCCAAACTACCTAGGCAAGTTGAAGTACCAAGGAGTAATCACACTGTCTTTCCAAAATAGCTGCAGTTAATATGGTACAACCATGTGAAACCCAGTCCTTGTTCTCAATTGCTTATAAATTATGATTTCAAACACTATGGCACCTCAGCAGGTGCAGCTTTGTGGTCATGTGCTTCCAGGATAACTGATGAAACTAACACAACACGGAATGAACTTTCCTCCTCCTCCTCCTCCGACACTTAACCCTGCAATTCTTCAAGCGAGCTCATGGACACAAAAAATCCCTCAGTACTTCTCTCATACAACTTTTTCCAGTGCTCTACGGTTCTGAAAGTTTTTGAGTATTCTTAAATAATATTTACATGTTAAATGATAACATTAGCTCATAAAGAGCTAATAAATTTACAAGCAAAATATGCAAAAATAGTATTTCTTATAGGAGCAATGTTGCTCTACATTGAAGTGGTTTCTGAAATCTATTACTTTTTTCCTCATAAACATATTGCTTCCTTATGGTGTTACATGGAAAGGCCTCAAACGTATCCTTTAACTACTTATAGCAAACAAGAAAAATCTGTTGCTTGATGTGTGCAATGCTGCATACATCTTCACAAGCACCCCAACGTTATATATATTTCTTAGCTGTGAAATTATTTCACAATCCCAAGTACTAGTTGGTATCTCTTACTGACTTAATTCAACTGATAATAAAGGGTTTATTTCAATTAGTCTCACATTAGAATCAGTGATTTAGATTTAAATTAAATTCACATAATTTTCACATCCTGTGGGTATGCATGTTTTGACAGTACTGCAAAAACGTGCTGCAAGTTGCACAGAAATTGATTGAAACCATCAAACCAGTATTTAATTGCTTGCTGACATGTACCTCAAAAATAGTCCAGAGTGGATTTATCTGAACATACAAAAGTACATGCAGAGAACACATTTTAAAGTCATCTGCCTGCATGAATATAGGTTTTATTACATTTTTAATTCCTGAATCACACACCACAGGTTTTGTCCATCATTTGCTCTACGACTGTGTAAAGACCTTCCACGGTTCTTCGTTCGCGAAGACTGGCCATTATATACATGGATTACCTCAGACTTCAAGAATTCTTTTTTCCACATAATGGATAACATAAAATTACTACTTTTAAAATTAAAAAAATATTAAAACCAAAGTTTTAAACATAAGTATTTCTTTACTTCTCTTGCTGTGATCCCCACAACAAGAATAATTATAACATCTGTTATAATTATTTGAATAATTTGAATAGTTATAACATCTGTGCAGTCTCAATAAATACCTTTGCTCAGATAATGCATGATAAAAGCAATTAATAAATAAAATTCACCAAGTTTTTGCAGAAACTTGTATTCAATCTGTTATCTCCTCCCTCCTGAATTCAGTGCTGCAGAAGGTAATATTCTGGATATGCAGTCCAGCAGCCCTCACCACTTTTTTCCCCATTTAAATATAATTTTCTATAAATTAAAATTTTTACTTTAATCTTAGTCAGAATATGTGGAGTTTTACAGTTGTCTTCTAGACTTTTTACATGTTTTGATAATATTATCAGCTTACTCAACAGATCAAAACTTACTCCTCCCCACATCCCTTTTTAGGGTTGTGAATTCCTGTTAGAGAGGAGCCCTTTTGGGAAAGAAAGAAAAAAAAAAAGAAAAAAAAAGAAAAAAAAGCATGCTTCCACCAACTCTTAGATCACAGAATCATAGAACGGTTTGGGTTGGAAGGGACCTTCAAGATCATCGTGTTCCAACCCCACTTCCATGGGCAGGGACACCTTCCACTAGACCACGTTGCTCAACGCCCCATCCAACCTGGTCTGGAACACTTCCAGGGATGGGGCATTCACAGCTTCTCTGGCCAACCTGTTCCAGTGTCTCACCACCCTCACAGTAAAGAATTTCTTCCTTATATCTAATCCAGACCTGCTCTCTTTCAGTTTGAAGCCATTCCCCCCTGTCCTATCACTACATGCCCTTGTAAAAAGTCCCTCTCCAGCTTTTCCGTAGCCTCTCTTTGGTACTGGAAAGTACTCTAAGGTCCGGCCAGAGTCTTCTCTTCTCCAGGCTGAATAACCTCAGCTCTCTCAGCCTGTCTTCATGGCAGAGGTGCTCCAGCCCTCTGATCATTATTTGTGGCTCTCCTCTGGACTTGCCCCAACAAGTCCATGTCTTTCTTACACTGGGGATCCCAGAGCTGGACTTGGTTCTCCAGGTGGGGTTTCACAAGAGCTGAGTAGAGAGGCAGAATCATCTCCCTTGACCTGCTGCCCCCAGTGCTTTTGATGCAGCCCAGGATATGGTTGGCAATATATCAGTGTATTTATGTCAACTGTCTGTAGCTACCAACTACCAAAAAAATACTCAAATCTGAAAAGGCACAGCACAGAAAAAGACCACTTTAAGATAAATTCAAACAGTAAGTCTTTCATCTTCAAGGTCAGGTGTCCTTTTCAAAAGATACGCTTTTGAGATTGTAGTTTAGAGAAGACAGGTAGAGCAGAAATAATAATTAATTTCTGCTGCTCTTCCCTGTGTAAGGGCTACTCTGAACCATGTCGTCTCTCTGCTCTCACCTTGCACCATCTCTGGCATTCACCTGCGGCCCCAAAGGGTGAGCTTAGCTTGCTAAACCAGCAGAAAATCAACCAAAGAAAGGAGGGAAGGGTTCTATAAACCACAAAGAAATCAAAGTGAATAGCTTTCTCCTATTATTCCATAACAAGTTGAACAGTGTCACTACAGGGTGAGATAAGCAGCAGGTAAGGAAGAGTGTCCCAGGAATGGGTAAGAAGGGCGAGGTGTCCCCTGCAGCAGTGTGCCTTCAGATCCATTCGGGTGTCCATTAGATGCCCAATGAGTGACGCCCCACAGTGACACTAAAGAGAGCTGTGTAAAGGGCACTGATGTCACCAACAGAGAAAACATCACGATGACATGATAACATTTTAAAGCTGCTCAGGGTTTCGCTGCTGTTGAAACAGGTTCTTGCTTATTTTACATGGACCATGGTTGTCACTTGGTGCTCAGTGCTCTTTGGAAAAGAGCATCACTGCACCTCATGACTCAGGGGTGCTCTCACAGCTGAGTCTCCAACCCTTATTGTCTTCTTGCAACATTTACCAAGTGAGGCTCAACAGTTTATTCCCACGGAACATTGACCACTGTCCTATTTCAAACAATGTTATTTTGGGAAAAAATGGCCAGTGTAACACTCTGGCATCAATCACCAGATACTTGTACCATGCTGGCTGGTCTTAGTTAACCTACCTGCCTTCAGTTATGGCAGTAGAGAGAACATGACAAATAGAGTAAGAATGAGTAACTAACTAATATTTTGAGAAACGTGATCAGGAGCCTGTAAAGGACTGGATACAGCATGAGAGAAACTCTTCATTCACTATCTTTGTGTATCGCCAAGAGAAAGTGCACTTAATTTTCAAGAACAAAACACTAGAAAAACTTAGAACTACTGGACTGCAGGCCTACTTCATCAGTGACTTCTGCATATCTAAGATAAGACTATAAGTAACATAAAATACAGGGAATTTGTTATAATGCTTCTCCATGACTTGGGACTCAACATTATTATACTATTAGTATCCTCCTTCTGAGACTAATACAGGCCATGAAAAAAGTCTACTCCTGACACTGAAAATTCTCTATGTCCTAAACTTTAAAATGAAAACATTTTGCACCTTTAATCTGAGGAGTATTTCCAGAGTTTTCAAGTAAAATATGAACTGGAAATACAACAATTGCACTATTTATTTTCCCTCATAGTTAATTAAAAGCACATTTTTTTAGTTAAATGGAGAATTAGAAAAAAATAATCCCACTATATTAAAATTAAGTTCTACATTCAAACAAAGTTTCACTATACCAAAATTGGTAAGTCAGCATGGAACAAATAAAACACAAGTTGTCCATCAAAAAAAACCCAATATGAAAGACAGCGTAACATTGTTAGTAATGAAGGTGCAAATGTTCATTTGCACCACAAGCAAAGTGGTTACTGCATTTCTTACAACACTATATGAATATTCCACACACTAAGGAAAGAAAGATCGTTAAAGCAACAGACATCAGGAAGCCTTTTGATAATATAAGAATAGATGGATTACAATCAACGTTAAAAAAGCAAACTGCTATAAGTTAGTAAATGGCTAATCCACATTAATAAAACCACTACTAAACATCACTGCAGGTAATAATTTACTTTAGATTAATATCAACTAAGCCAACACATATTTTAATGTAACAGTGTGGGTTACATTTTAAGATTGTTTAGTCATTTTTGCCATCAGCACAATCTAATGTATCTAGGAATGCAAGTCATTTTTATTAGGCAGCCTGCTGCAGACATTGCTGGAACTACATAAAGTTCCAGAAAAACTGAGAAATTACCATTAATAACGCTTTCAAAAGCTTCCTGAACACGTGAATGAAAGCTGTGTTGAATGGCAGAAGTCAAACAATTTGGAAACTAGATTAAAAGCAATAAGTAGTGATTTAGTTGCAGTGTATCCTTTTATTCCACATCAGAATGCTTGTGCTTAGTGACCAAGATTTGGTCCATGCTTACACGAAGGTACTACTGCAATGATGCATTATGAAATAATCTTTTGAAAAATGAACTACGAGAAAACTGCTTTAAAGAATTATTTGCATGCACACAGCACCAGGGAAGGCAGTGATGACTAATGGGGAGAGGCGCTGCTGGGCCAGCCAAGTCCCACAGTGTGGGGGAGGCACTTGCATACCAAAGAACGCTTGCAGGGAACGTAAGGCAGACACTCTTATATCACAGGGAAAATATAGGGCAGTAAAACAAATAGAGTTGCTCAGCCTTTTCTCCTGTAGCATTTTCTTTAAAATAATTGGAAAAAAATAGTTAAATGTCAGTGTAATCTTATGAAAATTTTACTTTCCTTATGTAAAGTTAATACTGAATGGGCAGCATCTTACACACAGATGTCTATACTGTCTTCACCTAAAGACAGGTAAGGCCCAGGTCTCCATGCCTGTTCCACATGATAATATGTGCAAAACCCACACAATGAAATCTTACATTTTGTAATAATATTGATTCTCAAACTTTCACCATTCTTCCTTTTTACATGTAAATCTAACATTTTAAGCCAAAGTACAGCTTCCTATACAATAGTTACCATAACTGCCATTTTTCAATTTAAACAAGTTATTAATTACTACAGTTTCACCCAGCAACACTTCTTATGCATAGTTCTAGATGATTTAAAGAAATTTCTTGGTCTAAGTTAAAAATGCAGAGATTAAGTTCTTGCAAATAGGTACACTTCTAAAAAAACAATAAAAATAGGTAACATTTTAACATTTCCAGAAGTATCTTCAGGTGATCCAAATGAGACACTTAATACATCCAACTGCAGTCTCTAATGGTATAAAAAGTAGAATTAGCTAACATTATGTTGACCGCACTTTATCCTCTCCGTGTGCAAGGAATGGCATTAGCTCAGCACTCTGGCCACTCAATTTTACCAAATCTTGGAAAACTTACATGGAACTTCTTGGCAGAAACTTTGCAGACTTGGAGTCCTGAAGCCATTTCTCTCAAAGAAGATCAGTATACATCCTGCTGACCAAGGGGACCTCAAAGATGTCAGCTATACCTGCATAACATAACATGCTTGTGCTATATCCATGGTCCTCCTTCAACTTGGAGGGTTGAATTATTTAAGAACAACCTGATCTTCCCCAAACTAATCATTTAATATAACATTTTAAAAACCAGTTGGGACTGACCCCTGTGGTTCAGCTGAAGCTGAGCTTTAAAGTGAAGCATATTAGAAAAACGAGGAAGGCAAAGTGTAACAAGTAAAACCAGCTTAGGTCTATAATGATGCTGTTGCATCCAGTGTAAATGTCTTACATGAACTGCACTAAAAAAAAGAATCCCAGTTGAAAGGGAAAGGAAAAAAAAAAAAAAAAAAAAGGAGGGTCAGGCAGGGTGAAATAGAGCCTTTAAAAGCCCGGAACAATTTGCAACACAAACACTGAGGAGCGAGCAGCTTCCTCTTTGAATGAAGCAAGGTCTGACCCCTTCCTGTGTCACAACTCCCCGTAGTTACTTAATATGTTTTCTACTGGCAGTAAAACAAACATCAATTCTATCACCTTCAGACACGTGTGTACCAAAAAGACAGCATATTGTATTACATTCAGTTTTAGAAGAGATAGAACACATATTTGAATGATCATCTTCAGATCCTTGTTCTCTGAACTGCTCCACAGCATTACACGTGATGAAACAGCTTCATATATTAAGATTAACTTCATTTTTTTAAGTGGATGCTGTACAGCCACCTAAGAACACAAAATGACTGCTACAAAATTTACAGGTAAAACACAAGAAGATCATGAAGAAAATGGTACTTTGGCATCTCATGCAATCCAAAGGTCTGCCTTAAAAAGTTGAGTTAAGCCATGCTTCATGCATTACTTTTCTTCACAAACATAAAAGAGCCAGGTTAAGTCTGACTCATAGACACATATACACAAAAGTTTCATATAACTGTGTTAACTGAAACTATGAATGCTGTAATACTTTTTCAAAAAACGAAAGTAGTAGTGGACCCCTCAAGATCCTGTTCAGGTAGATCTGAGTGGAGCACAGCTACATTTATATAGGCAAACAGCTGATATTATGCAATTTTTGACTGCAGAGAGTCAGCTGGTGTTTGTATATTCTTTTCCCATTAATCAGAACATTCCAACAGATAATCCTAACTCTAAGTGTTAATAAAATAATTACAGTGGGTTTTTTTTTGTGTTGTATGTATGCTTTTCAGGAAAAAAAAGTCAATCTAACACTACATTAAACGTCAAAGTTTAAACCAACAAAATCAAGACATTAGGCAATTCTACTAAAATTACACTAAACCAAGATAGTTTAAAAACTGATTTTTTTTTTCTGTTTTATAAAATGGAACTATGGAGAAAAACCTTATTGAATAACTAATAGTTAAAACAAAGTCTTTTACTAAACTAACTGAAATTTTAGGTGTTCAGTAGAATACATTTGCTTCCATAGATCTCATTTGAACCCTGATACTTGAAGTTCTATGTATCATTTATTTGAACTTTGTTTCATCTCAGTGATACTGTCTAGCTAGAATTGTCACCTTCAAACCTGTGAGTTAAAACCCAAAATTAAACTCAAGTTATCTTCTCAAGGAGTGCTTCTGGTGCAAATGCTGGCAGCAACTTTGTAATTCCTTCATATAACTGTATCACATGATATGCAACTGGAAGTAAAACTGTCCTAGCACCGGGGATACTGAGTAACTTGAATCCCTCTGAGGATGAAAACAAAGCAGAAGAGGCTGAAGTAAATTTTGCCAGGTTTCACTGACACAGATCTGAAAATGCAAAGAGGAAAGGCAAATCACCCTTTCCTGGCTGCATTTCCAAAATCTGCCTTTGTATTTTGACTTTTCATCACACAAAACAAGAACAGGCCACTCAAAGGTTCAAGATGACTCGACATCCTCAAATTAGGGCAGAAGCAACAACACAGCTTTGTTCCCTTATGCCTCCCTTCAATGACAGTGCTACCAGAATCACCACAGGAAGGCAGGAAAGCACATGGATAACACTGGTACAAAGTGTTGAAGAGGAACAACCTTAGGGAGTGCACAGGTAGAATTTTCACTTGATCCATGCTAACTGTAAGATAAAATCTTTTCAACTAAGAACTCCTAAATTGGAGTATCATAGTCAAACTATGTCAAAACTACTAATGTCTGTGAGGCATGGTAGTCCAGTCTTTGTGGTTTCATTTCTCTAGTTTATGAAAATAAACTAGAGTGAAAGCTATGAACATAACAGGGACTGGATATGCAAATACCCTGACCTGCCTCTCTTCCTAGTTCCCTTAAAAAAAACCCCAAACCCTGCTAAGTGTGTTCCTTGCTGCAGCATTGCCATTGACCTGTCATTCCTGTCCCTTTTCAGATGTAAAAGCAGGCTAATTTTGATCTAATTTATTCCCAGTCTGCCAGATAATGCTTATGGAGCAGTAGGGATCTGGGATGTGGAAAAGAAAGCCCAAAGTATTCCAGTTTTTCCCAAGTCTGTCAAATAGACACTAGATGAAGATTTCATGGCTCCCAGGATTCCAAGCTAGGACATGTGAACTGTGGCACTGGGGTTGTGCGTAACAACCTTGTGCGCCTCCTTCTTCTGCTCTTGGGAGACAATATAAAGGGTTGCTTTTTTAAAATTTTTTGTTGTGGTTTAGTTTTGGGGTTTTTTCCCCCTTTTCACCTCTTTTCAAGAAGAAGACTGACCTCAAAAGGGCAAATATTACAGGGCACCTGGAGTATTACCATGCTACGTGTTAAGGAGTACTGAACTCTGTATAGCCTATAGCTCTCTATAGCCACTGGACCAACTGGACATGAACTATGCCATGGAATCATAAGGGAAGGCGCAGGCTTTGTCAGCCAAAGAAAATGCTGCCTGACTATTCCAACTGTCCTCACAATTACTTTATATTCACAATACATCAGTAGTAACCACAGCAGGTGAAATTATTATGGCTTTTTGCACCCCACTAACAATTCAAGATTCTGTGACAATTTTGTAACTGGCCCTATTTCTCCCTTATAATCAGCTACTTTTGTCTTGGTTGAGAGAGTGGATTTGTATTTAAAATTCTGACAGAACAATAAGTATTTCTAAATATATTTTTAATTAAAAAGTCATTGAGTGCTAGGTTTCTAAACAAGAGAAAGGTGGTGAAAGGTAGATGACCATTTCCCTGATTAAAGCACTCACCTTTCTGTAATCAGTCTGAACCCAAATCTTTCCCTCTTCATAAAAGGACTCTGACAAGAGGATAAAGATTGTGAAGGTGTTGAACGGGTGTTCTCTCTCACTCCTGCTTAAATGATTTCAACCTTTTATAAACATGTTTCCTGAACCACAGATTGGAAGCTAAGTATTTTACTTGTCAAAGTTAGGGATTAACTCCCCCTCTTACTCTGTTCAACAGCTGTTTAAGTATTTTATGCAAAATAAAAACATCAAAAGGAAAGAAGAAATCAGTGTGGACTGGAATTTGAGTTTTCCAGTAGTAGAAGCACCCAGTCTCTTAACCTGCAGGTATTTCCGAGCCTCTTTCAATCCTTTCCATTCCTTTTCCATATAAAACATGCAACTGGAGAAGCACACAAAGCCTTACAAGCAGAGTTGTTCTACCACTCCCTGGCAGATGAGATACCCTAATTCTCATCAGCATTTCTTTATGGAAAGGAGAATAAACACCCAACAACACCAGGTAGCCTCCATAAGATACTCTTGAATCAAATCCCCTCAGATTCGGGAAGAAAAAGGTAAAGAGGATGTCCCATATTGCACATTAACTGTTCTCATCACTACACTTGTGGCTAAAGAATCAGAAATCATTTTGCAGACTTTGAATTTAATTTCCTCTGGTTTTTTTCAGTCTCCTAAAAGCGATTTTACCTCAGGCCAAGTGCAACACTTCACCTCTATGAGCATGGAAATTATTTTGGTAAAAAAATGAGAGAAAAATTAGTTATACTCAAGCCATTTTTTAATGTGAAAAACCTCTGTGTTTTCCTCTTCAGCAAGCTATAGGAAAAAAATCCCATTTTTTTCCAATTGCAATACCCAGGAAGTGGCAATAAATCACTCCCTAGCAGTTATTCCAGAATATTAAGGCTACAAATGCATTCAAGGTGCAACAGACAGATCAGCCAATATATATGAATACACCCTGAAATGCATACACAAACATGGACACATATGTACAACTCAAACTTTGCTTTGTTTATAGTCCTGACAAAAATGACCTTCATGGTCCAGTACCTCCAAAGGACTTGGAAATCTCATCTCCAATGGAACTAGTGGCTTGCACAAGGGAAATCCAATTGACACAGTCTACTTAAACTTCCAAGTGAAACGAGACCATGCATACACATTTCTTAGAGGAATGATAAGTGTCGCTGAGACAGAATGAAGGGTTGCAACCCTAACCCAAAGGCTAAGACAGGGCAAGGAAAAGAGGGTAAAATGGTCCTCAAAAAAAAAAAGACTTTAGCAACGGCATTCAGCAAGAGCCTGTATTAGGGTATATTGAGAAATGATTCAAAAAAAGTGGTGGCTAGTGAGAGAACAAAACTCAAGAGCACTAAAGGTGAAAATCAACAGATGGCAGAAAGACCTAATACTGACCAGGGTAAGAAAATAGTAAATGAAATTCAATGTAGAGAAATGTAGAGATACAGATATGGAAGAAGAAAGCTATTTTCATTTTATATACAAAGTTACAGTCTCTGAATTATTACTATACAGTAATGAGACACTAGTATTTTAACAGTTCTATGTAATCTCAGTGATCTGTGTTGGCAACAAAGGCAACCCAAATGTTAGGCAAGGAATACAGCACATCATGCCACAGCCCTCCTACCTTCAAAAATGCTTGGAAGAGTTAGGCAAGACATAAAAACACATAGCAAAGACATCTGGAGTTTCCACAAGAGTGGCAATTAGACTGATTTGGACTTGTCAAACTGGATGAGTGATGACACAGGAGGGTTATGATGCACATTTATGATGAAGGTGGACAGGAAATGATCATTTGTTGCTAGTTCAAAAACAAACCAAAATATAGGTATTTCTTCATATGGTGTATACCTAAGTTTTGAGAATCCTTTCCATGGGATCCCATAGCTCCCAAGTTTCCATCAAGTTCAAAAAACCCACTGGGTCACCAGAATTGTTTAGCAGCACAGTGACAAACTTTTCTTTTCAAGGTTCCATTTTTTGCTGCAACATTTCTATACTCATCTTACTAAACATGCAGTTCTGCACAGTGCTTTTCTTCACACCCTTATCTGTCTGGTCCTCATTGTGCCTTTCCTGCCCATGCAAAAATGCTGAAAACTTTTACTGCTCATTTCGACATTCTCGCTACATTCATCTGGCATTAGACAGTGACAAAAAATTATTTAAACTGCAAACTAATCTTCTGTTGTCCTAGCCAAATTCAAAAGCATTATTTTTAGTCATATCTTACAATTTTCATCTACCTACCTATCTATCTAGAGCCACAGAATGAGAAACAATTGTCTTCAGGCTCATTTGGACATGCACAATACTACTGCAAGCAGTGCACGAGGATGCACTGATCTCCAGAGACCATGCAGCCCTGTCACCATCACACACACACTAAAGCCATCTGAAAACACCTCTATCAATGTAGATCTTCACAGTATTGTTGGCCAATTACTGGTCCATGTTTCAGCATGCACAGATGTACTCTTGCATACTCTCTCAATATTTTGAGGTAAAAGTGACCCTGAAATGAGACTCCTCCCTGCCAATCCTAACCAACTGAATTAAAAAATGAAACCAATCTCAAACCTAGAACCACATTTAAAAAAAAAATTAAAATTGAAAAGTAAAATTGAAAGCAAAAGTGTCAAATAATGATACATTAAAGCTTGATTTAAACACATTTCTCACATGCAACGCTTGATATTTTATATAAGTATGGTATTAGTTATACTTCACTAGTTGCAGAGCAGATCCTAGGCATGATAAAAGAATATTTCACAGAAACAAGAAGTCTGTCCAAAAAAAGGGGGTGAGAGGAAATACGTTATTTCCCAGAACCCTAGTCAAAGACAATTTTCCCAGTTAACAGCTTCACTGTTCTCACAAACAACTAGATAGTGAGGCAAGTTTTCTAAATTTTAATTAGGTACCTTAACAATAGGTAGGTCTTGGTGCAGGAAGCTAAATGAATTATTTGAAAATTAATCACAATGAAAATATGCATGCAGTAAGGTGAACCAGGAGCCTCTTATCATTTGCATAACACATTTTAAACAGTTCTTTCCTTATATCCTGAAGAATATAACTTCATTAATCTATCCACATTGATGCAAAAAAATTATTTTGAGAATAGAAGCCTACAGTGTGTCTAACCTACCTGTAATAATAAAATGTATTTTATAACAAGGTCTAATTCAATATTTTAGATTTTAATGTGACAATTATTACATTAATATCACCAGTTAAAGAGAATAGCAATAAACCATTAAGGTAATTATATGAATCACTACAGGGCTATGAAATGGGAAACACAGTGAGCTCCAGCTGTATTCGAAAATTATGAGAACCTTTTAGTACAGTATCCTATGCCCACAAATAAAATATTTGGAATAGATTTTGCACTTGTCAGGTACACAGAGGGTATGTACTACTATTACAGTGAAATAAACAGAACTCAACAGATTTTAAACACAAAGTTGTGACAAACATGCTTGCACACTAGATGAAAAAATCATATTAAAAGAAACAAGAAGAAATATTTAAAAGATTAAAAAGGTATACAAAATCTAAGATAAATATTACTTCTGAAAACTGGAAAAAAGTAGATTTGCAAGCCTTGTACTATCTGGATTATCACAGGCCAGATTCCCCTCTACTAAAAATAAGGGACTTGTTTAAACAGCAAATAAAAATTATTTCTTCATAAAAGGCATTTAATGTAACTATTTCCAACCTGAAAAAAACATAAAGCTCTTGAACTACAGCCCAATATTTAATTTAATTGCTGTCCATTGAACATCTAAGAAAGAGGAATTATGACTACCCTGTCATCTACTTGCATGCCAATGGACTTTTGTATTCCCCACTGCACCCCAAGCAGCCTGAAGATGTTAGAAAAGGCAATGGAAACACTGTTAGAAAGAAGTATTTTGGCCTCTCACAAGCAGCACTTCTGGAACTGAACAAACTGCCATTCAGTTTTCTTTCCACTCACCAGTGCACACAACCAGTGCAGCCGTGAGGGCCAGAGCCGTATTCTGGGGGCATCCAATGTCCTCCCAGGCCCGGTTCCCCAGCTTTGAAGGAAGCCCTGGATGCCTAAGATGAGTTGCACCTCCAGCCCCACCTGCCACCTCAGTTGCAGGCTCAGCAACCACAACTCCTGGCACAGGGGATGTTCAGCTGCCAGAGAAGACACCACCCACAAAAAGCTGCTGCTGTTTCCATGCGGAAAAGCCAACAGTCAACGAACAAGAATCAACTTTATGAGCCAGCTTATAGTAAAAATTTTATTACAAGGACAGTAAGAACTTCATAAACTTGTGATATGCTCTGCAAGAAAATGCTAAACAATAACCCAGTAGGAATTGCAACAGTCAGAAAACTAACTAAACCCAAAATATTTAAACAACTATTAAAAGTCATGGCCACTGGGTAGGGCTATACACAGACATGACTTCTACAGATTTGAAATGGAACTTACAATATTTGGTAGTGGCTAATCCAAATGTTAATTGCCTTCTGTAACATATGCAAAGGGAAACACTATTACCAAAGGGAAACACTATTACCAAAAAGCCCCAAACTCCACACCCAAACCCCCCCACATCTTCCTTGTCTAATCACATGCAGGAAGTACAAAGAGATAACACAGAGAGGAGACTTGTTCTTAGCACTCCTATACTTTTGAATATAGTGAAGAAACAATGACTTGTTATTTGGGTCTTTGGCAAATTCAGATTCCACTTCATATTTCCTTTCTTGACAGTGCATCACAATTTGGTATAAGAAGGGATATGGTCTTGCTTATCTTTTACTCACCAAAACCCTTACAAAGAGTGACTTCAAAAAGCTCTTAATTCTGTTTTGGACTCTATCTAGGAATAGAACCATGAAGTCCTTTTTAAAATTATTTTTAAAAACATTCCTTTTCTAAGATGGAAGGCATCCACCTTACTCGGACTAAGACATTTATGGAAGACTTCAAGCCATATACTCCTAACTTTAATGCTGTCAGGTTTTCACAGATTCTGACAGAAAATTTTCACTACACTTTTCTCCTCTCTCCCACTATCACAACCCCCATCCCTGCACCACTGAAGCAGCTGGAAGACTGATGCACTAAACACAGCCCTGTAAATTATAGTATGTAGGAGATTAAACTTAAGCCTAATGCTACAGTCAACCTTCAACAGCTGAGTTCTATTAATAGACACTCCTTAAAAGAAATCCTTATTGGTTACTATTTAAAACTACAACTCCATTAAAATCTTGACCGAAAAAAATTACATGTGATATGTATGGCCCATTACTGCCATGACAACAACACCCAGTGAAGTATGTTCTGCATTGTTTACCACGACTCATATGAAGTAAAAAAAAAAAAAAAAGGGTTCACTAATCAAATACTGTCAATGAATACATGACGTGGAAACAGACAAGCTAATTTATAATTATAGGAATTTTGTATAAACTAGAACAATAAGGCTTCCAGTGCACTGAAAAGCCCAGTGCCATTATTACTCTTTCAATCTCCTTCCTATGTGGATTTATTTAAGATCAGCATTGTAAAATTACAGCACAGTCAAGGCACTGTAAAGAACTTAATAGAAAACATCAGGGAAAAGACAATTAATTGATTTTTCACTTCCAGACTTCAATTTCATACATGGGCCCAGAAATAAGGGGAGGGTGAGTAGCAACTGCACACTTGTGGCATTCTGTTCACTGCTGAACATCTTCTCTTGTTGAATACTTACTCCTCTCAAATGCACAGTCCTTTCAGATTCAACTCTCCCAATGTTCCTGCTTTCTCATTCAAAGATTCTTTTGAATGAAGAAATTTTCAATTATTGACAGATCAACCTAAGGCCAAATTCTCTACGGGAAGCTGTCAGCTTCCTACTTACACTACTCATTGACCTTGTAACGCCCTATATATCATACCTATTTCCATATCTGCTTCCCTGTTTTAGGCTGTGTCACTGATGATGAATTAGTAATGACAAGGAAGAAAGCCATTTAAGCAATGGGATGATAGTAAAAAATATATTAAAAAAGCCAACCCTATCAAACGCTTGCTTTTAAGAAATCGGGTCAGCAGGTCTGAACATAGCTCCATTTTTAATCCACACGCTAAACTAAAAAAGAAAGCACAAAAAACTCCTTCTAGCCTTGAGCAGGTCTCAGCAACCTGCAATGTGAAGACGTAAGATGTGGCTTTTAACATTAGATGCACATTTTTCAGTCCCATCACAGTTCATCCCCTGGATCTGGGTGTTACTCTCTACGTTCAGGTTCATTTTGTCTGGTACATCTCTGATGCAAAAAGCATGTGCTGTCTTGCTGTAGCCTGGGTTATGGTGTGCCTGGTGGTTAGGAGATTTTCATCTCTTAGGAGGTGAGAGAACAGCTCCTAGGTGGTAAGGCCACTAAATCCAAATATCTTGTTTCCTGGACAAGTAAATACAGAGAAGTAGGAATTTTTTTGTTGTTTGTCTTGAATGAACATGGCCTTGTCAAACCAGCTTTCACTAAAAATACAAAAAGGCCCAGGACTGTTCACAGTCCTGAATGAGCACAGACAATACTGAGGTGACCAACACTCTCATGCATACAAGCAGCTATGAAGGATTTTTCTTTATTGCCTCGTTTGAATCAAGTATTAAAATGTCAATTGATTATTTTATTGACCTAAGTGCTTTTCTGAATCTGGCCAGACTCTATCAGCAATTAGGATATAAACAAAGTAACATTTTGTAACAGAGTAAACAAAGACAGAATTTGCATTTTTGCATCTATTCAGTCTCAAGAATCACCGACAGCCTGAAACTACATCAGTCCAAGAACATGTAGAGAAAAAGATGAATTCAAAGGATTGCTGGTTTAATTTTTGCCTCTTCAAGGGTAATACTGACTCAACCTGGACAGTCCATGCAGGCACATACTATCTAACTTCTATGGGAGTGCCTTGTGACCCCAGTTCCAGTGTCTGTCATTATGCTGGGCTTGGAAACCTTGCACTGACACGGACATGACAGACCCACATGTACCATGGCAGGAACTACAGCTAAGATTTTCATCACTGACAGGCGACAGAGGTGGCATAAGCCGCTGGCTGTGCTTTTGTCTTGACAACAAGATTTCTGATAGAAAGGCTGTAAAGCTACTGAAATTTTGGGGGGAAACTAGCAGTTTCCAATTTAAAGCAATGGAAATGAAAGTTGCAGACAAAAATCAGTGTATTCTAGGTAGTCACATAAATACAAATATGCATATAAGGTACACAAAACATTCAATTCCTTCTGTCCTCAACCCTACCAAAAGTAAAAGAAAACTGAGATTCGTGTCAGTCTACCTGCTACTGTTTCTGTTTGGAACAAAAAGCCAGGGGGACAGCAGCAATTTTTATTATTTTAATTATTTTATGCACTGAAACATAACTTCTTGCTTGTCACATGGTTATTTAATCAATAATGATATCATGTAACAAGTTTTGACAAGGCTATGAAAAGAGAAAATCACAGTAACAGAAGAAGAATCACTCAAAATGTCATTGTCTTTGAAGGGCACAAGAGTGCTCCCCTGATAAAAGGTCAAATGTAGTGGGTAAAATATTAACAACTGCAAAACCTCAAACATCTGTATTTAATAACAACCAAGGCATTGAATAATTGAAAATATAAATACTGAGAATAATCTGTTAAATGTGACAGTAATACCTGTATCAAAATCCTTATGCAAAAAAGATGCCAACTAGTAATGCTAATTTTAAACTAGCAAATCATTTTTATTCACACTGTAAACTCAGCCTTCTTGTCTTTAATCATGGTTCATTAAATTGTAACACACAACTAGAACAATGTAAAATAGCTAGTCTGAGTAATTCAAAATATATAACCTCTCTTAGGAAAATAATTATGATACGGAAAATAATTTATTTATGTTCTTCAGTACTCCATTACTTTCTACTTTGTTTTTCTTTTAAATGACACTTATACAGCCAAATAGAAGGATAAAAAGGAAATATCCTTTTGCAACTTTCATGAGGACATGAAGATGCCAACCCAAGGATTTATAACTCAGAACTAATGAAAATCAAGTGCAGGTTTGTTTTTTTGGGGTGTGTTTTTTTTTGTTTTTTGTTTTTTTTTTTTTTTAAGGAATAAACATTTCTTAATTAGAAGCCTGTTAAGAGAAGCTCAGAGACAGGCAGGATAGATAACAATGAGCCTCCAATAAAGAAATTAGCAAAAGAAGAGGTCTTCATGGTCATTTCTCCTTGACGAAGCAGAACTGGTTTCCTCTGTATATCCCGACTTCATCAAATGGGGATCTTAACTATTCAGTTCATTAAAATACCATTCACAGTTTTGGAAACTGTTCCAGAGCATGTTTGGAAACTTTCTTTGATGGTTATACTGCCATTATTGTTTAACCAAGCTGCATTATTTAGGTTGGCTAATTCACCTCTTCCCCCCAACTTTATTATTTATTTTTAACACTTTCCCATCATTAATTTATTTTGTCACATTAAAAGTAAAAGCCAAGATGTTCTGACAAGCTTCCGGTATGCACACTGCTTGATCTTCACTGTGACACAACTACCTTTTATGGGAGGTTTTCCTTTTAACAAGGAAAGGCCAAAGTTAACAAGACTGCACAAAACATTGATAAAAATAACTGGAACTGTACCTGATGCTCTTTAATCTAGTAAAGAACAATGCAATAAAAGAATATAAAGCTTTATTCTTTCTGGGGGCAAAGGAAAATGGAAATGTTTCCTGGAAAATCGCACAAGTGCCACCTTAACAAGTATTTAACAATGACACAGAACTGGAGTTAACAGAAGTCCTATGGACAGAGCTCAGTATCAGCTGCCAACCAAAAAATCTGTAAAAAACAGATGTGTTTGGAGAAAAAAACCTAAACAAACAGGAAGAACATTATCATACTTCAGTATTGTACTATATGGTACCATATTTTGGTGCCCCAAGAAGTGCTCTGTATCTTCACTGAGGCTGGCGTTTGGGAACAAATTAAAATTTGTTAAAAATCAAAACTAAAATTCCTGACATGGTAAGTATACTTAAAAATGCTACAAGCTGCATAACCAGATTGACTTCTCATTTCAAACTATTTTGTAGAGGAATAAATACAACTACATATTTGCACATTAAAAAAATGTAAATCTGAGATATTGAACCACTGCAAGAGGTTACTAAAAGGAAACAGCTTCAAAGGCAAACAACAATATTTCAATGTTAATATGGATAACATTATGTTATACTATTTTCTAAGTGCACAATAATACTGAATGACCTCCAGAAATTATTTGATTTACATGGTTTATCCAGTAGCCTATAACAGCAAGACTATTTCAAGTGGGCTTATGTCATACGTACATGAATGGTTTAATCCTTATTAACGGATATAAATGTTTATCCCACAGATACAAGAATGTGAAACTGCTCTTAAAAATAATTCAGTATTTCTCTGACTTAGGGGCTAGAACACATCTACCACCTTGCAACCCAGAGTATTCACTATATATATTCTCCAGTCCAGCAAGCCAGGCTTCTAACTAGCCAGATCTCTACTTTTACCTTCCTGATTTCCACTGTCTAAGGTTATACGATGTATTGCCTCCCTGAACTGCAACCAGCTTTTTCTCATTTTCTGCTTGATATTCCAGAAATCAAACCGTTAAAAGTTAAATAACATCTGCCTCCATAATCTTCACAATTTCCCAGAGCCAAGGATGGCTGCCACATGTCTGAAATCAGAGGTAATGAAACAGTGGGTCTTCTTACCCTCCAGAGAAAGGCAAATGCCAGCAAGGGCTCAAGAGAAGTGTTACAAAAACGTTTGCTAAACTAAGCATTCCAGTGCTGCTCCAAAGCCAGAACCTTCAAGTTACAATGCAGGGAACCTAAAATCATAAAGCATGTGTCTGGCATGGACCTAATTCCTTACCGAGAATATGGACAGGATCTTACCAGGGATATTAGCAACAAACCACACTTTGTGGGAGGTTCTGGGATAGATCTCTACAAGACCCTGTCAGTAGCAATAAAGACTCCCCATGACACAGCCTACAAGAGCCAAAAAACCAGTAGTGGCTTCTAATGCTTCCTCATTCCATTGCCCGTGTTACAACTTTGAAGCTGCAGTTGAAGCCATTTATAATAATGCACTTCACAGTAAATATGACAGTCTAAACACCTCAAAGCCTACGGACAGCCTAGCACCCCTGAATTTACAGATACACTGCTGCATGCTCTAACTAGCTAAAGAAAATATGATTCACCAAATTGATTGTGTCCAAAGGTGATAATAGTCTAAATAAAACAGAAAATTAAATATTCCTGCTTCACAGAAGAGCCCTGTGCAGCCAGAATCAATGTCTCAAACGAAGATTTCTCCAGACTTTTCTCAATGGATTGCTGATATCATCACATATACAGCCAGAGATTATTCAGCCACAAGCAGGTCATAATTGATATGTTTTCTAATAGGAGATTTTTATAATTTTATAACCAGACAATGCAACTACAGATCAATTAATAACATCTGTGTGTAGCTCTTCTTTAGATCTTACTTATTTCTTACAAAAACAACTATATGTTACTAGATGCATTTCACATATACAACAGGTAGTACTTTTAACAGATTAATTTTTTGCAAATAAACTATTAGTTATTTTACAGTACTTCTAAAGACCTCCAAGAACCTTCTATCTTCTAAAACTTCTTTTATATGGTTTTAGTACATCACCTTTACTGTTTTTTCTTTAAAACAAAATAATTTATCTATATATTTAAAGCTCTTTCACAGGCATTTCAGCAATATTCCTGTACATCTTTCCTGAAACAAGTCTGACTAGACTAAGTACAATCTTCATGAGGTAACACCTTTGGTCAATTATTTTCAGTAGTCTCGATTTTTTTCCTAATAGAGTCTATTTTTTTTCCCAAGCCTTTATTGACCTTAGGCTCTTAAAACAAGCAATTCAGAACTAAACATTCAACCATCCAGCGTAACAAGATTGCTATAATGAAGATGAAGTAAAAGGAATTGTATAAATAATGGAAGAACGGAGATAACAAGAAAAAGAAAAAAAGACAATAACTCACAGGATCTTTGCAGTTTACAGGCAATACACTAACAACTCATTACTTACAAAGAGCTCAGAAAGTCTTTCTAACATGGAGCAATTTACTCTCATCTAGAAGTAACATTGTTCCATATGCCAAACCAGGCCACGTCCAGGAAAGAGCACAACTAGGGAAGGCGACAGCAAGGTGTTACACAGGTTCTCCTGTTCTGCAGCACATCATTTACTGATGCACAGTTCAGTGGTTATGGTACCCCCTGTACCTATGACCACATGCAGAGAAGCTTTTCTGTCACTGAAAGAATCATAAGATACCTGAAGCTGGGCAAAAAAGAACCATAAGACTATGGGTAAGGAAAAAATTTTGGAAACAAAAAAAAAATAGGAGGATGGCTTGTTAGAAGAGTAAAATCAACACCTGCTCCCACCATTAAATTAATAAGCCCTTCTCACCCTATAATAATGCTTCCAGATCTCTTCTTATTCACTAGATATTTCACTGTTACCATTTTTCCACAATTATTTCAATCTAGGTCAAAGCTGGTGGCGAGTCATACAACTGCCTCACAACATGAATGCAGCTGCTTCTGCTTGGTTGTCAGCAGTGCATCCACACAAATGCAAGGCAGTATTTTGGTAATATTTCTTCAAAAGTAAATAAACTTGTTTTCTGTCCATTCTGTACATTTTCCCCTTACCAAGTTGCCTTGTTGTCAAGAAGCCTGAAAGAGGCATAGGATTTGTGAAGTTCACTTCTTATATTTAGTCCAGGAAAATCTTGCTGGGCTTTTTCTTTCCTTAATGTATTTAATTGATTCCATCCTCAGTACTAGCTGCCTTTCATTACTATGCAATCACCTTCAAATTATTTTGATTAAACTAAATTTGATTAAACCTCATGCAAAGCTAGCTATTCCAGTCACATTTTGCAATCCTTTAAAAAAATAATAAAAAAAAAAACACAACAAAAGAAATCACCACAGAAACAAATCACTGAATAAATAACAAATAAACCATGGGATAAGTAATAAATAAACCAGACCTTGGGATGAAGTTTTTCAGAAATAACTGAAAGTAGTTTGTTAATCAATACCAAAAATTTCTATCTCGAGTAATTTTGTTTACAAATAGTCAACATCAAAATTGTCATCTCACTGTTGTCATACTGAGAAATAAACATCTGCATATTTCTGCTGCTTCTCAAGATTCTCTTGAAAAATGTTAATTTAAGAAACGTGACTCAAAATGCACATAAAAAACCAAACCCTATGATAAATATAAAAATAAACCCTACATATAGCTACAGATAAATCCAATCAGAAAACAATCCATAACATCCAACTTCTAGTTAATGTAGATCAGTATCACAGACCTCACTTTGCAGCTTTGATAAAAGACAATCCAATGTTAGGTCATAATAGTTTAAACCCAGCTAGTATCTAACTAACAGGATTTATTTGCTGTAATAGGTTAATTTAGTATAACAAGTTCAATGTCAAAAGCTCAGCTTCTAGAACAACTAATTTAACTTCCTCTACAGGAAATACGCTTGTTTGAAGGCATTGCTGGTATTTTCTGTGGAAAGAACACAAGATAACCAGAAAAATCTATCTGCAATGCCTCTGTCAAGATCGTATGCAATGATTCTTAAGAGAACCATACGCCACTTTGGCACTGTAATTCAGGAAAGAAAACATGCACTTACCGCAGTGTGACTGGAAAACCTGTGGCTTGACTACCTGATTGCAGATATTGCACACTACAAGATAGAAATCATCATGAGCTGGATAATGGCCAAATAAGTGCATATCTGTGGGAAAGTTAAAAATATATACAAGAATTAGAAATTATGCTTTAAATATATATTAAGAAAAAAAATTGAAAATACTGTAGGGCCATTACTGTTATAATAATTTATACAAAGCAAATTTATACATTGCTCCATAAGAGCTTCTTACTAAAGAATATTAAAGAGATTTTTTTTTCCCCTCTTCTGGGTCTCAAGGTCCTGTACTAATGCTGCAGTCTCATCCCTCAGTCTGAGTCAGAACACAGGCTGCAACACCTTTGTCTTAACACTTGCTGCCAAGAAGTAGAATAAGCATTTCTGTATTGGTCAACTGCTGAAACAGCAAAGGAATATGTGTTTTAAAATCTCTACCTAAAGATCCTTTTAGAAAACAAGTTGCATAGGTTATGCTCCATGTTACAATATTCCAAGCTTGACTATAAATTGCTAGAGAAAGGCTCCTGCTTAAAACCCAGTTATAATAATCAAGGTCAAGGATCCTACAGCTTGAAATACAGTCAAGAAGTTCATAACATGACATGAAATTTCTGATTCTGTGCAAATGCCCTTCTCTGGTTCCAACGCCCTATAGTTTGTCCCCAACAAATACTCTGGGAAGAGACAAAGTCGGTTAATGAGGTATTTCTCAGATGACGGTATGAGAAATTTCATGAAATCCAAAGATGGGTACAGTCAGACAATGACAGGCACTTGTCCCTCTCAGATGAAACACATACATGTGCAATGCATGCATTCTTAAGCCATTACAAGTAGAGTAAAATGGGCTTAAATTACTATTTGAAAGCCTCAGAGCTCTAATATTACAAGTGAGGTAACCTGTTACACTCTGCATTGCTATAACTTAAGAACAGGGACACATACTCATCCACCACAGCTCAGCTTAAAGGGAGAAACTCCAGTCACTTTTATGCACTTCAGTGGGATCATGTCACCACGTCCAGTGTTGTTAATGAAGGTGTTGCTGCATTAGTAACTCCATGACAATTATTGGCCCCACAGATCACACTACCTCTCAGAACAGGGCAGTGACATCTTTATTTAAAGATGTTGTAAAATCGCATTCCAGTGTTATTCCACAGCATCTGAAATCTATTACAGAACTTGCAAATGCAGCTTCTGATTCAGACTGAAACATCAACCTGCCGCCTTTTAAACATGAGGAAAAATGAGAAGACCCTCCATGAAGACAAACATGTACAACAGCAGCTGTGATTGACGAATATCAACAACTAAATCCTGATTTTCCAGTATATCATGTGTTTCTAAAAAATAGTGATTCCTTTCAAAAACTGACTCAAGCAGGTACCTTATTTCATTAGTTCTAAACCAAAGCAATCATTTTGTCCCTAGAGCTATTTGTATAAGCAATTCTGCCATGGCCTGTACCACTGTAGGTAACATCACTGCTCATGATGGCAGTTGTTTGCAGGATGAAGTGCAAAGTGTCTTCAGCCCCTGGTAACCCAGAGGAACACGACATCCCTCTCACACTAATTCAGGCCGTACCACAAGTAGACCCAAAGATGCTCGTTCAAGCACTCTTGGGCACAAACCAGTCCCATCAACCTGCAGGTATTTCCCAGTATGATATGATGTGAATCATTCCCTTCTCCCCTGAAAACCAAAAGCTTCTCTCTGTTACTGCTCATACCAGGCTACGAAATCCAGTTCAAAGGTTAACCAGTCATGACCCCTTTGCAGTGCTGGTCTTGGACTAACCACACCTTTAAATACAGCACAGTCAGATGGAAACAGTCAACACATTCAGCTTAAATTTAAAAGAACACCAGTGGTGAGGTGTAAACTCCTTTGGTATAGTGTTAGTACTGGTGAAGCCAAAGCTGCAAAGTTAGATTAAATCAAATCCTCCTTATGAATAAAACAAATAAACAGAACTGGCCTGTTTATTTCTTATTTTAATGTGATGAGTCAGTGATTTCACAAATCACTTTACACTAGCAATTCTTAGTTGAATAGTTTTGATTAGAACCTACAGATTTCCACTAACAGCACTGCAAACTCCATAGAAAGGAGTATTTCTTCTGGATATGATTTGACAAAAAGTCTCAACTCAAAAACATGCATTTAATTACAATTATGAAATATTTCAAAAATGGTTAAAACACCTCAACAACTTAAAATACTTTTTTTCCTGTTGTTTCAATAGTCCAGTGACAATCTTCTTATGAAAACATACAGACTCTGCCCTTTGCAAACACAAAAGTCACTATTTTTTTCCAGTTGGAATTCCTTAAGTTCATTTAACCTTCACAGCTCTGTATCCCAGCCTTTAAAATATGCCCAGCTCCGAGGCATCTGAAGTCTGGCTGGGTGTGAGTCTGAGCTTTTATTAAGTCCGCCTGCAGGGAGTAACTTATCAAAAACATAAGGTATTAATACTGGAGAAATCTATTCAAGGACATAGGTGGAATAAGGAATCAGCTTAGTTCAGAGGATCACAGAACCATCTATGTTTTCATCAGGTACCACTAAGAAGACAGAGCGATGAAGGGAATGTCCTGGTACCTGCGAGCTCCCTCCTCAACCCTGGCAAACACCATTGCACACAACGGGAAAACAGCACGGGATAAAAATCTGAGCTTTTATCATACTGTGGCAGCAGAGGTTGATATGTACTGATGTCTAGAAGAACACACCAAAATGCTGTTGTGAGAAACACAGCAACAAAAGGATGCACAGACACAGAGTAAGTGACATCCTGAAACAGCACTTTGGAAGTTTTCTCATTTTGCAGCTGCCCAGAAACAGCCTAGTGGAGATGCAAATGTCTATTGTAAATGGGAGTTTTCTGACACAAACCGAAGTTATCAGCCCCCTCTCGAAAGTCCACTTAAAATAATCCACAAATCTCAGTGATACAAGTTCATGGGTTGGAAATAGGAATCACAGCACACGAATATACTATCATTATTGAATCAGAACAGGTAAAAAACTTAAACTAAACACTAACTTCTAGATTTTTAAGATTCCTTAAAAATCTTAAAAACTCCTTAAAATTTTTTAAAATTCCTTAAAAATCTCACTATGCAGGAGTTTTTAAGAGAGGAAAATTCATCAAGTCCAAACAGATTCAACTGCCTCTCCTAGTTCATCGATGTTAACAAGATTGGCACAAATCTGTTTTCATGATTAAAATCATGATTTGTAAGCACACACAGAGTATACATAAATTACTTTTTAATTGAAATTGCATGAAGTATTAATATTGTCTCAGTACAAATTCCAACTGGGGATACACTTTATTAGATGTAATAATATTACTAAAGCAATCCAGATCAGAGAATTTACAACAAATAAAGCAAGGAACGTTTAAAATTAAAAAGCAAGTAGAAAATACAAACAACTACGTATGTTTTTATACATGTTTTTCTGTTTTAAGTAAGAACAGTTCAATGCTCCCATGTCCTACTCAAAGTGACCACGACTGAAGGGTTATTCTGGACACTGGTATCATTCCTAGATCAGATTACAGCCATCTGACAATTTAGACCTTCTGCATGCAGCAAAAAAAGACAATGGACTCTCCAAACAAAAAGTTATCTTCCAAAGGCTACAATCACACTTCCCTGTCTGCTTAGTCAGAAGCAACGGTGACAAGCTTCTCAGGAAGGACTAATTTTGGGTAAGAAACGTGTGTCTCTAAAGCTAGCTCAGGGAATATTTAATGGAAAAAGGCAAAACCAGTAAAGAAGATTGGCTAAAATCAGTGAATAAGGCAAGTGATTACCAAATAATACTGAAATAATTTTCAAAGTACAAAAAGAACAGGAGGGACAGAAAAGTAACTACAAAGAATATTTATTTTCTACCAAAAACTGCACCCCCCTAGAAGTGAAACATACTGATCAAGGATGGCATGACTCATCCCACACCAGCATGGTGAGCTCTCCCTGAGCATGTGACCTGTTTGTTCCCTACGTGTAAATACAGATAGACACAAGTCTGAGACAGAAAGGGCTGCCCAGCCCTTCTGCTGGGTAAAAGCAGTCCACAGCCCCCCTCACAGTTACCTCATTTTACTGGAAGATACTTCCAGTAGATTTGAAGTTGGCTCCTGATGGCAAGGGAGAACCGATAACTTGTTTTTCAGTACCCACACACTCTTCAGAAGTGCTATCTACACACCCCCCACTCCTTGCAGTACTGAATCGTTATCCACTCAGAATGAAATCTTTTCCCCAGTTGTGTCAGTTGATACCATACAACAACAAAAGCCTTGCTTGAAGATGAGCTCTTGAACTAACAGGATACCAAACCATGTGAAAAATATGCAAGATAGGTGGAAATCTGAGACAGTGAATGCTGACTGTTGGAAATATTACTTTCCTAGATTAAAATCTTAGACAAAATATTACTTTGTGTATACTTTGGTATGGCACTTAAAAAATAAATACAACTTCTGCTTGTAGCTTTTATATCACTAACATTTGCAAATAAATAGACAGCTGTAGCCACATGAAATAGCTTTGTAAGATATCAGCTTGGTGAAATGTGCATCAAGACACAAATACCATAGAAACAATAGAAAATGTTGCTTCTGCAAATTGTGGCACAAACACAAGAATGCAGGTGTCAGATATGACTTTTTATCTTCTCCAGTAACACACAAAGGAATTATTTTTAGTAACAATCAAAGGCAGGTGACTTAAAGGAAGTTCCTCCTCTATTATTATATAATCATTTACTTTCCACTGTATAATAAAACACAAGTTAGAAACAATCTAAAACATTCTTCCACTGAGGAATTAAGGTTGTCAAACAGTAAGACCTCACAACGTTGCACGGAAAATCAAGTTTTTAATTATGATCTTTTGCTGTAAATTATACACACTTTAAACATTCACTTATATGTCTGTTTCTCCACTAAATATACACAGAAAGCCTGCTTGGAAAAATATTACTGATGTTTATGTGCCAGGAGAGAGACAGGGAGGGAGGAGCAGGGAGAGAAAGACTATTCAAGACACATCAGTTAAAAACTAACAGAGCAGCTGAAAAAGAAGAAGAAAAAAAGGCATTGGTAAAATGGTAATGGATAAAACCAAATCTATGTGGTTTCTCCAGCTCCTGGAACTACAGATTTTTAAACTCTATGTCTAGAAATGTACCTAGTATTTCCCTCTTGTTCCACAAGAGTGACAAATCCGTACATCATTCAAAAATTGGAGGAATCTACAAAACCTTTCAGTGCATTAGATTACTTAAAATACTAAGTAATTTGAATGGTGAATTGAAACTTGAAACTGAAACAATAAAAAGACCTCTTCAGGGTATTACTCAGACAGCGGTTAAGCACGCTTGCACAGACAGGTTAGTCTTATCATAGAAATGAATGTCACTCTCTTTCCATTTAACATCAGCTTATTGTCCCCCGAGTGTAGTTTTCCTTTAGTTTTCCTTTTTTATGCAGAAATCAGTAAGTTGCTTCAGTAATTAGTTAGCCAATATAAATTGCATTTTACTCCTGAAAATGTCAGCGTCACAGTTGCAATTAATCACAGTATAATTTAAGCTGAAAGAGATCGCTGGATGTCACTTACTCCCAGACCCTGCTCAAATTGAGGCTAACTTCAGGGTCAGAACCACAAAGCAACGCTCAAAGTAATTTCTTTTTGATGGAAAAATGCAGGTCATGGCTAAAGTAATCATGAAACTGAGGAAAAAAAAAATTAAAATATGCATGACACAACTAACATAGGACCAAACACAACTGTCCTAAGTACTGACTGATGTCCTTCGGGTGTTTATACAAGTAACTGAAGATTCTGCATGCTAGAAAGTCAAGTGAGAAGAGAAATCAATGAGAAGAAAACAAATACTGGCATTTTCAGCAACAGCAATAATAAATGAAACATGACGGTGACATAGAAAAAAAAAACCAGAAAAAGCAACAAATAGACTTAATTGTCAGTGCGGTAAAGAGTCAAGGTCATGATACCTTTAAACCAGTCCTGTATGGTTGAATGGTATGCTGCCTCCCAGGTTAGAGCAATCATAAGGATACTGGCAGTCCTAGAGAATGCTGGGAATAGTTCATTAATTACAGTTAATACAATAAATACTACCCCCAATGACAACGAAAGACTCTGTACTACTCTGCCTTATCTAGGCATTATGAAACCATATTGAAGATGTAAGTGATGCCTTCCATCCCCAAAGACCCACAAAAAAAGAAAAAAAACCAAAAAGTTCTTAAGTGGGAACTAGGTACCTAAACAAATATTAGGGATTAACCATATCTGCATAGCTTTTGGAACAACCTGTGTTGGGAAGGGATTACAAAGTAAACTACACAACACTGTACTTTACTATTTTGCATAAGACACTACATGCTAAGAAAAAAAGAAAAAAGAAATCACCATTTGAAAATATGACAAAGCTTTTCTTCTACAATTTTGAAGACTTTTATATAACTGATGTAGGCTACTTGCCATCCCAGTCTAAAGTAATTAGACAATACAGGACCAGAATTGCCTGGGCTACCAGATTAATGTATCACAAGAACACTGGAAGAGAAAATCCCAAACTCACAGGTCAGAAAGTATGCTGCATATATGTGACACCAAGAAATCTCAGCTTTTCACTTCTTCAAGGAATCTAAAGGATAAGACAGTAGCTAATGTAAGTTTTTCTTCCTTGGAAAACTTTCTTAAAACTTCCTATATGTAGGCACATGGTCCTTCAGTTCCTGGAGTAGGTAGAAGATAGTTCATCTGCTTATGGAGTCTTTATTTCACTTTCTGTACACAATTTAGAATTTTTAACTGGTCAAAGTTATATATTAGTACAGTCCTTTAGGACTCCAAGCTTCATATTCTTACCCCTCCCTTGTGCTTTTACCATCAGTCAACAGATTACACAAGGAGTCAAGTTCAAGACAACTCTGGATCAGGAGAAAAGTAATACAAAGAAGGACAGAACAAAACAGGAAAATATTTCCTGACCATTTAATTCCATAAGCTGTTCCCCTGCAGAACCTGATAAATGCTATCACTGGTGTGAGGAGAAGGACATGCAGAGCCCAGAATCAGACAAGCAGGAGGACTAACAGGACCAAGACCAGTTAAAACCACTGTGGAGTAGCCGTGCATTTCTAGCTCACACTGAAATCTGTCACACAGGTATCTTTACAATATCAAAGGAAGGGCACTTGACTCCAAGACAAGTTTTGTAAAACTAAGGCTACTTGCCTCTCAGTTAAAGATAGCAGTAAACACATTCATTAATTTTTGACATATAAAAACATTCAGAAGCATTGTACTGGTTTCTGTGGCAAGGTTTTGGGTGCAGGGGGAGTGGAGGGTGGGGCTACAGAGGTGGCTTCTCCAAGAGGCTGCCAGATGCTTCCTCGTGTCTGAAAGCCAACACCAGTTGGTTCCAAAACAGATCCACCAGTGGCCAAGGCCGATCTCACCAGCAATGGTAGTAACGCCTTAGTAAAAACATATTTAAGAAGCAAAAATAAAAACTCACTGCACAGAAGTAACTGTGGCCAGGGGACAGAGGTGAGAGAATATGTGAGAGAAACAACGCTGCAGACACCAAGGTTGGGGAAGGAGGTGCTCCAGGCACTGGAGCTGAGATTCCCCTGCAGCACATGTTGAAGATCATGGGCTACAGGGGGACAGCCAGCCTCACCATGGAGGTTCACAGTGGTCCAGGGATCCACCTGCAGCCTGTGGAGGACCCCACGCTGGAGCAGGTGGTTGCCCAAAAGAAGGTTGTGACCCTCTGGGAAGCCCGAACTGGAGCAGGCTCCTGGCAAGACCTGTGTACCCATGAAAACAGAAGCCCACGCCAAAGTAGGTTTGCTGGCATAACTTGTGACTCCATGGGGGACCCACATTAGAGCACCCTGTTCTTGAAGGGCTGCACACCATGGAAAGGGACCCACACTGGAGCAGTGAAGGCTTGAAGCATGTGGGAAGGACTCCTGTTGGAGAGGTTAGTGAAGGACAGTCTCCTCTGGGAGGGACCCCATCAGAGCAAGGGAAGGACTCCTCTCCCTGAGGAACAAGTAGCAGCAGAAACCACATGTGAAGAACTGACCATAAAACCCATTCCCGGTCTTCCTGCACTGCTGGGCAGGGAGAAGGTAGAGAATTGGGAATAAAGTTAAGCCAGGGAAATAGGGAAGAGTGAGGGGAAGGTGTTTTTAGGATTTGCTTTACTTCTCACTATCCTGCTCTAATTTTGACCTGTAATAAATTCAACTAATTTCCCCAAGTCAAGACTGTTTTGATTGTAACAGCAACTGTAGATCTCTCCCTATCCTTATCTCAACTCATGAAACTTTAATTTTCTCTCCCTTGTCCAGCTGAGGAGGGAAGTGATGGAACAGTTTTGGTGGGTACTTGCCTCCAGCTAGGGTCCCACCACCACAAGTTTATCATCTCCTTTCACATAATTCTTTAGGTTTCTAATACTTCAGATTACTGAACTAATCTCTAAAACCAGATTCCCATTATGCCATTTAACTTTTCAATTATTTCGCACAACATAATCAGACAGGGTAATTTTTACCTTTTCAGTTCCTGAACACACTGGCTTTCCTGCCTGTCCTTCAGGTAAACAGCCTTCCCATTTCAGACATGAAGGGTGCAGGTACTAAGAAACCAGTGCATGTATAAGAGAAGAGGTTATAGAGCACTGAGGTCTGTTTGGATGGTTATGGGAAATTTGGTTAATAACTTTCTTTCTGCCTTTTTATCGTCTGTTTAAACTAAGGGCAAATTCAAACATTAAAGTTGCTAAAATACATTAATGAATTTCAATGAACATTTGCATTTGGACACTGTAGCCCAGGGCTGGAGTGACAGGGAATAGCCCTGAAGAAGACCCACTAGAGCAAAGACAGACCATTCACCAAATTCACAATGCCCTGCACTGGCCCTTCTCTTGCAAGTCCACATGGAAGAATTTGGAGAAAGGAACAAGGCTCCAAAGCAAGACAAAGTAGAGTTTAGCAGGGTGACAGGCAATAAGCCCCATGTTTGTATTTGAAATGGACATCCTTCAATTACACAGTATTTAGTTCTCAGTAGGTAAGTGTAACTGTAACATGAATACAAGGCAATTTTAACAACTCCTGCAATATCAAACTATTGTCTACATAATTGTCAACCGGTCTTATGTGTTTCTTTAACTATTAGATTGTACCAAGTAGCTTCCTTCTCATGAACTTGGATTTTGAGATGCCTCCCATTTTACATTTAACAACATAGTCCAGGAACTAGAGCAAAGACTTACAAAGTCTACTATTGCAAAACTGTACAAAGTCAATACCCAGAAAAAAATCCTGTTATGTTGTAAAATATTGAGGGGTTAAACATATTAAGGGGTCCAAAGACAGAAACAAAAGAAAAAAACCCCAAAACAAATCTTCCACAAATCAGATACAAAACAAGCCTCAAAAATCTAGGTGAGCAAAATACAAGGAAGAAATGGGCTTTTCATGTGTTCAACAGCAAGCTAGAAGAGTCATGCAAATATAGACAGTGTCTTTAAACAGACCAACAGGCTAGCAGTTAGATCTGGTTTTTGAGCTTTAAGGAGATGTCTCCATTTTCCTTACCAGCTAGAGTTAGTCTAATAAAGATATCACCTTCAGCTACAAATTTCATCTTGATTATGTCTGGAAACCTTCAAGACAGCAATAGTAGTGTTAAATGACAGCAAAAATTAAATTACTGGGGTCAAGAAAAAAAAGACACATTATTTAGAAGGGTCCAGACTACGCACCCCATAACCAGAAGCAGAGATGACATCCACTATGCAGAACATATTAGCAAAACTGTCCCCAGACTCCTGAGCATGGACAGTATGGCAAAAATCTGATGAGGACACTTTCTAACCCTGCAGAAACAGTGGATTTCTCTCAAACCTCACACATATCACTATCAAAAACCTTGGAGAGTGAGCATGGCTGCACACAGGTGTGCATACAAAGGATAGAGACTGCGCAGGAAGATTATCAGTGTCTGCATTAGACTCCTGATTTCTCAGCTTCTCACAGGCAGACGTAAGGGAATGAATGGCTGGAAATCAGGCCCATTTCCCTAATTCAAAGTGAATGTCATGCACCTTGACTAGAGAGTCTCCACGAACCACCATATAGCAACAGAACAATCGTTTCATCCTCAAACATGTATCAAGAGAAGTCTCACTGCAAATGAGATTTGTCAGCACAAGTAGTACCCTTCATGGATGATGGCACTAAATTTCAGCTCAGATTGATGCACGGCTCTCCAGAATTAGATGTTTGACCTTTAGCAACAGTTAGAGGGTTGTACCAGATCCACACTTTCTACAGCAGGTAGACTCTGACAGCTTCTCTGACAGGAAAACACACCTTGACACAGGAAGAGATGTCACCTGTGAGTTAACTACAATAACTCACAGAAATATGAAGCATTTCAGCTTTTGACTTTTCTGATAGAAGATGGTTAAGCTTTCTGATACACAGACAAACTAAAGAGGCAAGGAAACATCATGAATGTACTGGTCCTGCAGAAGCAGTAAGGTGAAGATCCGGAGATATCAAATGCTGGTTGACATATATGTAATATTTTGAATTTTTTCCACAGTATTTCCAAGCTACAGAATTACACAAGGTATGTAGAGTGTACCTGGGACCCCTTCTCAACTTTCACCTTTGGTATCAAAACAGCTGATAATGATGCAGGGCAATAGTTTGGTGGTGCTGTCCTTCATTTCTGGAGGGAACAACTTTTGTTGGAGCCCGAGACATAAATGGGTTTCCGAAAAGCACACTGGACTTCTGCAAGTCATTAGTGTCCTGAAAATTCCATTATATTAGCCTGTCCAGACCCAAATATCAAAACACAGTATCAGTAACAATTAGGGAATCTCTTGCTGCAAAGACAGGCCATTCAAATAGTCTACCATAGATCTACCTTTTTGACAGCCTGGCACCAAGAGTCTGGCCAAGAATGCTAAAGGGGAACTTCTTCCCTTTTGTCTGTGATGAAGGCTGTCTACTTCATACTTCTAGAGCTGTACTATCCACCCAAGCATAGGTGATTTCCAAGACTGCCAAGACTGACACCAATACAGTCAACAAAGTGAATAAGGACTGGAAAAAAGGCTTTTCCAGTCTCGCAAACTAAAACCTGCACAATTTGAAGGCGACAGCTCTGGTTGACAGATAGGAAAACATACCTACTTTATGGTAACAGAGAACAACTATTTTTTCAGGAAGTTGTCATTATACAAGGTATTGTGGTTTGTTATGGAGCCTGTATTACTGCAGGTTATTGACTGGTACCAGCAGACCTGAATCTGCCTGAATCTTGCCCTCTGAAGACAGATTTAGTTAGAAGAACACTGCTAACACTTGCACCCTGCATCGTAGTCTGCTGCTTCTCTTCACATGTTGGCAGTAAAAAACTTCCCTGTTCCTTTTCTTACAAGACTGATCTTTCTGAGCTTCTTGGTCAGCACTTAGTTCGATCCTGTTTGGTGCTACACTGAACATGAGCAGCAAACCTTAGTTTGCTAAGTAAGAAAGGTGGAGAATGTTTAAAAAGGTTGACACACTCTTAACTTCAGCTTAGCAGTAACATAACATATTAGCCAAGTACAATCTTGCTGGTATGACATGAAACTAGGGGAGACCTACAACTGTTATCAGCCCCCTCCTGACTTTGTATACAGAAGACTTTGGAGACTAGTTTTCCAAGCCTGTTAGGTCAAGCTGACAAAGTTAGAAATACTTGGTCTTACACAGGAGAATGGCATGCACTACTGCAGTGGGACCATCAGCAACATCTATTCCAGGAACCTGTTCCATATACACAAGACATTTCCTCCTTACAGGACACTAATTAAGACTTCTATAAATAAATAAAACCACAATAATTTTCCTTCTGGAGAAAATGCAGATCTTCCTCTACTCCAGCTTAGTGGACAGCTGTTAGCTGACTACCTCACAGAACAAAATGAGCTCTTACGAGGTTATTAGAATAGCTGAGGAACAGCCAGAGTGACCTGAGAAATTTATTTGGTTCTTGCATGCCTTCTGATTATGGTTGGATGAAGAAGTGAGAAGATAGCACAAGCTACTGCCAATTTTTCTTTCTTTGTCAACCAACAAGGGTTGCTCTCTCCGCAGCACAATAATCCTAAGGGTTGACTATAATCCCTAAGTATTTACTAGTGAGGTAGGTATACTACTACTTGATTTCAAAACAGCACGGTTTCAACGCTGACTTAGGGCAAAGACTTGAAGCTTTCCATTGTGCAAGTAAAAATAAATACTAAAAATCAAAATAAATTAATAACCCATCTGTAAACTAAACAACAGTACTCTGGTCTACCCATTATCTTTCCAGTGGGTCAGGGTGAGTACTAAAGTGGTTTTTCCTCATTTTTCCCTATTTGCTAAAATCATAGCTTCAATGATCTTACATTAAGTGATCAAATATTAGTCATCTGAAAAGTAAAGTTTGAAAGAAAAATAACTCTTCTGATATTTACTGACTTTTTTTTTTTTTTTTTGGTAAGGAAACACTGAATACATCATATTAGGGACTACTAATAGTCATATTAGCGACTACTGGATGTGCAGCAAAAAGACAGAAATCTTTTAAATACAATGAATTTGCAATACTTTTAGTAATTCCATCCTTTCGAGTGCTAGTAATGAAACACTACAAGGATTGCAGGTTTTCTTCTTTGATTTTCTTGTCAATGCACACTAACAAAAACATGTTATCTCTGCAGCAAAACAGGAGAAAAATCCTAAGGCTGAAAAAACCCCTCACTCCTTTTTCTTCTGTGCAGACTGCCAAGAAACAAGACTTGAATCCTACAACTGGTGTTTCCTTCATAAACACTCAGCAAGACACAACTGGCACTCACACGACAGCCTGCAAAGCTGTATTATCTTCTGCAGAAGAGCGACTCTGGTTTAAGGCAGTACAACTGGACTGAAGGAGAGAGCTGGCTTAATTCCTGGCTCCCAAACAACATTCTTGCATGACCCTGATTAGATTTTTCTGTGCCTCAGTATCCCATCTCTAAAATCAGGATAATATGCTCTTTGTCTGCCCTGCCTGTTTAGATTGCAGCCTTTCAGTGTTCTCTTACTATTTGTCCATACACTGCGGCCACAATAGGCCCCTTCATTTTGGCTGGGACCTCACTGTGACAATAGAACAAGCAAGGAATAAGATAACTTTCAGTGTGTTTTAGAAGTGGTGTGTGATAATTGAGATGCTATCACTAAGATATATTAAAGGAGCCTTAACAGTGTTTAAAAGAGCATTTTCATATCCAAGTGGCATTTGTAACTGCAGCAAATATTTGTTGACATTTTCAAATAAAAGTACTGTTGTGCATTCTTTAGAGAAATCCTACTTTTTTGAGTAAGAACATAAGCTACTGAGGGTTAAAAAAAGTCTTACAAAAATGGATTTTTCACAGCTTTCTAGTCCAGCTTTTTAATAACAAGATTACTATTCTTATTATCAGGAAAATTTAACAATAAAGATAGCATCATCAGAAAAATATTTCTCAGACAATGACTAACTTTTATAGCAGGGAAAATGATGAGTAAATGAACCAAAAAACACTGAGAAAAATAAAATCTCACCTATGTAATTTTAAAAAATGCTAAGTACCCCACCGAGTGTTACTTTACTTCCCCTCACAATCAAAGCCAAGGGCAAGAACATCTTCTAATTTAACTCTCATCTCACCCAAAATGGAAGGTGTCTGCTCTTTCTTAATCAACAGCTGGATATTAAATGGAATTGTATTGTCTAAATGTGCTGCCTAACAGGACACAAATAATTCTTATACCAACGCTCTGAGCTTTTTCTGTCTTGCCTCCTACACTCAAAACAGCACCTCTCTCCAGGAACATTGTCTCTCACGTAACTCAACTCTCTGAAAAGTTACTTTCAGATGGACTTTCAGTAATATGATCTTTTTCCTTCAAACAGTTACAAGTGGAATGGATTTCGTTCTCTTTCTTGTTGGCGTGCAGATCAAGATACTGCCTAAAGTGTTCGATTGTGGGTTTTTTCAGTTAGGGGACTTTATGCCAAGAAAAAATATATGAGAAAAATTATTAACGGATAAGAGGATATGAGATGAATGAGAAGTTTTCTAACCAAAGTCTGAACATACAAAAACTCTATCCCAAGGCCACTTAGACAAAACAGTTAAAAAATGCCTACAGACTGAAGCAGCCTTTAGTTCCACTAACATACAACTCCAGAAAACAGCTCTCGTTTTAAGAATTCTGCTCTCAAGGGAATAATTATCCTTGCAAGTGCAATCAGTCAAATACTTGTACTGTCTGAAAAAGCACACATACATCATCAGCTCTTACACTGAGATTTATATAGTACATTTACATGCACACCACAAACATTTCTCAGGATAGGAATATGCTCCTCCTTGGCTCAACACGTTATATACAAACTAGTCTGGTAACACAGCACTGTCTGTTAGTAGAGTAGTCTCTTCCCTGTTCCAGGAGATAAAAAGCACAGTTCTGATAGACTGAGTCCACGACAAGAGTCTGCTGCACACCTCAGGGAGGGTGCTTACCTCCAAGAGACGCAAGCCTTAGAGAAGAATGTGGTCATGAAAGGTTCAGGTCAATACAAGTCTGTATGCCACTAAAGTGTCCATCAAATCTTCAATATGGACATCCTAAAGCATAAACACACACTGCATTCAGAGATACTCCTTTCCTTCCTGTTCCCTCTTTCTTGCAGGAGTGCTACAGTTTGCCAAAGGTGCAGGATCAACCACAGTTTAAAGCCACAAAACAAAGCGATCACCCAGTGAAGGAGCAAACTCCACTTGCAAGACACGCTAAAGAGATTTGCTGCCATTAGGCGAGAGAAAAAGGAATTATTTTTTTTGCTGCTACATCAAGCAAAAATAGACCTTAAGAAACTTGAGAAGTTTTTATCAACTAAAGAATGAACAGAATAAACTCTATCACCCCTCAGAAATATCCCCGTATTGCAGTTATGAAGACTTTAAAAAAATTTACAGAGCGAGTCTAAAGAAACCTGCCCATCTAGTAGTACTGACACAGCAAAAGAAAGAAATTAAAAAGCAATGTGACTTGTATCTCTCAAAAAACTCTTGCACTTGTTATGTTGCATTGTACCTAATCATAAGACAAATCATTGGTTTAATAGTCACTCAAAGGCATACACACTAATATAATAAAAGCTATTAATGGGGCTCTTTCCTTTTAATGAAAGAAAGAAGCAGTTTATTAGTTCAATCACGTTATTGTTCTGCTTCAATTTCTGCCACACTGAATACCGCACAAGTCATATTCTGACCTGCACGTATGTAATTCTCACTGTCTAACCAACAAAACCAGTGACACAATTTCATTTTCATGTTCTCAAACAGAGACTTGGAAAAACTTCACACATATCTGGAGCTGCTTTGTTTGTTTCCAGGACAGGAAAAAAAGGCAGCTTTTGTGAAATAAACTACTCAAAATTTGGGAAGATAACAGTTTTTCCTAATTTCAACCTTAAGTACATGACCACTACAAGGATCTTTCCGGCTCACTGTTCTTCACAAGAGTAGATCATTTTCCACTATTTGGCAGCAGCAATGACTCACCTAGCACTTGGTTGGTACTTCACGAGGGTAACTCAAATACCACTAAGTAGCATTTCTGAGGCTTGAGAAGTCTTTCTCTTTAAAGGAAAACCACTGAATGTAATTAAGAATCAGCAGGCTGAATCGAGATGTGCTACACCGACCAAAAAAGAATGTTTCAGAGCCATGTGATCACAAAGGCAGCGAGTCTGCTTCTCAACGCAGCCCCGAGTTCTGACTCCTTGCAGTAGGTACACTGTTGCTTCACTGCTGCTGACACCTGACTGAAATTAGGATATGAAGGGCTCAGACATTTTTACTGGGGTGCTAAGAACATCCTAAGAACACACACAAAGAAAGTTGCTAAAAATGGGTCTGCTCAGTGACTCAGGTTCTTGGCACGAATGTGCAAAAAGCCAACAACAACATTTGCTGACACAACCCGGTCCCAGCAGCGATGCTTTCACCAGCACCCAGCTTCCCAGATTAATCTCATCCACCTAACAGCTCACTGACATGAGCAGACCACTTAACACTTCTTATGCTGCAGTCTGATGCCTGTCAACTTTGCTTAGGAGGAATCTACCTTCCAGCATTATACTGTTCTGAGGATTTGGGTGTAGCAAAGCAATTGTTCCTTTATTTCTGAGGACTGGAATGTAGGGAAGCAGTTACTAATTTATTTCATCCAGTATTACAGTCTTGTGCTAGCTCTTCAACATTTAAAAAAATATCAACAGAGCAGTTCTGTTTAAAGACTTTTAAAGACTGATTCTTCATGTGTCCACATTTTTTCTTAAAGTCTGCTGAGCCCTCTAGTACTCCATGACTTATCTAATTGTAGTGTCATTGGAACAAGAGGTTTCCTAGATAGAGTGCAAGACACAGCTTTTCAGAGACACTCAGTTCTCTGGCACATATCTGGCTTTAGCAGTGATAGTGCCTTGAACAGACAGAAGAAAAAGGAGATAGAGAAGCAAAAATACACTGCCTTGTCTCATGCATTTAGGGTACACTCCAGCATCACAAAGCAATGAAAGGTCATCAAGATCCATGGACAGACAGCACCTAAGAAACCTTTCCACCAATTCCATTAGACAAAAATATCCTCCACATTATTACAAGGAACAAACCTTAACCCCATTTACCAGCAGTAACAGTATGGGTCCGTGGAGAGCTGCTACTAATTACTGCATAATCCAACAGACAGGACAGCGGACAAAGGAGAAGCCAAGGCCTGCATTCCTTCATCCCCTACTGGGAAAACTTTTAGCCAAATTTCTTCAAGTCTTAGTGTCTTTCCCTGTACATAAGGAAGAATTATGTACATTGTAACTCCTAATTAAGCATTTTGAAATTTACTAACAAAAAGTATCACACAAGAAAAGAAGTATATCCATTACTACGCATATGTGAATAAATGTTAACAAATCATCTGCTAGTTTATGTGATAATTACAATGGTGTAAGTGACAGTTAATTCCTATCACGGCATTTCATCAGGAAAAAAAACACTGGTATTACTACTTTTCTGAAAGACTAAGTTCAATAAAATTCAGCTTCTGAATAAAAAAACCTCAACCAGAAAACAGCCTAAATATGGTGCAGCCATGCGAGTGAATATCTGTCCACTGAAAACTGTTTGCGCGTTCTCCAAGTTGGTGATCAGAGGCAAACTCTGGAGCTGCTTGCATGAGCTGGGGTTGCTTCAGCATGAAGAAGTACATGTGCATTTTGAGGAGCTCAGCACACCCCAGCACAGGACTGCACTGTGCATACTGTTGCAGCACCAGAGCTCTGGAAGGTACCTTCCTCAGGGATCTTGCCAGCAGTTGGGTGAGAGATTAACGTGGTGAATGGATTTAATGAAGGGCAAATGAATATAATACCAGACAGAATCATTATTCTGACCAAAAGAGTCTGTGAAATTCTTTGGAGATTAAATACCTGAGTACAGAAAAAATGCAGAATTCACTAATACCCTACTCAGCACAGCACAAGCAATGACTATACATCTGTAAAGTGCATATTTGGAGCATCACTCAGAAAAACTCCAAGTTAACAATGTGCACTTTCCTTCCCAATCTCCTGTTTGACAGACATGTGAGTTTTGTTGAACTGTGTATCTGAATGGCAGACACCACTTGCTAATGTTAATGAAGCTTCTGTGAATGATCTATCCAACTACTCTGCAATTAAATACCATCTCGTTTTCAAGGTGATCATAAATATTTTTCCACCAACTTTCCAACCAAAAGGATATTCTGTAGTTAGCAGAGCAGAAAGGCTGAACAGTCCTTTCCTCCCTCCCCGCCAGCCATTCATCATAGAAAGCCTCAGCCTAAGGAAAACTCTTAAGTCCAGAATACACTTTCTTTCACAATGTTTAAGCATCTTCAAAGCTTCTGTCATAGACAGAGGATTCCTAAACCAGTTTCATACTTCATTTGTTCTTTAAAGTCTCCCAGTTCAAGTGTAGTATTTAATTTGATACCTAAGGAGTAAAGAATCTTTGTTTATAAAATGGAACTTTTAATTTTTATTATAACAACGTGTTTCTGCAATGTAAAAAGCCTCCAAGAGCTGTAAAAAAGAAAGCAGTTAACTGTGCGGAAGCACATACTCTGAGTAAGTTACTACGATGCACAGTTACTGCATGATGATACAATAGAGTCACGGCAGTCCGGACACCTTACCTATAAAATTCTTTACTGATTTAATGAGTTTCTTTAATATCTGAAAAACTATTTAGTAACTTTATCACTCTACCTACTTTACTTATATTTGCAATAGTTGAAGGATACTTGCATCAGCATTTTAGCAACTAAAAATCTTGTAATATTACCACATTTTTTCAACACAGTTTTTTATATTAGTGAAAAAACAATTGTTTTTTTCTTCCTGACTGTATCATCCTAAACTCTTCATAAACACAAATTAGAACTTGCTAATTACTACTTGCTATTTCTTTATCACTTACATGGAAGCACTTTCCATTTCATGCACCGGTTGAATTTTACAGTTAACACTCACAGCCATCGGATAATAAATTCAACAGCAATACACTTCATTGTGTATATTGAAAAACATTTTCAGTAGAAAACATGGGCATAAGTACGATCCCTGGATTCAAAGTTTTTGTCTACACTTCCATGT